>NC_135809.1:74683580-75008808 GCF_964213995.1 Mustelus asterias
ATAGAAGACAGAGGGTGGTAGTGGAAGGGTCTTTTTCCGGCTGGAGGCCTGTGACTAGTGGTGTACCGCAGGGCTCTGTATTGGGACCTCTGCTGTTTGTGATTTATATAAATGATCTGGAAGAAGGAGTAACTGGGGTGATCAGTAAGTTTGCGGATGACACAAAACTGGCAGGACTTGCAGATAGTGAGGAACATTGTCAGAGGCTACAGAAGGATATAGATAGGCTGGAAATTTGGGCAAGGAAATGGCAGATGGAGTTCAATCCTGATAAATGCGAAGTGATGCATTTTGGTGGGAATAATGTAGGGAGGAGCTACACGATAAATGGAAGAACCATAAAGGGTGTAGAGACGCAGAGGGACCTGGGTGTGCAAGTCCACAGATCTTTGAAGGTGACGTCCCAGGTGGAGAAGGTGGTGAAGAAGGCATATGGCATGCTTGCCTTTATAGGACGGGGCATAGAGTATAAGAGTTGGGGTCTGATGTTGCAGATGTATAGAACGTTGGTTCGGCCGCATTTGGAATACTGCGTCCAGTTCTTGTCGCCACACTACCAGAAGGACGTGGAGACTTTGGAGAGAGTACAGAGGAGGTTTACCAGGATGTTGCCTGGTATGGAGGGGCTTAGTTATGAGGAGAGATTGGGGAAACTGGGGTTGTTCTCCTTGGAAAGACGGAGGATGAGGGGAGACTTAATAGAGGTGTATAAAATTATGAAAGGCATAGATAGGGTGAACGGTGGGAAGCTTTTCCCCGGGTCGGTGGTGACGTTCATGAGGGGTCATAGGTTCAAGGTGAAGGGAGGGAGGTTTAACACAGATATCAGAAGGACATATTTCACACAGAGGGTCGTGGGGGCCTGGAATGTGTTGCCGGGCAAGGTGGTGGAGGCGGACACACTGGGAACGTTTAAGACTTATCTAGACAGCTATATGAACGGAGTGGGAACGGAGGGATACAAAAGAGTGGTCTAGTTTGGACCAGGGAGCGGCGCGGGCTAATTGTTCCTTGTTTCTCGTTTCAAGGCTTCATTCTATGATCATCTTGCTGGTGCCAGTACAGAGCGAGACTGCGGATAGTTGGGAACCTGTCTCGGGGGCAGGGAATTCATATGGTGTTCGTGGAAGTGGAAATGACTAGGGTTGGGAAGCATTTTCCGATCAGGGCCATTGTGATCTCCTGGACTCGTTTCGATCGCCTCAGGGGGTCGGAGAGGAATTTCCCAGATTTTTTTTCCCCATATTGGCCCTGGGGTTTTTCACTCTGGGTTTTCGCCTCTCCCTGGAGATCACATGGTCTGGAATGGGGGGGGTGGGGGTGAGTTAATAGGTTGTAATGAACAAAGCATCGTAGCTGTGAGGGACAGCTCGGTGGATAGGATATTGGTATGTAGATAGGCTGGAAAATTGGGCGGGGATCCTGGATTCAGGATTCAATCCTGGACCGGGGAGCGGCGCGGGCTTGGAGGGCCGAAGGGCCTGTTCCTGTGCTGTATTGTTCTTTGTTCTTTGGTCAGTTTAAATCAGAAGAAAAGATAAACATTCACACAAAATCTCAATATGCAAATTCAATTAAAACATTCGCTCCCTCAAATACATAGATGCACACACAGATGCATATGAAAGTATACACACAAGAAAATATGAATCTGAGAGATAAAGCATGCATTTAGGTTATTAACCAAATAACAAAAAGCACATCACACATTTAGTCATTTTAGATACAAGCATTGCAGGCAAGATAGGTTTTCTCTTATGGTTCTTTGAAGATAAACATAATAGGTCCAATTCTCCCATTTTGATGCTAAATGCCCACATTGGTGGGAAACAAGAGTGTTTCCTGTTGATATTGGTAGCGTCTTTCAGGTGGATGAAAATGAGCTCATTTCAAGCAACCCGCCAGCCAGGCCCGCAGTTCCAAGACGGAGTCTCCATTTTTAAAAGCCTTGAAAAAGATTCCACTGACAGCTCAGTGGAGTTCTGCTCCAGCCACCTGTGTTTATTTTCATTTCCCTTCATGGGTTGAATGCACCTCAAGTACCCCATTGTTCCTGACTGCAATGATGGCAGAATCTAAGCCTAGTTGGCTGCTTGGGATTTCTTAAAATGAATATGATTCACAAAAGAGGAAATTAAACCACAGCTGTCAATCAACCTTAGATTCTGTTGACTATGAGGTCAGGATCAATGGGGTACTTGAGGTTTGTTCAACGAAGGAAAATGAAAATAAACACAAGTGGTTGGATCATGATAGAAATCCTTTGATCCCTCGGTTGGATCTTTTACGAGACACCGCAAGTTAAATTTGTTACAGATAACAGGCACAATCTTTCCGCCCACTGTGCCGGTCAATCAGGGCAGTGATCGGGGAAGATAGCCGGGTACAAACCAATCCCACGCCAAAAGCCATCTTCCCGGCCCTGTTTTACCTGGGCATGAAGATGATTTAAATATTGATGTCATCATTTAAATGATGGGGCAGGCATGGCTGTTTTCAGCCTTCTGAAATCTTCCTCCTCATCGGCAACATGTCTCTCTGACGAGAATCACTCAGGATCCCCACTAATGGGACCAGATGTGATGGCCATGAGGATCGGAGGCCATAGAAGCCCTCAGGTGGTCAGGGGCATGGCTGGGCAGTGCCCAATGGGCACCATAACTGTGCAAAGGGCAGTGCCAAGGATGTGGGGCCAAGACAAGGGGGGAATTCTGCAGCAGGGGAGGGAGCCCCACAGAGGGTAAAGATCAGCGGGGCTTGGGATCTCTGCGGGGCTGGTGATCAGTTGAGGGCGAATTCTGCAGGGGTGGTGATTGTTGGAGGAGGAGCTCTGCAGGGGTGATGATTGGCAGGGGAACTCTCCAGATGGAGGGTGGTCGGCGGGGAACTCTGCAGAAGAGGTGGTGATTGAGGAGGTGGAAATCTGCAGATGAGGACGATGGAGGGAGCTCTGCACAAGGGGTGGTGATCATAGAGGGAGGGGGAGCTCTTCAGATGGGGTTGATTGGCCAGGGAAGGAGCTCTGCAGACAGGGGTGGTGTGATTGGCGGGTGAGGAGGGACTGGCACAGGGAGTGATTGATGGGGGTTGGGCAACAGGGCCCAGCATAGGGAGCGATCAACTGGTCATGTCCATGGGGTGAGTTGGAGGGGGGCAGGAGATCTCCCAATGCACCAGGAGATCAGGGCAATGGTGCCCCAAACACTCTGCAGCCAGCTTCAGCAGTGAGCTTAAACTCCATCACCCACCGCCCCACCCCCACAACCAAACACCCCCCCTCCCCCCCAACCCCCACTGGCAAAGAATTGCATCAACGCTCTTTTTCTGCACTATGTGACTTGTGGCTCACCAAGAAAACTAGTGCCACTCTCTCCTATTTTCCACTCCATAGGTTTCCATTGGAATGGAGAGGGTTTAAAGATTTCAGCTTGCTAGGAAGCCTCAGCAAAGATGTGTGCATAAATTGGGGCTCGGTGCACAAATGAAATTGACAGCTCCTTTCCGTCAGAGGATTTCAAAAGTGTCCGTTCTCATCTCCCACCAAAAGGGAAAATGCTGGAAAATCTCAGCAGGTCTGGCAGCATCTGTAAGGAGAGAAAAGAGCTGATGTTTCAAGTCCAGATGACCTTTTGTCAAAGCCATCTGTTCTATTGTCTGTTCTCACTCGCAGATTCTGACAGGGAAAAAGGAAATTCTCTGCAGCAGAGTGGAGTGCTGCAATGATTTAAAAGACTGCCAGATGATCAGAGGGGCTTGGAGATTAAAGTGACTTGGCCACTTCAGAATTTTCACAGCTGACAGGCAGGAATGCAGATATTGATCACAGAGCTGCCTGAAATCACCATGCCAAGGGAGATCCTCATGTTTGCTAGGGCTAGAAGGGCAGTCACGTCTAGAAAGGGTAGTCCAGTCACAGCACCCCCATTGCAGGGGAGAGTGGCGAGGTCAACCTCTTACCCTCAGCATGAGCTCACCCAACCCCGAGTACTCCTGAGAAACTCTTCCTCTGAAGCCTTGTTTTATTCATTCATGTGAGTGGGCATCGCTGGCTGGCCAGCATTTATTATCCATCCCTAGTTGCCCGAGGGCGGTTGAGAGTCAACCACATTGCAGCGGCTTTGGAGTCACATGTAGACCAGACCAGGTAAGGACCGCAGATTTCCTTCCCTAAAGTGAACTAAATGGGTTTTCCAACAATAGACAATGGTTTCATGGTCATCAATAGATTCCAGAATTTTAAAAATTCAAATTCTACCATCTGCCATGATAGGATTTGAACCTGGGTCCCAAGAACATTAGCTGAGTTTCTGGATTAATAGTCTGGTATTAATACCAGTATTATCAAATCAAATCCAGACATACCCCAGACATTCTCTCTTCCACCTTCTTCCGTTAGGAAAGAGATACAAAAGTCTGAGGACATGTACCAACTGACTCAAGAACAGCTTCTTCCCTGCTGCCATCAAACTTTTGAATGGACATATCTTGCATTAAGTTGATATTTTTCTACACCCTAGCTATGACTGTAACACTACATTCTGCACTCTCTCCTTTCCTTCTCTGTGAACGGTATGCTTTGTCTATTTAGCGCGCAAGAAACAATACTTTTCACTGTATGCCAATACATGTGACAATAAATCAAAATCAAATCACTCGGCCACCACTTCCCTCTGCCTAGCAGTAGCATAGGGGCCAATGGCCACTGGATGTACCCCCCTCAGGGCCCAAGGCATCAGGCCAGAGTGTCTGTGCCACAGTGCCCAGGGAAAATGTACTGTTGGCACTGCCAAGCATGGCCTGAAGAGAGGCTGAGTTGATGGTCTGAGGGGGAAGGGTGGTTTTGTGAAGGTCTGAGGGGGAGGGGAGCTGAATGCATGATCAGGTCACCCTCATGTCTACATGGTAGTGGAGGGGTGACCTGTGATTTGAGTTGTGGGGGGGTGGGAAATGACCCTCTTTTCTGAGGTGTTGCTCTCTGGACCCTTGAGGCCCAGCATACCATGTCCCCACTTGTGGGTAGCACCTGTAAAGCCAGCCTAGTGCCGTTCCTGGGAATGGCGGGACATTGGTGAATTGGTTTTCAAACCCTCTAATTACATTCAAATTAATGGGTTTGCATAATGATCAGGTTGCCATCCGTTCTGGGTAGGAACCCAATTTGGGCTGGCAGAGTGTATCGGGTGAATCCCAAAACCTCTCAATCCAATCGAGAATCCCGATTTTCAACCGATGCGCCATTCACCAGGGCCATCAGGATTCCCACCAGTCACTTGAGGAGATTGGAGAATCAGGCCCAGTAGTGTTACTAATGGTGCTCTGTGGTGTTAGATCTTGCGTTATGATCCCCACTTTGTCACAGCTGTCACAGACAGGAAGGGAAATCAATTTAATCAATTTAATCTGCCCTGGTTTTCCTACTCTCTACCTGTCTGTAAACAGAAAGCTGGTGCTTAATCTGATTTGCCCCATTATAAACCATGGTGTATCTTCTCCAACCTTTACATGTGAAAATATTTCATTTCTCAATTAATAATTTGCACAGTAAACTTGAGAAAAGGTGAAAATTTTTACACACACACACAGACACACGTACGCACGCACACACACATGACAGGAGCATCCCAATTTTGCACTCATAAATAAATGGGAGATAATGAAAAGGGAAGAGGGTTCAGGGCATGACCATAAATAAAATATAAGGATTGGTTTCAGTGTTGGTATTAGTAGAGAAATGGTTTTGTGGAAATTGATGGGATTGAAGATGGAAAAATCTCCAGGTCCTGATAATCTTCATCCCAGCGTACTTAAGAAAGTGGCCCAAGAAACAATAGATCCATTGGTGGTCATTTTCCAAAATTCTTTGGACTCTGGACTGGTTTCTACAGATTGAAGAGTAGTTAATGTAAGCCCACTATTCAACAAGGGAAGTAGACAGAAGACAGGGTAATATAGACCAGTGAGCCTAACGTTGGTACTGGGGAAGTTGCTTGAGTCTATTAACAAGGATTTCATCACTCAGCATTTGGAAAGCAGTGGTATAATTAGACAAAGTCAGCCTAGATTTACAAAAGGGAAATCACACTTGGAGAGACTATTGGTGTCTTTGTGAAAGCTTTCGTGTCGCTGAAAGGAATGCACAGCAGGCAGTAAAGAAGGCAAATAGTATGTTGGCCTTCATAGTGAGAGGATTTGAGTATAGGGATAGGGATGTTTTATTGCAATTGTACAGAGCATTGGTGAGGCCACACCTGGAATAATGGCAGGTCTGTCATTTGAGGAGAGACTATGTTGGTTAGGATTATATTCACTGGAGTTTAAAAGAATGAAGGGGGATCTCATAGAAACCTGGAATAGGATTAGACAGGGTAGATTCAGAAAGAATGGCCGCGATTCTCCCAAAAGACCTCCCAGCATCCAGATCACTGCCATCCATACCCCATACACATCGCTGGCCTCATTGCTGGCCCACTCAGCCCCACCCCCACACACATTGCTGGCCCCCACAACCCACCCCACAGAGACATCGCTTGCCTCATTGCTGGCCCCCACAACACTCCCACACACATCGCTGGCCTCATCGCAGGCCTTCACATCTTCCCCTAAACACAGACATGGCTGCCCGCTAACCTCATGCCCCCATGGCTCCAGATAATGTGGGTACGCAATCCCTCAATCCCTTGAACATACTGTCCCCACTGCTACCCTGCAGAGAGCTAGCGTTGTGCTGACATACACAACCCCAGCTTGTGATCATTCCCTCTCTTGAATGGGAGTCTTGAGTATTGCACCCCCCTCTGGATACAGCAGCCTATTGAATGGCAGCCAATCAGCACCCTGAGGGATGAATGACACTCAACTGAATGCAGCCTTCAAAATCTCTCACAAGTATTTGTTGCCAACGGGCCCTTGACTGGCCGCACTCTCTGCACCTGTACTCCTCTAATAATGTGGAGATGCCGGCGTTGGACTGGGGTAAGCACAGTAAGAAGTCTCACAACACCAGGTTAAAGTCCAACAGGTTTATTTGGAGGCAAATACCATAAGCTTTCGGAGCAATGCTCCTTCGTCAGATGGAGTGGTCTCTGTTCTCCTGGAGAACAGAGACCACTCCATCTGACGAAGGAGCATTGCTCCGAAAGCTTATGGTATTTGCTACCAAATAAACCTGTTGGACTTTAACCTGGTGTTGTGAGACTTCTTACTCCTCTAATAAGCCAGAGCTGTATATAAGCTGCAGGAATGGACACACAGCCAGCTACGCCACAAAGATGGCTGCTCGGAAACCAGCTCCCAGATTTTCAGAGGCTGACTAGGAGCACCTGCTAGATGCCATGAAGGAGAGGCATGATTGTCTGTTCCCTGGCCAAGGCCCCGACCCAAGTGGGGAGCGGGGCTCCCTGACGGAACCTCACCCAGAGAGCTGTGAGGAAATGGAAGCCCTCCCCCACCCCAACCCCCAACAGATATCACTGGTCCATGGGCCAAAACCTGAAGGCAGCAGGAAGAAGGCCACCAAGCATCTCCAGTGCCTGCCTGCAACATTCCCCGCACGCTGCTAGCAGCACTTACAACCTCACGCCAGTTCAAGGCTGCCATGCCAGGTTGCGACTTTTAAATATCTATTCTGATTCATGCCAAAATTACATCACGCCAAAGAGGCGGGAAACGCAGATGTAGGTGGAGATTACCATGTGGATTCCAATAATGGCATGCAAAGCTATGTAAACTCATGCTAATCAGCGGCCCACTGGTTTTCTGTGGGTTCCCAATGGCGCCATTTTTGTCCGGCTGGGAGATGCGTGCGGGTTGTAAAAGCTGTCGGGGAACCCGTGAAATGGTCGACATGCGCATCTCCCAGCGCGACCCGACAGAAAAGTTACAGGTCACAATGGGAGAATCGCGGCCAATGTTCCCAGAACTAGGGGTCATAATTTGAGGATAAGGGGTAAACCTTTTAGAACTGAGGTGAGGAGAAATTTCCTCACCCAGAGAGTGGCGAATGTGTGGAATTCACTACCACAGAAAGTAGTTGAGACCAAACATTGTGATTTCAAGAAGAAATTAGATATAGCTGTTGGGGCTAAAGGGATGAAGGGATATGGAGGGAATGCGGGAGCAGGATATAAATGATTTGGAGGAAAATGTAACTGATTTGATTAGTAAGTTTGCGGATGGCACAAAGCTTGGTGGATTTGTGGATAGCGATGAGGACCAGAGGATACCGCAGGATATAGATCGATTGGAGACTTGGGTGGAGAAATGGCAGATGGAGTTTAATCCGGACAAATGTGAGGTAATGCATTTTGGAAGGTCTAAATACAGATAGGAAATATACAGTAAATCACAGAACCCTTAAGAGTATTGATAGGCAGACGGATCTGGGTGTACAGGTACACAGGTCACAAAGTGGCAACGCAGGTTGAGAAGATAGTCAAGAAGTTATACAGCAAGATGCCTTCATCGGCTGGGGTATTGAGTTTAAAAATTGGCAAGTCATGTTGCAGCTTTATAGAACCTTAGTTTGGCCGTACTTGGAATATAGTGTTCAATTCTGGTCACCACATTGCCAGAAGGATGTGGAGGCTTTGTAGAGGATACAGAAAAGATTTACCAGGATATTGCCTGGCATGGAGGGCATTAGATATGAAGAAAGGTTGGAGAAACTTGGTTTGTTCTCTGGAACGACGGAGGTTGAGGGGTGACCTGATAGAAGTCTACAAGATTGAGGGCCATGGACAGAATGGCTAGTCAGAAGCTTTTTCCCAGGGTGGAAGAGTCAATTACTAGGGGGCGCAGGTTTAAGGTGGAGGGGCAAGCTTTAAAGGAGAGGTACGAGGCAAGTTTTTTACACAGGGTGGTGGGTGCCTGGAACTTGCTGCTAGGGGAGGTAGTGGAAGCAGATACAATAGTGACTTTTAAGGGGCATCTGGACAAATACATGAATAGGATGGGATTAGAGGGACCCCGGATTATAGGTCCCCGGAAGGGTAGGGGGCTTTAGTTCAGTCAGGCAGCATGGTCGGTGCAGGCTTGGAGGGCCGAAGGGCCTGTTCCTGTGCTGTAATGTTCTTTGTTCTTTGATTTTGATGATCAACCACGATCAAATTGAATGGTGGAGCAAGCTCGAAGAGCCTAATGGCCTACTCCAGCTTCTAGTTTCTATGTTTCACTTACTCAATATTTGACGATAGTTACTTGGAAGCAAAGGACTGTGAAACTGTATCCAAGAATAAAGCTGAACACCCTCAGTTGAGCAACAAAGAAAAAAGTTTAGTGGACAAAATTAATGAACAAATTCCTTGCATAAAAGGATGTTTAAAATGCTCAAAAGATTTAAATATCTGTTAAAACAGTGATGATACATTAATTTCTGTGTGTATGTTTTGAACACTTATACTATTTTCATAAGAAATTTTAAATCAATGTTGCAAGAGACCCATGAGGCGCATGAATCGGCGAGATTCCTCGGACTTGGGGACGAGGGTGTAAAGACTTCAATGAGGCACTGGGGGTTGGCCTCTTGGAGTACAAACTCCCTGATTGAGGTCATAATTGCCTGCCCAATCAGAAAGTTCATGCGTATTAAAAAAACTAGGAGTGTCAGATCTTCCAACATTGTGGATTCTGATTGTGTAACAGAAACACTATGAATGAAGTAGAGTTGGTAATATAGACGGAATCTGGTGACGGGACACTGGCCTCTAAGGAGTTATTTCAGTCGCGTCAAAGAAAAGAACGACCTGAAGGAACTTGCTTGCTCACGGCCTGTTATGCATCGGGGATGAGCCTTTTCAGGTATCATGCCTCTGTTTGGGAAACTATACTCTTTTGACCCTGACTGGGCCTAATATGTAGAATGCATGCATTACTTTTTTAGGATTAATGACATTCTGCCAGATGAAAAGCAACGTGTCATTCTTCTGACTGCTTGACCTGCAGCATTTGTTGTCTGCCCACAGGACAGCCACAAAACAGAGCCAAGCTTGGCCAGACAGTCAACAATCCCTTCAGAATCCCACCCAGCAAGGCATTGAAACTGTTCCTGGTATGAGAATCGGAGCTGCAAAATAAGTTTGCGAGACCTGGATTTAGGAAAATGACACACTGGTGTCCAGGAGAGTGCACACTCTGGAAGGTTCACCTACATTCGATGAGGGACAATTAAACTGCAAAATAATGTTTTGTGCAAAATAAAGTAACAGCTGTCATCGTCGAATGTCTTAAGATCCCAGAAAAGGGTTACTACTAACTGGTGATGCGTCTCCATATGTCATGGGTACAGTATTAGCACATAAGGTCAAATGGAGAAGAACGCCCAATAGCATATGGCTCCAGAACCTTGGCTATAATAGAAAGACAGTATGTCCATATTGAAAAAGAAGGATTGGTGATAATATTTGGAGTGAAGAAATTTCATCAATGTCTTTATGGACAGAAAATTGTGATTGTCACCGATCACAATTCGTTACTGGGACTACTAAGCATCGACTCAGATCCAATGGTGGGCATTGTTATTGGCAATTTACAACTATCAGTTGGAGCACCAGGAGGAAGGTTGAATGGCAAACCAGATGCCTTAAGTAGGCCACCTTTGGCAGACACCCCACTGATGGTACCCCAAGTGGAAGAGACAGTAATCACTATGAATTCTCTGGATATCCTCCCAGTGGCCACACAATATACGTCTTTGGACACAATAAGATCCTGTCCTAGCAAAAGTTACACTTAGTACAGACAGGGGAAACAAAAGCCAGTACAGCTTGAATTCCACCCTTAGAGGAGAGAGCAGCTTACGGTAGAAGACAGAATACTGCTATAGAGGGCAAGAGTGGTTGTTTTGGCTCAACTACATCATGGCAACCCAGGAGTGTCCAGAATAAAGATGCTGGCCAGGAGCTATGTTTGGTTGTCCGGAAGACCGCTTCCGGGCCACTAAAGGCCGCTTCTGGGCCCGGAAGGCCGCCTTGGAGAATGCTTACCCGAAGATCTGAGGCCGAATGCCCGTGACCGCTGAAGTGTTCCCCAACAGGAAGAGAACACTCTTGTCTGGTGGCCTTCACGACACATGACAACGCAGAGTCACTGAGCAGAGACTGATAGCCAAGTTCCGCACACGAGGACAGCCTCAACCGGGATCTTGGGTTCATGTCACACTATCTGTAACCCCCACGGCTTGCCTGGGCTTGCAAAATCTCACTGACTGTCCTGTCTGGAGACAATACACATCTCTTTAACCTGTGCTTAATGCTTTCTCCACTCACATTGTCTGTACCTTTTAAGACTTGATTACCTGTAAAGACTCGCATTCCAACCATTATTTTGTAAATTGAGTTTGTCTTTAGATGCCCTGTTTATGAGCAGATCTCCCACTCACCTGACGAAGGAGCAGCACTCCGAAAGCTAGTGGCTTTTGCTACCAAATAAACCTGTTGGACTTTAACCTGGTGTTGTGAGACTTCTTACTGAATTCAGGTCAACCAGACAATATCACAATGCAGCTTGGGGGCGGAGGTTATCAATGTTGAACACAGGATGATTGGAAACTTGGGGTTTAATTGGTGTTAGGATTCCTTTTGTTTTTGGAGAAATGGGTGTTGGGTGAACCAATTGCTGCTCTCGGTGTCAAAACCATTGTGTTAGGACTGCTACAACAAAAAACATAAAATGCTGGAGAGAGTCAGTAGGTCTGACAGCATCTGTGGAGAGAAAATAGAGCCAATGTTTTGAGTCTGGATGACCCTTTGTCAGGGCCGAAAGCAAGGAAAATCAGATGAGATTCATACAGTGAGGGTGGGGTGGGGGCTGTAATAGGACAAAGGAAATGTAAATGGGGGTGATGAAGGCTGGGAAAGATGCTAAAAGCTTCCATTTAAGTGATCAGAATGTGAGTGGCAGAACAGAGGCACAGATCGAAAAGGAACTAATTGAGGAATGTGGCAGTTGCCCTGAAAGGGGGATGGGGGAGGGGTATTTGTTGGAGTCAAGTAGGAGAGCAAGATTTGAGAAGTGGAAAAATTAAGTAAGAATGAAAAGTGATAAAAATGAAAAATGAAATGAAATGAAATAAAATAAATGGAAGGTGGAGGGGCGGGTTCATGCTCTGAACTTGTACTCAATATTTGGTCCAGAAGGCTGTAACGTGCCCAACCATCAGAAGATGAGGTGCTGTTCCTCCAGTTTGCATTGGGGTTCACATTGCAAAAGGCCCAGGACAGACATGTAGACAGAAGAGCAAGGTGGTGTGTTGAAATGGAAAGCAACAGGAAAGTCTGGGTCCTACTTGCAATCGACTGGCAGTGTTCTGCAAAGCAGTTATCCAGTCTGCGTTTGGTCTCTCTGATGTAGAGTAGACCACAGGTCATAGCTTTCCTGTGATGACACCGTTCCAGTTTTTTAGCTACAGTGGAATCCCCAAGGTAAATTACTTTATACACTCACCGCTCCGCTACTCTGCCCTCCGAGACTGCTCCCTGGAGACAAGGCCTCGAATCCCTGAGGTAAGTTGCTTTATACACTCACCACTTTGATACTCCACCCTTCCAGACTGATCCCTGGGGACCCTTAAGCTTTTGTTTATTAAAAGGTACAATGGGGGGAGATGTCTTTGTTTGCAAAGGATAGAGCCCTCAATAGATGTAGCGGCTAGCACATGTAATGGAGCCATGTGGTGGTCAGGTATTTGCACCCCCCCCCCCTCCCTCCCACCACCATTTCCCTGAACATTCAGATCATCTGCGTTCACATTAAGCACATTCTTTATTTGTAGCTTGGTTCCTGGGGAGCGTCCATGACATCCTTGGCCCCTCACAGAAACCTGAGGTATTTGAAGGAGCACAGCAACTACAGGGGCTACTCCTTGGAGACCCAAGTTAACCCCTGAGTGCATGGCTGATGACACCTGGGCAGAGGTCACATAGTATAGCAGAGAGTTGATACAAGGCTCATACTGCAACTCAAACTTTGATGGAGCAGACAATAAGGATGCTGAAAATATGATTATGGTGCCTGCACCAGTCAGATGGTGCCCCCCAGTACAGTCCCCAGAGGGTCTCACGTTGTTGTGTGCTACACCCTCCAGAACCTGCTGTTTCATCTGTGTGAGGAGCTGACGGAGGAGGTGGATGAGTGGTACATCTCCTCTGATGATCATCAAGATGGCTGATAAAGAGAAGGCCCTGGAGGAGGCAGATGAAGGCCATCACGCAGTGATGGCCAGAAGGGGACCCCCTCATTACCTCCTGCTTCACTGTTGACCAAGATTAGGGTGACTACAGAGCTCCATCATGGGAGATGTTCCTTTCAAACTGTCTGCTGGCAGCATTCACCCAAACCTTTATATGGCTTGGGTCATGGGAAGAGCATGCTTTCCCTCAGTCCCACAATGCAAGAGAACGATGATAACTTGCAATGAGGGCAGAGCTTTGCTCCTCAAAATGCTACTGCAAGTGTCAGAATCCTGTCTGGCTGAAGGCAGCTAGTGAACTTTCAATGACCAGAATCACATCAGGGTGATGCTGCACATAGACTCACCTCTCTTGTTGCAGGCTCCTCCATAGTTATGGGTGGCCTTGAGGATCAGTTTCACCAGTGCCAGAGGCACAGTTCTCACAAGGGTCTAGGCACCGGGATCCATGTGCTAAGGTTAGACTTTCCCAACGAGTTGTGGGCTTCAACATTGCAGGGGAACTTTTTCACTATCAGGGAGTCACTAGCATGATTGTGTTCTGTTACTGTGAAGGAATACCAATTAATGAGCTGTCTTCTTTGCAGGGAGGTGATAGAGGAGATTCTATCTGAGCATGTAGGTGGTGTGTTGGTGCCACTGTCCTTGGTGTGCACAGGGAAAGTAGGGTCAGATGGCCTAGACATTCCCGCAGCCGGCTCAGTGGAATGCTTCTGGCTGTGCACCAGCTTCTCCTACTCAGTATGAGTGCTCAAAGGCCGCCAGCTTCCTTCTTGGGATAGAGAGACAGCTGGAGTGAGCTTGAGAAACCTGCTGTCCTCTGGCACTAGCATCTATGGATGCCCACAAGTGCCTGTATCATGGAGTTCATGCCCTGAACCATGGAGTGACATCTCATGCCATGGATTGCATATCCTGCACCAAGGTTTCTACTGTACCCACCATCTTTGCAGTGCTGACCTGGCTGCATTGGGTGTCAGCATGATCTCCGCAGACAGAAGGCATCAGCACTTTAGGAGTGATGTGGACATCCCCTTCCTGATGCTCCCAACTCTGTCTTTGTAGTACCAGCAACTGAGGGATGACAAAGTTCAGAGGCATGTCTTCTGACCAGAACTCAAAGTCTTAGCCTCCAACACTGGACCCGTGGGACCTCAGCCTGGGATCAGAAGTAGTGATGTGCTCACCAGTTTGTGACCCTAAAGCCTGTCTACCATTAAATCCCACCAAGGTGCATGTCTTTGTTCTGCTGGAGGCTATGGGTGAAAGCTGAGATGTCCCTTTTATCTATGTCCAAGAATTCATCAGAGCTGCTGTCTGTGCTTTTGTCTGAAGTCTGGCTGGTGGAAGCTCTGAGCTTCTCCATTCATACAACTGCAAAAGAAGGGAGATGGCATTAGCGCTTGGCAGGGGCATAACAACTAAGAAACTGAACTCGCGTGTGATTGGTAAGATAATGATGGTGGTGGGTCCTCACTTGTTTTCTTCCTGCCCACCTCATCTTTGATGCAGGGGTGGTGCTCTATTCCCCGGCCATCCATCCACGCATCTGAGCTCTCTCCGTCTTATTGTGAACCAGCTTGTCCTCCAAGAATGTAAGCAGGTTGCATGCCAGGTCAGACAGTAAGGATGTCTGGCATGCATGGCTGGTGGGTGGAAGCAGGAGTGTGATGAGGAGAGATGTTTCAGGGGAGATGAGAAAGGGCATGGTAGAACGGATGGTAGTGTCCCTTGAGCCCTCAGTGAAAGAGCTCTCTGTGAATATGTGCTGGATGTGTGAGTTGTGACAGATGAGCACAGTGACTGACCCTGGTTATTAATCCTCTTCCTGCACTGGATGCCCATCCTCTTGTGCAGAAGGCAGGCACTTAACAAAGCTACCACAGTCTCCCATGTGAGTATAGTTACCTTGCTGAACGGTTATATCCCTGCTTAAGGATACAGGATGTGGCGTCCCTTCTCCAAGCATCAAATAATTCTGGTCAGGGCTCCCTTCAAGAACCTTGGGTCAGCCTTCTGCTCAGAAGTGTTGGCATCCAGAGCAGGTGTTTAAATGGAATGCCCCACTAACTAAAGCAGTCAGCTGATGGTGGTACGAGCGAATCAGATTCTGCCCGCCACAGAGGAGGCATGAAACTCATGAAAAAAAAAATGTTTTCAAAGTGCCTAAATATACAACGGGAAAATCAGCCAATGCTGCTGGCAGGCTGAACTCCACTTTTCCTGCCCAAAATGACATAGCCAAAAATGTAAAAGTCCACCCATCGAGTTTGACTGATGATCTTAAATTGGATGTTAGTGTGATTCTTCGCACAATTGGGATTATTTAATAAGTGTTGCCCAATGATGAAATCACAACTAATGTTGGACACAATGGCTGCAATTCTCCCAAAAGTACTGAATTGGTGGGAGAACTTTTCCGAATCCCGACTGTTCTGTCAGTTAAGCTTCTCACCTGAATCTCCACACTCTGTGCACTGCAGAGGTCCCATTCGGGAATCTCATAAAAAACCTATTTGCGCCAGAGTTTGGCAATTCTGGAATTCTGCGCATGCGCAGTGGTCTCAATCTGTCAGTCTCTCTGTTTGCTAGCCAGTTCAATCGTTGGCCAGCCCGGAGCACCCCCCAGCAGTGGCGATACCCCCTCACCCCAGCAGACCCCCCCTGCGGAGTCCCCCCTGGGTCAGACACCCCTGGAGGCAGCCTCCCCCTCCCCTTCTCCTCCCCTCCCCCCCCACCCACCCCAATTGCTGCCCTCCCTCCATCCCAGTCCGAATGGCAAGGGAACCCCCACCCCCTTGGCACTGCTGATGCCCACTGTGCAGTGCCAAGGTGCCCCCTGGGCATGGACACTTTGCCTCTTGGGCAGTGCCAGGGATACAGGCTGACACTTCCAGGGTGCCCATGCCCAGGGAGCACCACCCTCCCACAGCCCAACCCCTGGGGGGCCCTGATTGCTCCCCCCCTTTATTCCGGCGGGGTCTCACGCTGGTTCCCCGATATGCGGTGACACATGATGTCTGGCGGCCCATTGAAGGACATGCAGGTTGGTAGAACTTTGAGGTCTCCATCTCCACTTTCGTTTATCTCTGCTCTCGGGCTGATGGACAGCCAGGTCTTGGCCCTGACCAGTGGCCCCCTGACCTCCTGCTGCAGCCTCAAGCCTGTGTTGGTCTTGTTCATCAGCTGCTGCGGCAGCAACAAGTATGATTTCCAGCTCCGCTGGTTGAAATCCAAAATCCATTTCTGGATGGAGGTGGGGGGGTGGATGAAAGAGAGAGAGAGACAGGCCATAAGGTTAGCCATCCTGGACCCCTCAATCCCTCCCAACAACCCATGTCCCCATGACTCTGGATGCTGTCAACCGGATACCATCCTCGATCCACCTCAATGGGTTGTTGACCATTACATCATCGCCACAGTTCGATTCCTGGCTTGGGTCACTGTCTGTGTGGAGTTTGCACATTCTCCCCGTGTCTACGTGGGTTTCCTCCGGGTGCTCCGGTTTCCACCCACAGTCCAAAAGACGTGTTGGTTAGGTGAATTGGACATGCTAAATTCTCCCTCAGTGTATCCAAATAATCACCGGAGTATGGTGACGAGAGGGTTTTCACAGTAACTTCATTGCAGTGTTAATGTAAGCCTACTTGTGATACTAATAAATAAACTTTAACCTTTGAGTTGTGGACAAGTTGTCAGCAACCATGCTGCAATTGCAAGGCTGTTTAGAGGAGTTAAACAGAGTGCTGTCACAGGAGGTGGTGCCGGCACAATGTGGGAACCAGGCCAGCACTGCAAGGGTGGCGTCCGCCCTAGGAGATACGTGAGAAAATTCCTCTTACACCCTGATTTGGCGTTAGAACAAGTCTTGGCATTTAGCCAGTCCTGACTGAAGCAAAATAAAGTTTCTTGGATACTATGGCAACAAGAAAGCAATCTATGCCAAGAGGCGGACTTCCGCTAATCAGAAAGTACTAATGAAATAACATTATTTAAGGTGGCAGACTGTAATTGATTTAAAATACTGTCATGATTAGATGGACCTATTGAATAATAAATGAAATTATACTTAGCTAATTAATGGATTGAACAATAATGAGTATAATTGACTCACATTTTGGTATGGAAGATGGGATCTTTTGAGAAAGCTCTGTGCTACTGCTGTGCTGCCTGGTATATCTGAGGTCTCCCTTTGGCCAAAGTTATTGTGCTGTCTTTTTGTACGTTGTGTTTGAATTTTCTATGTTTTAATAAACTAGTTTAAAACAAATTTCATTACGCTTTTAAACGGAGTCATTTTACCTTTGTGAAGTTTGCATTTCCAGTTATACTTTAGATTTTCTGAAAAAAATCCAGCCACTAAATCAAAATTCCCCACTACATTTTGGCGACGAGAATGTGATTGTCGTTGGAGCTGATGATCGGGCGAGCACACCTTCTAAAATGGGTGAGTATATACTTTTTATTAAGAGCTTTATTTTGTAGAAGGAGCTGCATGCTAGATCACGGATCCATTAGCCATATCCAAACGCCTTGTGGGATCGCAAAGGTAGAATTGCCAGAACAGTAGATTCGCGCTTAAAGTGGGGTCGGGAAGAAGAACCACTGCCCCACATAGTAGACCCAAGGTGGCACATGAATATAGACATAGAAGTACTGAGACGTGTGTAATCTGGGGAATTAACGGTGAAAGAGATCTAATTCCGCTCTCAGCAGAGGCATAAAATGGCTGCGCGCCTAAACGTAAATTAACTGGGGAATGAAAAGTAGGAGTAGACGGTAGCTGAACATTAAATAGCCGTGGGAGCGAAAGAGATGTTATGGCTTTAAAAGGTCCCTCGGGAAACGTAAAACTAAGTTAGTAAGTGATGCGCGTTATCACACACAAGGCTTGAGATGCTCAAGGAAATAAAGGCTTTTATTTAATATTACAACAAAGCTACCATATATGGTACACGATCCCAGACTGAGGGGTCCCAGACAGAGCAGTGACCTTTATACTTCTCCCAGGAGGCGGAGCCCGACTGGGATGTACCATAATAACTATAATACAGGTGTAACAGCCCAACCCTAACCCCAACAGCAACAAGTAGAACAACCCATCCCTAATCCCAACAGCAACATATATACATACTCGTAGTACTGGCCAGACCCTGGCTCAGTACTACCTAGTGGGAACCAACGATGGTTCACCACATTCACCCCTCCTTTGAAGACAAAGGCCGGCGGGGTACAAAAAAAAACACAGAATAATTTGTCATCAGTCTATAAGTTCAGACGGTCAGGGGGACCGCACCGTCGTTGTGACCTCCTCAACACCGGTGATGACACCGGAGTAGGCACTCGCGGTGGCGTTCTCCCTAAGACGATGTCCAACGGTTCCTCCACAGTCTCACGGGCCGGTTGACCCCGAGGTGATGATAATCCGTTGAGTTCCGACACGCCCTGAAGTGGTGACCATTTCCTGGACTCAGGCAAGCTGTACACGGGAGTAAAAGGGTTACGTAATGGTCCCGATGCTGCCCGCGCCGCGTCAGGAGGAGAAACAATAGTTGGGGGGTCTCTAACAGGAGGTATGGGAGTGACAGGGGTTTCTACGTCCCCTGCTGGCGCCAGGTTTCGAATCGAGACCGTGTCCTCTCGCCCGTCAGGGTATGCCACATAGGCATACTGAGGGTTGGCTTGGAGGAGATGGACCTGTTCGACCAACGGGTCGGACTTGCGGGCCCTAACATGTCGCCGCAGGAGGACAGGTCCTGAGTACGTCAACCAAGACGGTAATGAGGTCCCCGAGGAAGACTTCCGAGGGAATGAAAACAGCCTCTCATGGGGAGTAGCGTTGGTTGCCGTACACAGGAGTGAGCGTATGGAGTGTAGCACATCAGGGAGCACCTCTTGCCAACGGGAGACTGGAAGGCTTTTTGACTTCAACGCCAGTAAGACAGCCTTCCAGACTGTAGCATTCTCACGTTCCACCTGTCCGTTACCCCTCGGGTTGTAGCTCATGGTTCTACTAGAGGCAATCCTGTATGAGAGCAGGTATTGCCTCAAGTCATCGCTCATGAACGACAAGCCCCTATCGCTGTGAATGTAGCAGGGGTACCCGAACAGGGTGAAAAGATCCCGGAATGCCTTGATAACCATGGCAGCGGATGTATCAGAGCAGGGAATAATAAAAGGGAATCTCGAGTACTCATCAATGATGTTGAGGAAGTACACATTCCGATCTGTCGAGGGAAGGGGGCCCTTAAAGTTGACACTCAGTCTTTCGAAGGGACGAGTGGCCTTAGAATCATAGAATCATAGAAACCCTACAGCACAGAAAGAGGCCATTCGACCCATCGAGTCTGCACCGACCACAATCCCACCCAGGCCCTACCCCCATATCCCTACATATTTACCCACTAATCCCTTTAACCTACGATCTCAGGACACTAAGGGCAATTTTAGTATGGCCAATCAACCTAACCCACACATCTTTGGACTGTGGGAGGAAACGGAGCACCCGGAGGAAACCCACGCAGACACGAGGAGAATGTGCAAACTCCACACAAACCTTGACTAGTTGTGCCCGGTCAGGTCGGTAAAAGTGCGGTTTGCATTCCGCGCATACCTGACAGCTTCTCGTTATGGACCTGACATCCTCCACCGAGTAGGGTAGATTGTGGGCTTTTACGAAGTGGTAGAGCCGAGTGACCCCAGGATGGCAGAGGTCATTGTGGAGAGCCTGCAAACGGTCCTCCTGTATACTGGCGCATGTTCCACGCGACAGGGCATCCGAGGGCTCGTTGAGTTTCCCTGGACGATACATGATGTCGTAATTATAGGTGGAGAGTTCGATTCTCCACCTCAAGATCTTGTCGTTCTTGATCTTGCCCTGCAGCGTGTTATTAAACATGAACGCCACGGACCGCTGGTCCGTGATCAGGGTGAACCGTTTTCCCGTCAAGTAATGGCGCCAATGCCTGACGACCTCCACAATGGCCTGGGCCTCCTTTTCCACTGCTGAATGTCGAATTTCGGGGCCTTGGAGGGTGCGGGAAAAAAAGGCGACGGGCCTGCCTGCCTGGTTAAGTGTGGTGGCCAGGGCGAAATCAGATGCATCGCTCTCCACCTGAAGGGGGATGGACTCATCAACAGCGTGCATCGTGGCTTTCGCGATGTCGGCTTTTAGTTTATCAAAGGCCAATCGAGCCTCTGGTGTTAGGGGAAAAGAGGTGGACTTGATGAGCGGACGGGCTTTGTCCGCGTAATTGGGAACCCACTGTGCGTAGTAAGAGAAGAAGCCTAAGCATCTTCTCAGTGCTTTTGCGCTAGTGGGCAGGGGAAGTGCAAGGAGGGGACGCATACGGTCTGGATCAGGGCCAATGACCCCGTTTTCCACCACGTATCCGAGGATGGCTAAACGGCGCGTGTGAAATACACACTTCTCCCTGTTGTAGGTCAGATTCAGGCGAGATGCAGTGCGTAGGAACTTAAGGAGATTTGTGTCGTGGTCCTGCTGGTCATGGCCACAGATGGAGACGTTATCCAGGTAGGGGAAGGTAGCCCACAGTCTGTTATGGTCCACCATTCGGTCCATAGCACGCTGGAAGACCGAGACCCCATTGGTGACACCAAAAGGAACCCTGAGAAAGTGATACAAGCGACCATCCGCTTCAAAAGCCGTGTATTGCCGGTCCTCTGGGCGAATGGGGAGTTGGTGGTAGGCAGACTTGAGGTCTATGGTGGAGAACACCCGGTTCTGCGCAATCTGGTTGACCATGTCAGATATGCGCGGGAGGGTATACGCATCCAGCTGCGTGTATCTGTTAATGGTCTGACTATAGTCAATGACCATCCGGGGTTTGTTCCCACTCTTGACCACCACGACCTGCGCTCTCCATGGACTAGCGCTAGATTGTATGATCCCTTCCTTGAGGAGCTGCTGAACTTCAGATCGAATGAAGATCCGATCCTCAGCGCTGTAACGCCTACTCTTAGTCGCGATGGGCTTGCAGCCTGCCACAAGATTCTGGAACAGGGAGGGTGTGGTAATCTTCAGCGTCGAGAGGCTACAGGTGGGGCGTGTTGGGCAATTTGGAAGCTGCTGTTCTCCCACTGAAAGCGGAGGGAGTGGCCCACTGTACTGTAGGGTTACACTCTTCAAGTGGACCATGAAATTTAGTCCGAGGAGTATTGGCGTGCAAAGGTGCGGTAACACCAGGAGCTTGAAGCGCTCATAAACCGTGCCCTGCACCGTTAAATTTACCACGCAACTCCCTAGCACGGTGACAGACCGGGACCTTGATGCCATCGAAATCGTCTGTTTGACAGGTTGGATCTGGAGGCCACACCGCTTCACAGCGTCTGGGTGAATAAAACTCTCAGTGCTCCCGCTGTCAAACAGACAATAAATCAAGTGTTTGTTTACCTGAATGTCCATCATAGACTTGTCGAGTCTGTGAGGCTTGGCCTGGTCCAGGATGATCGACGCCACCGTTGGTTCGTGAGCGCCACTGCAGGCAGCTGAGATAGATGAAGATGACCCCTGCTGGTCGTTCGCGGTCGGTGCCGACCAACATGGCTGCTCCCATAGGTCGCACGTGGGTGATGGCGCCAAAATCAGCGACCCCTGGTGGTCGCGCATCTCTTGCGACTCCGTCGTCTGTAATGGCGGCGTCCTGGTCTCGCATGTGGACGAAACCCTCGACGATGCCGACGACGAAGAACTGGGCTCCGGGGAGTCGCAGGCTGCACTGCTGTTCCTGGAAGTAAGTTTGGATCGGCATACCTTCGAATAGTGCCCCTTCTTACCGCAGGCGGAGCACAACACTGCTTTAGCGGGACATCGCTGCCGAGTGTGCTTCACTCCCCCACAGAAGTAACACCGCGGGCTGCCTGGAGCTGCTGCCGTCGTCAGGCCCGAGTGTGGGCACGCCATCACGCAGCTTTTCGGACCCGAGGGACGAGGAGGGATCAGCGATTGCTCCTGCCACGCTGTCTCCACGTGGTCTTCGGGATACAATGCTAGGCTTTTGGAGGCCGTCTCCAACGTATCCGCTAGTTCTATCGACTTAGTGAGATCAAGATTACCTTGCTCCAACAGTCTGAGTCGGATATAAGATGATCCGATTCCCGCCACAAACGCATCTCGAGCGAGGTCGTTCATGTTCTGGTCTGCCGACACTGCTTTGCAGTTACAGCCCCTGGCTAGCTGCAGGAGCTCGCACGCGTACTGTTCCGTCGTTTCGCCGGGCTGCCGTCGTCAAGTGGCTAAGAGGTATCGAGCATGCATCTCGTTTGGCGGTTTAATGTAGCGCTTCTTAAGAAGCTCGAGGGCCCCTTTGTAGTCGGTGGCCACACGGATCGCGAGATATACGGTGTCACTTACCCTCGCGTGGAGGACCCGGAGTCTGTCGTCGTCTGTGGTGACCGCTGCGGAGGCTGCAAGGTAGTCCTCAAAACATTTCAACCAGTGGTCGAAGGTGGTAGAGGCGCCCGCCGCATGTGGATCCAGTGTAAGACATTTGGGTTTTAACATTTGCTCCATACTCTCTGTATCGTTTTCCTTTTTTTTAACGACGAGAGTTTAATTAATAGTAAATAAAATTGATGCGCGTTATCACACACGAGGCTTGAGATGCTCAAGGAAATAAAGGCTTTTATTTACTATTACAACGAAGCTACCATATATGGTACACGATCCCAGACTGAGGGGTCCCAGACAGAGCAGTGACCTTTATACTTCTCCCAGGTGGCGGAGCCCGACTGGGATGTACCATAATAACTATAATACTGGTGTAACAGCCCAACCCTAACCCCAACAGCAACAAGTAGAACAACCCATCCCTAACCCCAATAGCAACATATATACATACTCATAGTACTGGCCAGACCCTGGCTCAGTACTACCTAGTGGGAACCAACGATGGTTCACCACAGTAAGAAAGTTATACTTTCGACAAAAATCCATAAATTTAACATAGGAATCTCGGGGATAAAGGCTAGAGATTCAGGTATAGAAGTAAAAGAACACAAATTTTACAAATTAAATAAAAATGGCGAAAGGGAATAATCAGGAATGGGGAGTCAAAGGATCAGTAATTCAATCTGTTGTTAATGAAAGTAGTAAATTAATTAACAAAATGATCAAAAAATGACCCTGAGACATCTGACAAGTTACAGAAAAGGTGGTGGAACAAGCAACTAAACATAAATCAGAAATGGCCTGAGTTATTTTAGCTACCACTACAAGAAATTGTTAGGCAAGAGAAGCCAAAAAGAAAGACCTTAAAAAATTAGATCAAGAAACCCATGAACATGAGAATAAAAAAGGAAATTGAAGAATTCGCAGAGAGTACGGAATCAGATGAAACAGATTTCTTATCAGATGAATTTTCTAGGGGAGAAACGGAAGGAATTGTTAGTCGATTTGGAAAAATAAAAATTAATGAGAGAAAACCCCCATCTAGTGGTGAAAAGACAAAAAAACAGAAAACAAAAACACTTCTTAAGGGAAAATCAAAGCCCGTAAATTCTTTAAAGACAAAATCCATGTCCCCAATTCAAACAATGATACATCGATCACATGGGGGTAGGGAGAAATCTTCTGTCATAACTGAAGAAATACCTTTATCACCAGCTGATGAACAAATGATAACAGATGGATTCGGTCCCTTGAAATGGAATCATAAGAATTTAGCTTTTTGCATGGATGAAGCAAGGAGTATACATTATTTAACATTAGGTGATATAAGAATACTCAATAAAGAAAAATTAGCGGGACCAATTTGGGAAATGTTACCCAGTGCATTGAAAGATAGAGAATGGATAACTCAAGGGGGAATGAATGGAGATAGGAAATACAATAATTACAAGTGGGCACTAAAAAAAAGCATTAGGGGATGGAGTTGCAAATTGAATTAGGGTAATAATAATAAAACAGAAGCCAGGTGAAACAGCAGAGGAATACGCTGAGAGAAAGTTCCAGGCTTACATAAATAGTGGGGGAATAGATGAAGCAAATAGGGATGACAGAATATTCTTACAAATGTTGACAGATGGATTTAGTCCAGAATGGGAATACCAATAGGAAATACATATCGAGAAATATTAAATTGGGCAATGAGAGCTGAGGATTTACAAAACACGGAATCAGAGAAAACAATTACACAATAAAAGCAACACACATCTAAAGTCAATAATTGTTTTGCATGTGGGAAGAGAGGACACATTGCTAGAGATTGTCAGAGCAAATTAGGGAAAGATAGAAGACAATATGATGACTGTAGTAAAATAGGTCATAACATGGCTAATTGTTGGGCAAAAGGAGGAGGAAGTGAAGGACAGACACCCAGTAAGGTAAATGCAGGTAAAAAAGTTAAAAAAGCCTACAGAGACACAAGCAAAAGAATCAGCACCATTCAACATTATTAGAGAAGAGATCTGAAAACTGATAAATCTACAATGACTATTAGCGCCCCTAGAGTCAGAGGATGAAAAAGATCCCCGAATATATGTGGTGTAGGACAATGAAAGTGTAACATGTTGATTGATACAGAAGCTACCATTTCGTTAACTAATTTAAATTTACCAGCAACAGATCAAACAATAGTTATGTGGAATGACAGGGGGAATCAAAACTGCTACATTGAGTACTCCTACAAGATTAGAAGGAAAAGAAGAACAGGTTCAAATTTGGATGTGTCAAAACAGAGAAAGAAACATTCTAGGGATAGATTTATTAGAACAGCTAGGGGCAACAATCAACGTCAGAGCAAAGGATGTTAGATGGCACAATACATTCAAGCAGAATAGATGGGGACAAAATAAAGGTTGGAGTGTTTCTAGGATAGCAGCATTTAAAACAGATTGGGAAAAGAGATCAGTTTGGGAAAAACTAGCTGCACAATATCCTCGAATTTGGGCTAGAAGTAAACATGATTATGGAGGTCTAAATGTCCCACCAGTGAAGATCCAGGGAGAAGTTCACTCTCCCCACAAGCAATATCATCTGAAAACAGAGGCTGTGGAAGTGGTCAGATGCATCATCACAGAATTAGAGAAACAAGGTGTAGTGACAAAAATATCATCTCCTACCATTTCACCTATATGGCCAGTTTAAAAAAAACAGATGGAAGTTATAGGTTAACAACAGATTACACATCTTTAAATAAATATGCCACACAAGCACATCCTATAGTAGCAAACCCAGCTAGCATCCTGAACACAATTGGGATAGATCAGAAGATCTTCACTGTACTGGATGTTGCTAATGGATTCTGGTCTATTCTAATAATGAAAGAACATCAATACAAATTTGCCTTCACGGTAGGAAATCAACAATGTACATGGACCCGTTTGCCACAAGGGTTTCATAATAGCCCAGCCATTTTTCACAAACACATGGCACAGATAATTGAACCTATCAAATGTACAGGTGCAAGCATCTTACAATATGTAGATGATGTTTTGATTGCTTCAAACAGTCACATGACACATTACTTGGCTATGCACATAGTATTCCAAGCAATACAGGGAACTAGTCTTAAACTCAACCCTAGCAAAGCTCAATTAGGACAAGAAAAGGTAACATATTTGGAGCACAACATCTCACATGGCAAAAAAGAAATTCCAGAATATCGGAAAAAAGCTATGCTATGCATACCATGACAACTCACTGTAAAGGGAGTAAGACAAATACTGGGGTTGTTCAATTACTGTTGGAATTTTGAGGATGTTTATGCAGCACTAGCAAAACTTTTACAGGATTCCATCAAACGCATGGTTGGGAAAAAGTGGAATGGGAGAAAAAGAGAAGCAAGCCTTTACTGATCTAAAATCGGCTTCAGAGCCCCAACTCTGGGTCTACCAAATCTCAATAAGCCATTTCATATCTTTTGGCAAAAAAGTGATTGAATGAAAACTGCAGTAGTCACTCAGAAACATGGAAACAAATTAAGACCAGTGGGATATTATTCAGCTCAACTAGATTCAGTCACTAGAGGAATGCATAGATGCATAAGAGGCTTGTGCCTCTTGGGCCATTAATGTCTCCAAACCAATCACTCGAATGGGGAAAATAATTCTTCATTGCCCACTCTGTATAGTACAACTTTTAGAAGCAGGAAGATTAAAAGAAGTTTCAGATGGAGAAGACCAAATAGACATGTAAAAATCAGTTGAGATGTGAGAGAAAATCCAGTAGGGGGACTCACAGTACTAGAAACTGAACATGAATATGTGCCAGAAGTCAATGAAGAAACGAATGAGGGTATGTCAGAAGAACCATTATCAGGTGAAGGCATGATTGATTAATTTGTATGTAGATGGAGCTAGGAAATACATCAATGGCATACCCCTTACTGCATGGGTAGTGGTAAATGATGAGGGAACAATAATTGCAGGAAAACAAATGAAGGGAATAGATAAGATAGAAGCAGGAATGTTGTTCCCACTGGCAGGTGAAATTAGAACTAGGGGGCATGACCTCAAAATAAGGGGGAGCAGGTTTAGGACTGAGTTGAGGAGGAACTTCTTCACACAAAGGATTGTGAATTTGTGGAATTCCCTGCCCAGTGAAGCAGTTGAGGCTACCTCATTGAATGTTTCTAAGGCAAGGATAGATACATTTTTGAACAGTTAGGGAATTAAAGGTTATGGTGAGTGGGCAGGCAAGTGGAGCTAAGTCCACAAAAAGTTCATCCATGACCTTACTGAATGGTGGAGCAGGTTCGAGGGGCCAGATGGCCTACTCCTGCTCCTAGTTCTTATGTTCTCATGTTAAATGCCAGGAAGAGTGTCAGCACAAGTAGCAGAGTTGATAGCTCCAACTAGGGCTTTAATATGGAGTGCAGGGAAAAGGGTTAACATTTACACAGGCAGTAGGTATGCTTTTGGCACGGTTCATGATTACACGACTGCACGGATAAGACAAGGCTTTGTCACTTCCAGTGGAGGGCACATAAAACACACAAATTTGATCAAAAATCTGATCCAAGCAGCACATATTCCTGCAGAGGCAGCAGTGATTAAAATTCAAACACACAAAAAATCACCACAAAAGCTCAAGAAGGAAATAGTAAAGCAGACAAAGCAGCCAAAAGCTTACTAGAACAGACTCTAAAAGAAATACAAACAGCAGATATAGCAATAATACAAACCAAAGGTGACACTGACATAGATGTAAAACCAGTGCAAGAACAAAGCTTCAGAGGAAGAGAAAGAGAGATGGAAAAAAATTAGGTCAGAAAGAATGGGATGGAATATGGAGAAAGGAAAAGAAAATAACTTCAGAGATGATACACAAACGTTGATAAATATATCATGGGGTAGCACATACTAGTAGGGACAAAATGATCAAATTGATTAGGAACAGTTGGTGATGGAAGGGTACGGGAGAAATGATGGCCAAATTCTGCCAGAGGTGTATTCACTCTGCTCAAGTAGAACCAGGATGTCACTGTAAAATAAAGATGGGTAATCAGCCAAGACCTAAAGGACCATGAAAGAATCTACAGTTGGCTTTTACCAAGTTATTGTTATTGCCTAGTAATCATCGACCAATTTACTAGATGGGTAGAAGCATTCCCATGTAAAGATGTTACCGCCAAAACTATAGCCTTGATATTAGCTAATGAGATCATACCTCGGTGGGGAATGCCACTTCAATTAGACTCAGATCAAGGAATTCACTTTACTGGAAGAGTATTAAGAGAAATTTGCAAGATATTAGGGATTAAACAAAGCTTCCACATACCCTATCATCCACAGAGTTTAGGAATGATAGAACGAATGAATAGGACACTAAAAAAACAGTTTAGCCAAAGCTTTCCTGGATAAGGGAAATAATTGGGTACTGGCCTTGCCTGCAATATTGCTAAGACAAAGAGCCACCCCATCTCGGGGAACAGGTCTGACTCCATTCGAATTAATGACAGGTAGGGCAATGCACCTCCCAGAGGATGCAATACCAGGAGGAGGGGAACTGATCATTGGAAAAGAAACAGCATTTTAATGCATGAAAAACCTGATAACCCGATTACATTCCCTAAAGAAGCAGGTAGTTACCCTACAACAACACAAAGAGTGGATAAAATTGGCTGAGGGGGACATCCAACATTACCAGCAGTAGGAGATAAGATCATGGTACAGCTTATAACTGAAAAGAAAGGATTAGGTACCAGATGGGAGGGGCCTTTTGGAGTAATTATAGTAAGAGAAACATGTGCATTGGTTGATGAAAAATATGGCCCTAGGTGGAGACACTGGACACAGTTAAAATTTTCTCCTAATTAGAGTACAATGTTGAGAATATCCTACAACTGACTAATTGAAAATACCAGAATTGAAAAAGTTCTGGTAGAGATTACATGAAAGGATTAATTTGAATTTACTAACAGATTTATTGAATAAATTAAATACTAAAGTAGATTAAATGTATGATTAATATGTAACAATAATTATTAAGGTTTCTAATTTTCATATTGTGAATAATTTATACAGAAACAGAAGATGCAATGACACATTGAGTATCGGAAAACAATCGAGGTGAAGAATGAAAATTGCATTAACAAAGTTTACTTAATCATTTTTGGCCTTGTATTGCTGTTAGCCAGTACGCCAGAAGAGGGGATTTGCAGAAGGGGTTAATAGACATTAGCAGCTGACAGATAGGATAGAGAGAGAATTATAATCAATCTTACTCACCATGAGGATTATGAACAGTTGATTATATGTGAAAGGATTTGAAATGAAATTGAATCATGATTTATATGCTTTATTTAAATGAATGATTTTGAAAAAAACCTGATGTATTAAAAATGGAATTATATTAATTAAGATTGTAAAAGCAGAAACGTGAAGTTTGTCAGTACTGTGACTAAAGATATCAGTAACTTTAGTGAAAGAATACAAGATTCGGCAACATTTTGATATAAAATGGTGTAACTTGCATTTAGAAAACAATGGATGCAAACAAACATATTCAAAATAAATCAGTATGAAGGAACATCTTAAGATACATTTTATATGATTCAATGCTGCCAGGCCTGGAATGATGCCGAGTGATGGGCTCTTTTTTGACGTTAGACCAGTGGTTCCCAAAGGGAACTGTCATGATTAGATTGACATATTGAATAATAAATGAAATTATACTTAGCTAATTAATGGATTGAACTATAATAACAAAAGAGTATAATTGACTCACATTTTGGCATGAAAGATGAGATGTTTTAAGAAAGCTCTGTGGTACTGCATGCTGCCTGACATATCTGATGTCTCCCTTCGGCCGAAATTATTGTTCTGTCTTTTTGTTTGTCATGTTCATTTTTCTATGCTTTCATAAACTAGTTTTAAATAAATGTCATTACGCTTTTAAACGGAGTCATTTTACCTTTGCAAAGTTTGCATTTTCAGTTATACTTTAGATTTTCTGAAGAAATAAGAACATAAGAACATAAGAACGAAGAGCAGGATAAGGCCATCTGGCCCCTCGAACTTGCTCCGCCATTCAATCATGGCTGATCTTTTCGGGGATTCAGCTCCACTTACCCGCCCACTCACCATAGCCTTTAATTCCTTTACTGTTCAAAAATTTATCTACCCTTGCCTTAAAAACATTCAATGAGGCAGTCTCAACTGCTTCACTGGGCAAGGAATTCCACAGATTCACAACCCTTTGTGTGAAGAAGTTCCTCCTCAACTCAGTCCGAAATCTGCTCCCCCGTATTGTGAGGCCATGCCCCCTAGTTTTAGTTTCACCCACCAGTGAAACAACTTCCCTGCTTCTACCTTGTCTATTCCCTTCATAATCTTATATGTTTCGATAAGATCTCCCCTCATTCTTCTGAATTCCAATGAGTATAGCCCCAGTCTACTCAGTCTCTCTTTATAAGCCAACCCTTTCAACTCCAGAAGCAACCTAGTGAACCTCCTCTGCACCCCCTCCAGTGCCAGTATATCCTTTCTCAAGTAAGGAAACCAAAACTGTACACAGTACTCCAGGTGTGGCCTCACCAGCACCTTGTACAGCTCCAACATAACCTCGCTGTTTTTAAACTCCATCCCTCTAGCAATGATGGACAAAATTCCATTTGCCTTCTTAATTACCTGCTGCATCTGCAAACCAACTCCTTGTGATTCTTGCACAAGGACATCCAAGTCCCTCTGCACAGCAACATGTTGCAATTTTTAAATATTTAAATAATAGTCCATTTTGCTGTTATTCCTACCAAAATGGATGACCTCACATTTACCAACATTGTACTCCATCTGCCAGACCCTTGCCCACTCACTTAGACTATCTATATCCCTTTGTAGACTTTCAACATCCTCTGCACACTTTGCTCTGCCACTCATCTTAGTGTCATCTGTGAATTTTGACACATGTCACTTGGTCCCCAACTCCAAATCATCTATGTAAATCATAAACAATTGCAGTCCCAACACTGATCCCTGAGGCACACCACTCGTCACTGATCGCCAACCAGAAGAACACTCATTTACCCCCACTCTTTGCTTTCTGTTAGTTAACCAATCCTCTATCCATGCTAATACATTCACCATAACACCTGTGCACCTTTATCTTATGCAGCAGTCTTTGGTGTGGCACCTTGTCAAATGTCTTCTGGAAATGTAGATACACCACATCCGCAGGTTCCCCATTGTCCACTGTGCATGTAATGTTCTCAAAGAATTTAACCAAATTAGTCAAACATGACCTGCCCTTCATGAACCCATGCTGCGTCTGACCAATGGGTCAATTTATATCCAGAGGTCTCGCTATTTCTTCCTTGATGATAGATTCAAGCATTTTCCCTACTACAGAAGTTAAGCTAACTGGCCTATAGTTACCTGCCTTTTGTCTACCTTTTTTAAACAATGGCATCACATTTGCTTTCCAATCTGCAGGAACCACCCCAAAGTCCAGCGAATTTTGGTAAATACCACTGTGTGGTAAACCACTGTTAAGCTTATTGCCTGTGTGTGTGTGTGACATGCCTGGTCATGCCCCTGCCGGCCCTACCTGAGACTCCTCCCCCCCTGGTCCAGGTATAAAGGTGATTGCTCCCCACCCCCCCTGCCTCAGTCTCTGGACCAGTTCATCAGCATGGGTGTGCTCCAAGTCTTTTGCGAATAAAAGCCAATTTGTTCTTGCATACAAACTAGTCTTTGCTTGATTGATAGTGCATCAATTTTATTCGCAAAAAGTTTTGGGATGGAGCAGATACTAAAACCCGATAGATTAGAATTGGATCCTCAAGCCGTAGGAGCCTCTAACAGCTTCGATCACTGGCTGCGATGTTTCAAAACTTTCCTCACCGCCTCCGCCTCCGTCGTCTGGACCGAAACCGACAAGCTACACATGCTCCACGCCTGGGTAAGCGATCAAGTATTCTCGATGATTAGAGACGCTGAAACTTACGAGGATGCGATCGAACTTTTAAAAGGCCAGTACAACAAACAGACTAATGTAACCTACGCCAGACATCTTCTGGCTACTCGCAGACAACAGCCAGGAGAATCGGGCGACCAATTCCTGTGTGCGTTGCGAGCATTTGGCAGGGCCTGCAACTGCAAGGCTGTAACAGCCACCCAAAGCACTGAGGACTTAATCAGAGATGCCTATGTCACGGGTATCAGGTCAAACTATATCCGACAACGACTGCTGGAACAGGGTGTGCTGGATCTACAAAAGACTGTAGCGCTTGCCGACGCATTAGAGGTGGCCTTCCGTAATCTCGAGGCCTACACCCCCACTACAGGGGTGCATCGTGGACACCGCAGTCGCTGCCACCTCTGTACTTGGGAGGGCCGCAGGCCTACGCCACGCCACGCTACGTCCCACCAATGGCCCGACCGCTGCGGCAGTCTCTGGAGGCCTGAAGTGCTACTTCTGCGGCCTGGGGAAGCATCCCCGACAATGCTGCCCGGCGAAGGATGCGATCTGCTCCGGGTGTGGAAAGAAGGGCCATTACGCGAAGGTATGCAGGGCGAAATCGACCTCCAAGTCCAGTAGCGCCGCGTGCGACCCACAGGGGCCGCCATCTTGGGTGCCGGTAGCCACATGTGAGCCGTGCGGGCTGCCATCTTGGACGCCTTCAGCCGCGTGTGAGCCATGCGGGCCGCCATCTTGGATGCCTTCAGCCGCGTGTGAGCCGTGTGGGCTGCCATCTTGGATGCCATCAGCCACGTCGCAAAATCCAATGGTGGCTTCGGTTACGCTGGACCAATCCAGGCCTCACCAACTCGCCAGGTCCATGATGGACATCGAGGTAAACGGTCGCACTACAAACTGTTTATTTGACTGTGGGAGTACGGAGTGCTTTATTCACCCTAACACAGTGAGTCGTTACGGCCTTTCAGTACTGCCAGTGAAGCAAACGATCTCCATGGCTTCAAAGTCCCACTCAGTGGATGTCCTTGGGTACTGCGTGGCGACCCTGACTGTACGGGGCACAGTGTACAAAAACTTCAGGCTCCTCGTGCTGCCACAACTCTGCGCTGCCGTACTCCTGGGGCTAGGTTTCCTGTGTCACCTTAAGAGTGTCACCATGGAGTATAATGGGCCTTTTCCCCCGCTCTCTGTTTGCAATCAGCAGTTCTTAGATTGCCCACCGCACACCACCTGCAGCCTCTCGACCCTTAAAGTCGCCCCTCCCTCACTGTTTGAAAATCTCACCCCCGACTGCAAGCCCATCGCCACCAAGAGCAGACGGTACAATGCTGGAAACAGGGCTTTTATCAGGTCTGAAGTACAACGGCTCCTAGGGGAGGGCCTCATCGAGGCCAGTACCAGCCCCTGGAGAGCCCAAGTAGTAGTTGTTAAGACTGTGGAGAAACATCGCATGGTCATTGGCTACAGTCAGACCATTAATCGCTACACGCAGCTGGATGCGTACCCCCTTCCCTGCATATCTGACATGGTTAATCAGATTGCGCAATATCGGGTGTTCTCCATCATCGACTTAAAATCTGCATACCACCAGCTCCCTATCTGCCCGGAAGACCGCCAATATACTGCCTTCGAGGCGGATGGCCGCCTCTATCACTTCCTTAGGGTCCCCTTCGGCGTCACCAACGGGGTCTCGGTTTTCCAGCGTGAGATGGACCAGATGGTAGACCAAAACGGGCTGCGGGCCACCTTCCCATACCTGGATAACGTCACCATCTGCGGCCATGATCAGCAGGACCACGACGCCAACCTCCACAAATTCCTCCACACCGCGATCAAGGTAGGTTAGGGGTGTGCGCTGCTGGGGGCGCCTGCCTCCCAAAGGGGTCTGATCCCGGGGGGGGCGGGGGGGGGGGGGGGGGGGGCGGTCTGCCGGGGTGGTTAGCGGCGGGGGGGGGGGGGTTCCGCGAAGGCTGGGCCTCGGTGATTCCCCTGCTGAATAAAAGTCCAAATCGGACTTTTATACAGCAGCTCGCTTAATGCGCGGATGCGAATTGGGCCGCACGGTGGTAGAGTGGAAATCGGTGGCAGAGTTGGGCGGGAGCTTCATTAAGTCAATTTAAATGCATGCAAATGCATTTAAATCGTTGCACCGGTCGATTCGGGCGCGCATCGGAACCGCGTTAAAATCGGCTGTCGGTAAAGGTGCGATTTGCAAAAAGTCTGGTGCAGATCGCATTTTAGGCCCGACGCCCGACTTTACCGCGATTTCACGCCCATTATAGTCAAAGTAGAGTTAAGTGGGCAAACTGTAGAGCTGACACCATGTTGTCCAAAGATGCTTTTTAGCTCTCTTTGGCCACGCTTTGCTGGAGAACATAAAGTTGAACTGGAGTGCTGTGAATAGGTTAGCTGATTCTAAAACAGATCTACAGAGCATCTTGCAGTCTATTTAAGGACAAACTGGGGTCCATGAAAGGAGTACTAGTGGCACTTAAGATCAAACAAACAGCTTGCCTAAGAGTTTCAATTCTATAGCAGTATCCTACATCATATTTCCAATGGTAGAATCTGAATTAATGAGACTTGTGCATATAGGAATCTTAGAAGCTGTCATTACTAGTGACTGGGCAACCCCAATTGTGCCTGTAATAAAGCAGGATGGAACTATATACATCTGTGAAGATTTCAAAACAACCGTCAATACAGTTCTAAACATGGATCAATATCTGTTGATTGAGAATTTCTTTGCTGGCTTGGCAGGAGGACAGAAGTTTAGCAAGATTGACCTATCGCAGGCCTACCTGCAAATGAATGTTGCTGCTAAATCTCAACAGCTGCTCAACATTATAATACATAAAGGCCTATTCTGCAATAAGAGTATAACATCAGTATCCATTTTATTTCAACAGTTCATGAACTAGATCTAAGTGGTCTGCAGGGGTTACAATGTTATCTTGATGACATACTGATCACCAGTGCCAATGAAAATGAACACTTAGGTAATTTAGAAACCACATTGCAATGATTTCAGATTTTTTTAATTCATGGGTCATGGGCATCGATGGCTGGCCAGCATTTATTGTCCATCCCTAGCTGCCTGAGGGCAGTTGAGAGTCAACCATATTGCTGTGGCTCTGAAGTCACATGTAGGCCAGACCAGATGAGAATGGCAGATTTCCTTCCTTAAAGGACATTAGTGAGCCAGATGAGTTATCCCAACAATCGACAATGGTTTCATGGTCATCAGTGGACTCTTAATTGCAGATTTCATTTTCTTGAAGTCAAATTCTATCATCTTCTGTGGCGGGATTCGAACCTGGGTCCCCAGATCATTAGCTGAGTTTCAGAATTAATAGTCTAGTGCTAATACCACTAGGCCATTGTGCTATGGGTCAGGGCAGAAGCTCCAAAATGCTTTATGGAGACTGCCTGAACCATACGTTTTTTACTTTGTACTTGGCTAGGATGAGCATGATATGTTTCACTTCAGCATGATTCAACAACCCACCAGAAAGCTTTTATCAAGCAAAGTTTATTTAAGAATATAGTTAACGCATATAGTAAGAAAATTAGAAAGAACATTTAACAATTACAAACAAGAAACAAAATGAAAACAACTACAATAATGTATTAAACCTTAATTGAATATTAAAACTGTTCCAAGAAACCAAAACCTTTCATAGACAAAACCCTTTACACAGGCTTAATATAGCATAGATTAAATCTCACTTGACTGGAATTGAGTCTTTTTGAAGGCTGCACTTTCCTTCCAGAAGGCAAAATGTTGCCTTGAGATAACCAGCTGAATATCCAAATAGAACAGGGAGACAGAGATAGAGACCTTAGCTTCTTTCTTGCTTGATGCCCCTGCTAAAACTAAAAAAAAAACTAAACTGCAGCCTCAAAACTCTCAAAACTGAAAACCTTAAACACACTGGGGAAAAAAACTGTCCAAAAAAACATGACCTTTTCTCCTAACAGTGCAGGATCGTAAAACAAATCCCAGAGTAAACATAAACAACTCCATTTAAACTATTAAAGAAGCAATAAAAGGACTCATTGTCATCAAGTCGGCAACAATGACATCACTGAAGCTGTGAGCTAAGAAACCATTGAAGCTGAGAGCTGCAGAAATCCTGTTTTAAAAAAAAATTCTTCAAGAGCCACTAACGTCACACCTCCCCCTTAAGAAACCAATGAACCGTCAACATTCAAAGATAGTTTCACTTTTTAAACCCTTTGTTACACATTATTAGTACTCTACAATAAATATATATACATTTTACAAGATCAAAACATGCAAACATAACAGTAATATAGTTTATTTCAGTCTTTATCTTCCACCATCGAACACACCTTTTCATCATATTCGTGACAAAACATTGGCGATCACAGGGCCCTATTTTACTATTTTGATTCTAAGTGCTGGGCGGACTTGAAACTGGGAGTGTTTCAGATCCGACTTTTAGACCCATTCTGAGGCGCCTCCATATGCACTCTGCCTACAAAAATATCAACGAGTCCGAATCGTGCTGCACAAGCCTGTGGGCGGGGCTAAACACACCCAAAACCCTGCAGCTCCGATCATGCCTACAACTGTGCATGCCCAGAAAAAAATGATAGAATGCTGCTCCCCTGCCACATCCCTTCCGGGCCGAATAATACCTCCTCCCCCTGGTCCCCACAGACATTGCCCTACCCCCACAACATTACTGACTGCCTTGGGCGAACATGGTGGTAAAGGAGGAAGTGCCTGAAAAGTTGGGCATGCAGCCCATTAAGTCAATTTAAATTCATGCAAATATATTTAAATGGCTGTTGTGTCCGTTTTGGGCGCAGTCCTGATCGCGGCCATTTTTGGGCCTTGATAAAAGGGGAACTGATGCAGAGGCGGGTGTGAATTGTGCTACTCGCCTCACACCCGACTTTACCAAGTTTTCGTGCCTGAAAATGGGCACAATGCAATGGTAAAATTGGGCCCACACTCTCTCTTCCTGCCACATGTATATTTTTAAATTAAATGGCTGCAATAATAGACTCCATCGAAACAGTCTGACATTTTTTGTCTTAAATTTCTTCAGAAACATCAATGGATTATGATCAGCATACACAACTGTCTCAGCTGAATTACTGGCAACATAAAAGCTAAAATGTTGCAAAGCTAGCACCGAACTCACCTCTCTTTTTCAATTGTTGAATATTTCTTCTGGTGATCATTCAATTTTTTGGAAAAATACTCAATAGGCTGCTCTACTCCTTCATTGCTTTCTTGTAAGAGCACGGCAGCTATGCCCACATCACTCGCATCCATAGCCACTTTGAATGGTTTTGTGTAATTTGGTGTGGCCAACACAGGAGCAACACAGGAGCAAACACAGCCTTCAGGCCGTCAAATGCCTGTTGACACTCCGCCATCCACTGAAATTTGTTACACTTCTTCAGCAAGTCAGTCCATGGAGCAACCACGCTGTGAAAATTCAGCACAAATTGATGGTAAAAACCACTCAGACCCAACAATCTCATTATTTCCTTTCTTGTCGATGGTATTGGAAACTCCCCAATAACTTTTGTTTTCACATCCAGTGGGGCCATCCGTCCATGTCCAAGTGTAAGGACGAGGAACGTGACTTGGTCTTTTCCAAACTCACTCTTAGCCAGGTTTAACACCAAACTGACCTTCTGAAGTCGATTGAATAATTCCACCAGATGCTTCAAACGTTTTTTCTATGTCCGACTAAAAATCACCAGATCATCTATGTACACTGCACAATTGGGTAATCCTGAAATAACTCTGTTGGTTAACTGTTGAAATGTGGCTGGGGCATTTTTCACACCAAATGGCATAACTTTGAACTGGTACAAACCATTTGGTGTCACTAAAGCAGAATCTCCTTTGCCCTTTCGGATAAAGGTAGCTGCCAGTAGCCTTTGAGTAAATCCAGCTTGGAGATAAAAGTTGATTGTCCCAACTTCTCAATGTAGTCCTCCAGCCATGGGATAGGCTAAGAGTTTGTCTATATAACTGCATTAACTTTCCTATAGTTCACACACAATCGTTGGGTACCGTCTGGTTTTGGTACCATCATTATGGGTGAGCTCCACTCACTGCAACTCACTTCAATTATGTCATTTTTAAGCATGCTTTCGATTTCCTTCTGAATCTGTGCCAATTTTAGAGGGTTAAGTCGATAAGGATGTTGTTTAATTGGAACAGCATTTCCCACATCTACACCATGTATAAACATTTTAGTACTTCCCAACTTATTCCCACATATTTGTCCTTGTGACATTAATAACTCTTTCAGGTCAGTTCAATTTTCCCCTGAAAGGTAACATGATATTTTATCCCAATTTTTTAATAATATCCTCATTATCCAATTTAACTTGAGGAATATCAAATTCAGAATCATCTGTATTCAGTTCTTCACTCTGAGTTATAACCACTAAAACCTCCTCCGTTTGCTCTCCTTCCTTACCAAAATACCTTTTAAGCATATTCACATGACACACTCTGTGAGTTTTCCTTCTATCTGGTGTTCTTATCAAATAATTCACCTCACTCAATTTCCTTTCAATTCGATAAGGCCACAAAATGTTGCTTTGAAAGGTTCACCTACCAATGGATAGCAGTACTAAAACTTTATCCACACTATCAAAACTACAAACTTTTGATTTCTTATCCACTTCCTGTTTCATCACAAGCTGTGCAACTTTTAAATGCTATCGAGCCAATTCACCTGCTTTATTTAATCTTTCCCTAAAATTTGACACAATAGTCCAATAACGTAGTTTCAGACCACTTATTCACCAATTTCTCCTTAATCAATTTTAATGGTCCCCTTACCTCATGACCAAAAATCAATTCAGTTGGGTGGGGGGCGGGGGGGGGGGGGGGGAGGGGGGGGGTGGGGGGCTGTGGAGAGGGGGGTGTGACGTCTCATCCCCTTGTGGGGGGGGGGGGTTGGAGAGAGGGTGTGACCGATCATCCCCTGGGGGGGGGGGGGGGAGGAGAGGGGGTGTGACGTATCATCCTCTGGTCGGGGGGTTCCGCTGCCTGTCTGCGGCCGATCCCTCCTGGCACCATCACTGGTACACTACCAGCCACAGCCATCTCTCCCACTCTCTCACATCTGCAGGGAAGAGTAATCTGTGCCTGGTAGTGTACCAGTGATGGTGCCAGGAGGGATCGGCCGCAGACAGGCAGCGGAACCCCCCCGACCAGAGGATGAGACATCACACCTCCTCCCCTCCCACCACCCCCCCCAGGGGATGATCGGTCACACCCCCTCTCCTCCCCCCCCCAGGGATTGATACGTCTCACCCCTCTCCACCGCCTCCCCCAGGGGATGAGACGTCACACCCCCTCCCCTCCCACCCCCCCCCCCCCCCACCCACCCAGGGGATGAGACGTCACACCCCCTTTCCTCCTCCCACCGCCCTCCCGCCCCGACCAGAGGGTGACCTGGGTCAGAGAACCGTTGCAGTCTCTGACCCCGCTCTTCGGAGGCTGCAGCGGCGACTTCAGACTTTTATTTTGCAGGTCGGTAACAGCGCGGACGCGGAACGGGCTAGAAGATGGTAAAGTGGTATTTGGCGGTAGAGTTGGGCGTGCAGTTCATTAAGTCGATTTAAATGCATGCAAATGCATTTAAATCGTCAGGCCTCCCGATTCGGGCTGGACACGCGCCCAAATCGGGTGTCGGTAAAGCCGCAATCTGCTCGGATTCAGGTGCAGATCGCGTTAAAGGCCCGACGCCCAACTTTACCGCGATTTCGCGCCCGAAAACAGGCGCGAAGTTTTGGTAAAATCAGGCCCATTGTGTAATGGAATGGCCTCCGGAAACCTAGTCGACACATCCATTACAGTCAACAGATATTGATTCCCATTTTTCATTTTAGAGAGGCGTCCTATACAATCAATTAAGACCATTGTAAATAGTTCCTCAAATGCCGAAATGGGTATTAAGGCTGCTGATTTTATCACTGCTTGAGATTTCCCTATGACTTGACATGTGTGACATGACTGACAAAATTTAACTACATCTTTATGCAGTCCAGGCCAATAAAAACGTTTTTGTATTTTAGCTTGAGTTTTCCTTATTCCCAAATGACTTCCTACTGGAACCTCATGTGGTGCTCACAACACCTCCTTTCTATATCCTACTGGCAATACCACTTGATGAACTTCTGCCCACTTTTCTTCCGCCTGAATACGTAAAAGTCTGTATTTCCTCATTAAGACATCAATTTTAAGGTAATAACATTCTGGTATACACTCAGATTCCTCTTCCGTGTACGCTTTCTGATACAACTGTTTTAATTTATATATTTCTGATGTAACTGTGCCAACTTTCCCAACTAAAAATATCCACCTTATCTTCCACTTGTTCATGTTCTTTTCCAACCATCTGATCAAAAATCGTTTCTGACAATTGAACTTAACTTTCTCATCTTCATCCTTTGATTTCTCCTCTTGTCTTAATCTGTGACTTTGTGACCTTGTTACTACACAATCAGGAAAAATCCCAGGATGTGCGTCCTTCAACAATTCACTTGTTTGATTCTCCGCTGGCTCTTCAATCACAGTAGGCATCACTCCCACCTGTGATCCAGCTATATATAGTTACTCAAGATGAACTGTATTCTTGGACAAGATAATTTCTCTATTACTCCTATTACCACTCCACCACTCTTCACTGGACTCTCCAACCTCACCTTGTATAATGGAACACTATTCTTCTCCCTGAGTTCCACATACTACCACCTTTTCTGGCAATGCTCCTCCCAAACTACATAACTCCTCATCTCTTACCATCAAAGATTGACTTGTTCCCGTGTTTCTCAAAATGTTAACTTCTTTACCTACTCCTCCTGGTACACATGTGTAAACTTTACCCACACAAGTAAATTCTTTATAGAGGTCTGGCACCTTCTTACCAATCAACTCTTGACCAGACTGTACATTCTTTTGCACCTCCATCACTTCAACCGGGGTTTCCTTTCCCACTTTAACAAACTCCACTGGCTTATCCTGCTTTACTATGTCAGCTTTCCCAGTGCTTTTCTTAAATCACCAATTTTAGATGGCCTAATTTATTACAATGAAAACATCTGAGGCTTATCATTTCTCTGCCACCCTTCTGTATTTCCTTTTTACCCTGAAGTAAGCTGTTTTTATTATCTCCCACGAGATCGTGAGCATTTCTCTTTTCCCCAGTTCCTATCCCTCAGGATGAAACTGATGTCAGAAATCAAACTTTGGTTTATGAACTAATTCATAATTATCTGCCATTTCTGTTGCTAACCATGTGGTTTTACACATTTGCACTTCTAACATTTCAAGTTCAAATTGTCTTTCCAGTTTCTGAAGTTCTAATTCTCTCTCTTTTTCTTTTTGTTCCTCCAGGGCTATCCTTTCCCTTTGTTTATCCTTGCCTGCAATTCAAGCAGTTTCAATTCTTTCTCTTGTTACAATTCCAACTGCTTTAATTCTTTTGCTCACTGTTCCTCCCTTTCTCTGGCTTTTTCTGCAGCCATGGCTTCCCCTTCTTTTTCTCTTTCTTTAGCTTTTGCTACTCTCTCTCTCTTTCCTTTATTTCATATTCAAGCTGTTTTAATTCTTATTCATGTACAAGCTGTTTCATTTGTAATTGAATTCTTGCCATCTCCAATTATTCTGACTGTGTTCACGGCAATTTTAAATGCTCAGCTATCGCCACAACTGGCTCTCCTTTCCGTGCACTGCCAGGCAATGTCAATATGTTTTCACCAATTCCAAAAGCTTTGTTTTAGTCACCTTTTGTAAGGTATCTTGTGTGACTTCCTCCACCCCTTGAAACATCTGAGCCTATAAAACACCATTGTTTCCACAAGGCACTTGCTATTTAAACTTGAATACAACACCCAAAAAAGAAAACACAAATATGCTCACCAGTCACTGTCTTTGTGTTCATTAATCCCAAATCAATCAAGAAATATAGATCTTAATCCCAAACGAGCCCCCAATTGTTATGGATCAGGGCAGAAGCTCAGAGTGCTTTGTGGAGACCGTCTGAACCATAAGTTTTTTATGCAGAATTTAGCTAGGATGAGCATGATATGTTTCACTTCAGGCATGATTTGATAGCCCATTAGAAAGATTTTATCAAACAAAGTTTATTTAAGAATATAGTTAACATGTATAGTAAGAAAATTTGCAATAACTTGTAACAATTACAAAAAAACAAAAAGAAAACAACCACAATAATGTATTAACCCTTAGTTGAATATTAAAGCTGTTCCAATAAACCAAAACCTTTCATAGGCAAAACCCTTTTCACAAGCTTAATATAGCATAGATTAAATCTCACTTGACTGGAATTGAGTATTTTTGAAGGCTGCACTTTCCTTCCAGAAGGCAAAATGTTGCCTTGAGATAACCAGCAGAACATCCAAATAGAACAGGGAGAAGATTCAGAGACTTCAGCTTCTTTCTTGCTTGATGGTCCTGCTAAAACTAAAAACAACTAAACTGCAGTCTCAAAACTCTCAAAACTGAAAACCTTAAACTCACTGGGAAAAAAAACTGTCCAAAAAAACATGACCTTTTCTCCTAACAATGCAGGGTCGTAAAACAAATCCCAGAGTAAACACAAACAATCCCAGTTAAACTATTAAAGAAGCAATAAAAGGATTTATCATAGTCAAACCGGCAACAATGATATCATTGAAGGTGTGAGCTAAGAAACCACTGAAACTGTGAGAGCTGCAGAAATCCTGCTAAAAAAAAAACTTTATTAAAGGGACACCAACATAACAATTGCCTTTCCTTTTGTCTTTGTGTCAGGAAAGATAAGTGCGACTTCTTTCAAACATCAGTGCAATGTTTAGCCCACGTAATTAATAGAGGGGTTTATGCAATACATCTAAGAAGATGGAGGCCATCAACAAATGTAACACAGTTAGATCATACTTGGGTTAATTAACTACTATGGGAAATTTGTTCCGAATCTAATAACCTTGCTTAATCCCTAATTTGTTGTGCATAAAACAAGCATGGCAATGGACACCAGAGTACAAGAAAGCATATCTGTCAGTTAAAGAAACACTGAAGAAGTTAGAAGTATTGGTACATTTCAACCCAAAGTTAGCATTTCAACCTGCCTGAGATGTTTTGCTGCATGGAGTTGGGGCAGTGGTGTCACACATGCTAACTCAGGGGAGGAAAGACCAATAGGTTTAGCTTATTGTGATAACTCCCATGAGATCCATGAGGAATCACTGATTGATCTCCCTGGGAGGGTTCATTGTGCATGAGTTCCCCTGGTAACAGGCAGTGATTAGACCTGCTGACCTGTAGTCCCAGGCAGGAATTAGTGTGTGTACACCACAGCAATGGTTTTACTTTGTATTCTGTAATAAACTATTTTCCTTTCGAGTTGGGCTTCCTGAGTCATTTCACTTACCAAGTGTGGAATCAAATTACACTCAGTTGGTGAAGGAGGCATGGAGTATTATTTCTGGTGTGAGAAAATTTCATCAATAAATCTATGGTCCTCACTTCACATCACAGATGAACCACAGGCTATTAGCAGCTATTTTTGGCTACGTAAGGGTATCCTTTCATTGGCAACAAGCAGACTTCAATGATGGTCTTTACTACTATCAGCACATTCCTATGAAATCAAATACTGTCAGTCAGAAAGCCATGTCAATGTTGATGCATTGTCATGTTTGCCTTTGCCTACTGGTCAGATACAATGCAGTCGTGAAAATATCTTCTATTGTTCACAGATAGAACATGTTCCAGTGACTGCAGCTCAGGTGCAATGCAATACCAGAAACGATCCCCTGATGGGGAAGGGTACTGGAAATGGTATTAAAAGGGAAGATAGCGGGAATTTGTCCCAACTTATAGCCATACGTTCCCAGCAAATCCGAGTTGACAGTACAGGGTGAATGCCTTTTGCAGGGGATGAGGGTCATAATTCCTCCATACTTATGACAAAGAATATTGGAACAATTATATGAAGGACACCCAGTTATAGTTTGAATGAAGGAACTTGCGAGGACCCAATTTGGTGGCCAGGATTAGATACCTAGATATGTACATTGGGAAGGAACGCACCACTGTTGTTCCCATTGCACAAGGGAATGGCCTAAAATGCCTTGGCAACATCTATGCATTGACTTTGCTAATCCATACGAGGGGCAACTATTCATGGTTGTTGTAGGTGCATACTCCAAGTGCCCTGAGGTGGTCCTAATGAAGTCAACGACTGCAGAACAAAGCATTAAAAAGCTCAATTACATTTTCGCCAGATTTGGAAAACCAGAACAAATTGTCAGTGACAACAACCCACAATTCACAGCTCAGGAGTTTGAGTGGTATCCAACATATAAAATCACCACTTCACCACCCATCCACAAATGGGTTAGCGAGAAGGTTCAATCCTTGGTGCATTCACTGAAAGCCTCGAAGGATCAAGGTTCATTAAATCATCATCTGAACAGTTTCTTGGTGACGTATCTCAATACCACACGTGACGAGCCAGTGTTCCCAGCTTTGCTACTATTGAAGAGGAATCTGAGAACTACATTTTCTTACCATAGGACAGAGCCAAGATAGCACAACACAATCAGCAGTCGCAAATCTTAAGGACAGAAGATAATTCCAAAATATGCTTGTTTTGACAAAGCGGGCACGTTTTGACACACAGCTATACCACCAGTGAAAAGTTAATTGCAGCAACTGTATTGGCTCACATTGGCTCCATCTCCTTTACAGTACAAACTGAAGATGAGCTAGTGTGGAGACGACACACAGTTCAGTTTTTTTCTATATGCAGCAGTGTGCCAGTTCCAAGTTTGCCAGAACTACCCCTGAATGAACCTTCATCCATACTACCAGGTCATGTGACTGTGACTTCCGGTCAATCAGCAGAAATTGATATTGCTATAGAATCCCTGTTGATACTAGTCTTCCTTCTTCAAAAGAGACTGTAACGCCTTCCAGGGTAGAGAGATCCTCTGAAGATCTGGAGAGTACTTCTAAGGTCAAGAACAACTAAATCCCTGAAGTGAGCAGGCAACCAGTGCGGAATAGACACTTGCCAAGTCGTCTTTCTTATTAAAAGTATTATTATTGTGTAATGATTCATTGCCTGCCTCGTATATATGTTTTAACGACTGTGTAAAAGTACGATAGTTATTGTTGTTATGGGACCTTTGAAGTAAAGGGGAAGCAATGTTATATGTGTGAGGTTCTTGTTGGTTTGTAGCATGGTCACTTTAAAGTATAATCAGTCTAGATCAAGCCTTTGTAGAACCATAAAACCATAAAAACTCCTACAGCGCAGGAGGCGGCCATTTGGCCTATTGAGTCTGCACTGACTCTCTGAAAGAGCATCCCACCCTGGCCCAGCCCCCCCCAGTCCTGCCCTAACCCCAAGTATTTACCAATGGCTGACCCCCCCTAACTTACACATCTTTGGACACTAATGGGCAATTTAGCATGGCCAAATGTCCTTATCCATACATCTTTGAACTGTGGGAGGAAACCAGAGCATTCAGAGAAAACCATGTAGATGTGGGGAGAACATACAAACTCCACAGGCAGTCACCCAAGACTGGAATCGAACCCAGTCCCTGGCGCTGTGAGACAGCAGTGCTCACTGCTGTGCCATTATGTAACAGCTTTTGAATAAACGTGCATTATTATTTGCATTCAATCCCATGTGCTTCAACTTCAAGTTCTTTGATCCTGCAAGTGCAATGCATAACAAACACAATAAGTGGCATTCTATGACCTCACTTGAGCAAGACCGAAATTCCTGCCTGAGGTCAACTGACATTTCTGTTGTCCGCTCCTTGCCCACTCCAATTCCATGATGGGTGGGGTGGTAGAATTCCAGCACATGTAGCTTATGATAATGGATGGGGTAGATTTTGATCAGAGGATGAACTGATGAGGCTGACTTATGAGTGGATAAGTCAGCTTGCATTCCAGTTTACGAAAGGAATGGAGGAGGAGATACATAGATAGGTTTCCCCTTGTTTTTGTGACTCATCTTTCATTTCCTCACCCTTTAATATAAATATCTCCCACCTTCTATGCTTTGTAGCTTTGACAAAGAGTCATTTGGACTCGAAACATGTGCTCTTTTCTCTCCCAGTAAGAGTTTTAACAACACCAGGTTAAAGTCCAACAGGTTTATTTGGTAGCAAATACCATTAGCTTTTGGAGCGCTGCTCCTTCGTCAGATGGAGTGGAAATGTGCTCTCAAACAGGGCACAGAGACACAAAAATCAAGTTACAGAATACTGATTAGAATGCGAATCCCTACAACCAGCCAGATCTTAAAGATACAGACAATGTGGGTGGAGGGAACATTAAGCACAGGTTAAAGAGATGTGTATTGTCTCCAGACAGGACAGCCTGCAAGTCCAGGAGGCAAGCTGTGGGGGTTACTGATCATGTGACATAAATCCAATATCCCAGTTTAGGCCGTCCTCATTTGCTGCCAGGCCTGCTGAGATTTTCCAGCATTTTCTCTTTTGGTAGGAGGAGATAGTGGTGAGTTGTCATAACCTTCCAATCTCTCCTGGATGTGGGGGCAGTGGCAGGGGATTAGAAAGTGGTAATGTGGCATCCTTGTTTAAGTATAGGGGATTTCTTAGAATTACAGGTCAATCAGTTTAGTATCAGCAATTGATATGCTTTTAGAAACCAGTGAAAAGAATTCCAGAAAATTGGAGAGGTTGCAGTTAATTTAGGAAAGCCAGCATGAATTTTTAAAGGACTTTGATTAATGCAGTTAAATAACAGAATCACAGAATACCACAGTGAAGAAGAGGTTCTTCAGCCCATCAAGTCTGCACCAACACATGAAATGCCCTGATCTGTCCACCTAATCCCACTTACCAGCACTTGTCCCATAGCCTTGAATGTTATGGCATGCCAAGTACTCATCCAGGTACTTTTTAAAGGATGTGAGTCATCCCGCCTCCACCACCCTCTTAGGCAGTGCATTCCAGACCGTCACCATCCTCTGAGTAAAAATGTTTTTCCTCAAATCCTCCCTGAACCACCTACCCCTCACTTTTAACTTGTGTTCCCTCATAACTGACCCTTCAACCAAGAGGAACAGCTGCTCCCTATCCACCCTGTCCATGCCCCTCATAATCAATCAGGTTGCCCCTCAATCTTCTCTGCTCCAACGAAAACAACCCAAGCCTATCCAATCTCTCTTCATAACTTAAATGTTCCATCCGAGGCAGCATCCTGGTGAACCTCCTCTGCACCCCCTCCATTGTGTTCACGTCCTTCCTATAATGTGGTGACCAAAACTGCACACAGTGCTCCAGCTGTGGCCTCACCAAAGTTCTATACAAATCCATTCCATCACAACCTTCTGCTTTTGTAATCTATATCCCGATTGATAAAGGCGAGTGTGCCAAATGCCTTATTAACCTGCCTTTTTGCCTTCAGAGATCTATGGACAAACACGCCAAGGTCCTTTTTTCTTCAGAACTTTCCAGTGTCAGACCTTTCATAGTATACTTCCTTGTCAAATACTCCTTTCAAAGTGCATTACCTCACACTTTTCAGGGTTAAATTCCATCTGCCACTTCTCTGCCCATTTGACCATCTCGTCTATATCTTCTTATAACCCAAGACACTCACCTCACTGTTAACCATCCGGGCAATCTTTGTGTCTTCGGCAAACTTACTGATCCTCCCCCACATAGTCATCTATGTCATTTATATAAATGACGAACAATAGGGGGCCCAGCACAGATCTCTGTGGTATGCCACTGGCCTTCAGTCACTAAAGCAGCCATCTGTCACCACCCTCTGTCTCCTACCGCTAAACCAATTATGAATCCACCTTGTCAGATCACCCTGTATCCAATGTGCATTAGCCTTCTTAATAAGTATCCCATGTGGGAGTTTGTCAAAGGCTTTGCTGAAATCCATGTAAACTACATCAACCGCGTTACCCTCATCCACACAAAAACAAGAACAAAGAACAAAGAACAGTACAGCACAGGAAACAGGCCCTTCGGCCCTCCAAGCCTGCGCCGCTCATTGGCCCAACTAGACCATTCATTTGTATCCCTCCATTCCCAGACTGCTCATGTGACCATCCAGGTAAGTCTTAAATGATGCCAGCGTGTCTGCCTCCACCACCCTACTTGGCAGCGCATTCCAGGCCCCCACCACTCTCTGTGTAAAAAACGTCCCTCTGATATCTGAGTTATACCTCGCCCCTCTCACCTTGAGCCCGTGCCCCCTCGTGATCGTCACCTCCGACCTGGGAAAAAGCTTCCCACTGTTCACCCTATCTATACCCTTCATAACTTTGTACACCTCTATTAGGTCTCCCCTCATTCTCCATCTTTCCAGGGAGAACAAGCCCAGTTTACCCAATCTCTCCTCATAGCTAAGACCCTCCGTACCAGGCAACATCCTGGTAAACCTTCTCTGCATTCTCTCTAAAGCCTGCTTGTCCTTCTGGTAGTGCGGCGACCAGAACTGGACGCAGTACTCCAAATGTGGCCTAACCAGCATTCTATACAGCTGCAACATCAGACTCCAGCCTTTATACTCTATACCCCGTCCTATAAAGGCAAGCATACCATATGCCTTCTTCACCACCTTCTCCACCTGTGCTGCCACCTTCAAGGATTTGTGGACTTGCACATCTAGGTCCCTCTGTGTTTCTATACTCTTGATGGCTCTGCCATTTATTGTATAACTCCCCCCTACATTAGTTCTTCCAAAATGCATCACTTTGCATTTATCTGGATTAAATTCCATCTGCCATTTCTCCGCCCAATTTTCCAGCCTATCTATATCCTGCTGTATTGTCCGACAATGTTCATCGCTATCCGCAAGTCCAACCATCTTCGTGTCATCCACAAACTTGCTGATAACACCAGTTACACCTTCTTCCAAATCATTTATATATATCACAAATAGCAGAGGTTCCAGTACAGAGCCCTGCGGAACACCACTGGTCACAGACCTCCAGCCGGAAAAAGACCCTTCGACTGCTACCCTCTGTCTCCTGTGGCCAAGCCAGTTTTCTACCCATCTAGCCACCTCTCCTTGTATCCCATGAGCTTTAACCTTCTTAACCAACCTGCCATGAGGGACTTTGTCAGATGCCTTACTGAAATCCATATAGACGACACCCACGGCCCTTCCTTCGTCAACCGTTTTTGTCACTTCCTCTAAAAACTCCACCAAATTTGTAAGGCACGACCTCCCTCTTACAAAACCATGCTGACTGTCACTAATGAGATTGTTCCGTTCTAAATGCGCATACATCCTGTCTCTAAGAATCCTCTCCAACAACTTCCCTGCCACGGACGTCAAGCTCACTGGCCTATAATTACCCGGGTTATCCCTGCTACCCTTCTTAAATAACGGTACCACATTCGCTATCCTCCAATCCTCAGGGACCTCACCTGTGTCCAATGAAGAGACAAAGATTTCCATTAGAAAACGCTTGGTTACATGTTCAAAAAATTCAATCAAATTTGTTAGGCATAACCTCCCTCTGACAAAACCATGCTGATTATCCCTGATCAAAAATTGCCTCTCCAAATGGAGATAGATTCTCTCCTTCAGAATCTTCTCCAGTAGTTTCCCAACCACAGACGTGAGACTCACTGGTCTGTAGTTCCCTGGCTTGTCTCTACAACCTTTCTTCAATAGAGGAACTACATTAGCTGTTCTCCAGTCCTCTGGCACCTCCCCGATGGCCAGGGGGAATTAAAAATTTGGGTCAGAGCCCCTGCAATTTCCTCCCTTGCCTCCCTCAACAGCCTGGGACACAATTCATCCAGACCTGGAGATTTGTCCACTTTTAAGCCCACCAATACCTTGTCACTCCCTAAGATAATTTCTTCTAGAGCCTCACAGTCTCTCTCTCCCTGAGTTCCATAACTACCTCCTCATTCTCATGGGTGAAGACAGATGTGAAATGTTCATTTAACACTCTACCAATGTCCTCTGCCTCCACCCAAGGATTTCCCCTTTGGTCCCTAATGGGCCCTAGTCTTTCCCTGGTTATCCTAGTCCCTTTGATACACTTACAGAATATCTTAGCATTTTTCCTACTTTTACCAAATGTTTTGATGATGTAGCAAAGAAAATAGGTGAATAGAATGCAGTAGATTTTGTTGATATGGATTTTAAGAAAGCCTTGGGCACAGTGTCACATAAAAAGAGAAAAACAAGTAATGGCCTGTAACTGCTGCCGTTGTGGGTTTTGGTCAATGACTTCAAAAGGAAATTGGTTGCTCTTGAGAGAATTAAATTTGCAGGTTAGAGTGGAGGAGGGGGCTGACTGGATTGCTCTACAGAGAGTTGGCATGGACTAAATAGACCAAATATCCTCCAGCTTTGTAGTTAGATGTCTTCCTCCAATTGCCGTTCCACTTGTAGTTTTTGAGCTGATTTTTAAAAAATCTTGTCTCATCCAATTTTCTGACTCAAACTGGACGAGATTCAGGTACTGAGATTCCTGGAGCCTCGTATCGAGTGCAGCTCTGTCAATAGAAGGAAGCCACACACACATTTTACAGCACCAGCTGTTGTAAACTCAAGGTCAGCCAAAGAAAAGTTAAGTGCCTGAAGTTAGTGAGTAGGATTTGGCTGGGGAGAATTGCATCTGGTTGGGTGTGAGGGTAAGGGGGAGGGATGTCTGGTCAGGCCTCAGGAAGAAGGGGAAAAGTTTGGCCTGTTGGGGTGTTTGGTTGACTCTTGGGGGATATATGAGTGAGAGTTAGGCCTGGTGGTAGGGTTGGGGGTGTAGGGGTGTTGAGAAAGAGCTTCTGTGGGGTGGGGGGGATTCTGGTGGATTGGGGAGTTCCTGTTGGGGGTTCTAGTACACTGGGGGCAAGTGGAGTCCTGTGGGGGGTGGTAGTGAAGGGGGTGAGGGGAGATCCCTGGGGAGAGGTTTAGGAGAGTCTGAAAATTGGGGAGTAGGCAGCAGTCACAGGCTGGGACAGTCCCTTGAGATTTAGGATGTTGGAGAGTCTCTTGGGGAGATAGTGTGAGTCTGTGCGATAGTTACTCAGAAGTCAGAAGAGGTTTTCATTTTTCTAACTTTTTCTGGGTAGCTATTGATGTAACCCAGTTGGAACCATGGGAGGTTTGTGATTTAAACCACATTTTCAGATGGTTCCCTGCGCAGGGCAATTGTCTAGGGTAGGTTTGCAGATCCAGAAAATTGCCATGCATACATTACTTGTGAAATTCCAAGAGGGGTACCCCAGCACATTTTTGGGATACCCTCCAAGATGATGGGCCCGATTTTACCAAAACTTCGCGCCCATCGCGGTAAAGTTGGGCGTCGGGCCTTTAACACGGTGCGCACCCAATTCCTAGCAGAGCATTGCTTTACCAACACTTGATTCCACGCCCGGATCGGGTGGCCTGCCGATTTTAATGCATTTGCATGCATTTAAATCGACTTAATGAAGCGCGCGCCCAACTCTACCACCAAATCCCACTTTACCACCGTGCGGCCCAATCCGCGTCCGCATTTTGGTAAATAAAAGTCGGAAGCCGGCGCTTCCTCAGTGAGGGTTGGCGAGGAGATAGGCGCGTTGCGTTCGGAGGCTCCCTGGTACTTACGTGTGTCTTGAGTCGCGGCCATTCCGCTGTCCCGGGTCCATGGCGTCTCTGTGAGTGTGTGGGGGGGAGGGGGGGCTGTTGCTGTGCATGAACTCCGATATCCGTGTGGCAGCACGGACCTCGGGTCCTGCAGTGCAGCTGGATCCTAGCACTGCAGCTCACTTCAGGCTGAAGATGTGCACACAGGGCAGATAGCACTGCTGCAGCCTTCCAATGTTACCAGGGGCTGTGACTGTGTGCTACATGTGGCTGGGGGGGCTGGGGGGCATGGGGGGGGCTGTGACTGTGTGCAGCATGTGGCTGGCGGGCATGGGGGGGCTGTGACTGTGTGCTGCATGTGGCTGGGGGGACTGGGGGGCATTGGGGGTCTGTAACTGGATTGTTGATGCTCAAATGTTCAGAGTCCTGTGGTGAACTTGGCAGAATTGTCCCCGTGGTGGAACTTGGTTGGAAATAAGATTCAAGGAGATTACTACATCTGGGAAACCAACCATAGTGAAAAGAAGTTTGTATTGGCTACTCTTCTCTCACATGCCATGGCAGATGTGCCCCTACTTATGAATGTGACTTGCATGGGCAACTTTGGGTGCAGCTACTCTGCCTCTGGAGCAGCCTTGGATCCTTTGTCATCTTGTTTTCATTTGAACATTGCACAGAATTAGAGGAATCCCCTTTGGAAGATAATGTCAAAGTTATAATTGCAGGGACTAAAAACCTGACTGTCAAAAATCTGGGATAATATTTCAAAATGTATATCCCCCCATCCATGTTCTGGAATATTATCCCAGATTTTTGACTGTCAGGTTTTTAGTCCCTGCAATTATAACTTTGACATTATCTTCCAAAGGGGATTCCTCTAATTCTGTGCAATGTTCAGATGAAAACAAGATGACAGAAAGGATCCAAGGCTGCTCCAGAGGCAGATTAGCTGCACCCAAAGTTGCCCATGCAAGTCACATTCATAAGTAGGGGCACATCTGCCATGGAATGTGAGAGAAGAGTGGCCAGTACAAGCTTCTTTTCACTATGGTTGGTTTCCCAGATGTAGTAATCTCCTTGAATCTTATTTCCAATCAAGTTCCACCACGGGGACAATTCTGCCAAGTTCACCACAGGACTCTGAACATTTGAGCATCAACAATCCAGTTACAGATCATAAATGTATTATACAGGTCACTAATTGCTCAATAGGACACTGTAGTTTAATTACCTTTCCCATAGATAATTAGGCAGCGCAAAGAGGATGCTACATTATTTTCAGTTTGCAATATTCTCCCAAGTCCATCCGTCCCCCCCTCTCTGCTCTCTCTGCTGTTTTATATTTCGTGCCCGGGCATGCTGCTTCGGATATTTTTCGAACTGCGCATGCGCAGTTCACAACTCAGATCAGTCCACCAGCGCTAAGCACCGCCGACAGCGCACATCGGGCCGGAGCCGGCAAAACGCGTGTGGGCGCGCTGCAAAGAGGGCGCTGCAAAGAGGATTCCAGGCTCGGATCCGAATTACGCCCGGATCCCGCCCTTAGGCTCCGATTGGTAAAATCGGGCCCGATGTGTTGGAGTTCGTATATGGTTGTCCAGGAATGCAATATGTTCCATAAACCTCCATATGCTGCAGTTATGGCACGCCACAATGGGCAGAATTTTCAGGATGGCAAGCGCTCAGTTGTTTACTCTTGGAAGAGGCATTTCTTGCTTTCCCATCCTGTTCAGGCCCATGCTCACCGGCCTAAAAATTGAGACTGGGCATGAAAAGGCCCTTAAGTGGCCATAGATGAGATATCTTGCCTGAGGCCCTCCCTGCCCCATTGTGAAATTGCATTTAGGTCAGGGCAGGTAGGATCCCAGAGGGAATCACATTCGTGCAATTCTACACTCCCAATCCAGCCTTAAGATCCGCCTGGGGGGAGCATAAGATTCTGCCCTATGTCTATCCAACCTCATTTATCTGTGTTATATATTAATTTGGTTAGCTCACTGGTAGAACAAGATAAAAGAATGAAAAGGTTCTCACATTGTGGGTTACTTAACCAGTTAGTGAATCTTTATTAGTTAAATGTTGCTTGCTTACTGTCCAGGATGGAAGAGAGGGAAAATCTCCTAAATGTCTCTGATAACATAACCCCCTCTGCATTGAAATCATATTAATGCCAAATTCCTGACTGTCTATTTATGCAGCACTTAGTTCCCCAATCACAGTGTGCTCCATAAATAGGCAGAGTAATTATAGCAGCAGGATTTTCATTACAGAGGCAGTTAGTCAGTCTGAAAAACTGCCGGCTGGGCTCTTTTCTCTCTTGCTCACTGTCAAAGAGGGTCTTATGTGCTTGCCCCATCGAAAAATAGTGTAGGGAAACCTTTGTAGTCACCGAATGTGGAATTCAGCACTCCAAGGGATAACTGCTGAGTAGCAATCAATGGCAATCACATGCATCCGTGGACATAATTAGGTTACCAGTCAGACTACAGGCATGTAAATTGAGTTGTAGCTGAATGATCTCAACTGCAGCAGAATGCCCATTACTGACATGCCCCACCTTTAGACTTGCCCTTGTAAGTCATGAGCTTGCAGCCCTCTTCCCCCTAACATATGAATGGATCTGTCAGTCCATGATGACTGCTCACTCACCCACCACACTAGCCGAGGCTTCCCTCCCCTGTGTCAGAGCCCTCCAAGAAGGGAGAGGCCATCAGCAAAAGAAGACAGCCTCAGGAATGGTAATTTTAAGTCTTGGCTGTCTTTCCCAATACACAGAGTCTTCTCACCATCTGGCCACAAGGTCTTTGTCCCTTCTGTCCTGGTTCCATTGAACCTTCAGGCCTGGTGCCTTCACCCTTTAGCCCTGGTGTCTTCACCTTTCAGCCCCAGCCCATGATCCCCTTCAGCCCTGGTGCCTGCGCCCTTCAGCCCAGGTGCATTAGCCCCTTCTTGTACCAGTGCCTCTGCCAGTACCCCTGAGATCTTTACCAGTATCCCCAAGGGCATTGCCACTACCCCTGAGGCCTTTGCTGGTACCCCCTCACCTCTTCCAGTAACCCCCTTGCCTCTGACATAATGCCATGCCTCTGATGGTACCCCTGAGGCTTTTGAAAGTACCAGAAGGCTTTTGCTATGCCCTCTTTCTCCTCTGAAGAAGTGATACCATGTCGCAAGCTGTACACTCATCTCCAAACTCCTTACAGAGATCAGATCGTCAGATGCATGCGTTTTGAAAGCAGTTGTGATTTGTACCGTTGTGCCATCATGCCACCAAAGGCAGACTTTTGAACGTTGTGGCATGATTGCTGTGAGGAAGCCCGGTAATGAGATGCAAACAAATAGAAATGAGGGCCCCGATTCTCCCATCGCTACCTGTAACTTTTCTGACAGATCCGATTCGGAGAATCGTGTCGTCAGCCTTTTTCCGGGATTTGTGCATGCGCTGGGAATGCATGCACATCTTCCAGAGCCAGAGGACAGTTGCAGTCCAGACCACGCTGGAAACCAGTGGGAAGAGAGGTAAGTTATTTGAAGTTTTTTTAATGTAGTTAAATTATGTTTTGCATGTCATTATCGAGGACTTGCCGGTCCCGATAGAATCTCCCAACCCGCCAGGGGTACTTCATTCCGGTGGGGTTTAGAGTAGCTTCCCACGCTCGGGGAACTAGCGGGAGACCCCACCGGAATGAAGGCAGGGCAATCGGGCCCCCCCCAGGGGGTTGGGTGGCAGAGAGGGTAGTGCCCCCTGGGCATGGGCACCCTGGCAGTGCCAGCCTGTGTCCCCTGGCACTGCCCAAGGGGCACCTTGGCACTGCCTGCCGGACATCGGGCAGTGCCAAGGGAGCAGGGCCTATTGTGGGCAAGGCCTAGGGGTGATTGGTGGGGTTGAGGGGTCCCGCTGCCACTCTGCATTGCGATCAGTCTGGGCTGGAGGGAGGGCAGCGATTGGGGCGGGCTGGGGGAAGTGGTGGTCTGCCGAGGGGGCCTGCCTCCCAGGGGGGATCTGCCCTCAGGGGGAGTTAAAGGGGGGGGGGGGTCTGCCAGCGTGAGGAGGGTGGGGGAATCACCACTGTTGGGGGGGTGGGCTGGACATTGGGGCGCTCGGTGCTGGGTGGGGATGGGGCTGTCCCGGGAATTGTTGTGGGGGCCGCGCGATCCGGCCGTGGGGAATGCTGGGGGGGCAGCACTGCAGGGGTCCCGGGCTGGCCAGTGATTAAGCTGGCCAACAAATGGGGAGACTGACAGATTGGGACCACTGCGCATTTGCAGAGTTCTGGAGCTGTCAGACATGGGCTTGAATAGGCCCTGCCCCCTGTGTTTTTAATGGGATTCCCAATTGTGACCTCTGCATTGCACAGAGTGGGGAGATTCAGGTCTGAAGCTGCACTGAAAAAACAGTCATGATGTAGGACAGTTTTCCCAACAATTTAGCACTTTTGGGAGAATCGCCCCCAAGGTTCCTGACACTGGGCATGATCACAAAGATTTCCCACCGATGTAAATGTGATTTGGGCCTCTCATGAGATTTTCCACTCCTGTTGCCAAACCCAACCGAAAAAAACAGGAGTGGAAAATCCCGGCTTTCAGTTCCATGTATTTACATATCATTATCAGGCCTCTACGCCAGAATTATTCCCCGTAAGAAAATCTATTCACCTTGGTCTGAGGGCTGACAGGCAAGAATTACAACTGGCCTTCCAAGGCATGCACCTGGTGAGCAGACTTCCAAGAGGAGCTCAGGTGAGTGCATCGCTTAGAGGGGAGAGTGTCTTGTCCAGGCACTACCTGGATACTTCCCCGGCTTCAATGTCACTTTTCGTCACCTGCTATCATCATTTGTCGATATTTAGGAAACTTCCACCCAGTGCCTTGAACCAGTGCAATCAGATCAACACTTTAATAGTTAATTTATTTTAATATAAATATGCTTTATAAAATATTGGTGCTAACTTGATAACATTTGATTATTACAGCTGATACAGCTGGGTTCAGCGGAAAAACTAACAATGGTGCCAATCTGATGAGAAATCCAATATTTACTCAAACTAAAAAACATATAAAATATTTCTAGTTAAATTAGTCGCAAATTTCATAGTAAATTGAAAAAAACATTCAAAATGTTAAAAAAATACCTATTAGTGTCTTTGAGCTCAGAGATTCAAGCCTCACTCTTCAAAAGCCTACAAACAAGTGGAATTATCAGAAAGTTCCAAAACTGCTAAATTCACCCTGGAGTGTGCTCATTTTGTGGGCATGGCTGAATTCCAGTTTGACATATTAAAAGTTAGGCCAAAGATCCCAGGGAATTGAATTATGTTGAATGTAGTTTGTACTTTGTGATCTTGTGCACCGGTTACAGGGACAACAGATAAACTGCATCCTATAAACCAGCACAATTGAATGGAAATTCCAGGCCAATGTTTTTTCTACTAAAATGAATGCATGTGGTGCAAATGATGACACCATAGCTCGACATGTGGCTAATCTATTGAACAATACGATCAATGGTTTCTCATTTGTGATGATACTGTGCTTTAAGAAATGTATTTATATCATGCTTCTTGTGAAGGGAATGCTTAGAAGTCAGCTCTGTTTATATAGTGCTCATTTGTCTGCGCCAAGCAGTCTTCATGCCAACAATGAAGGGAAATAATTGCTTTGAGATAATGGGATGTTTGCTTTAATCTGAGTGACTATATTTTTGTTTTTTTGGGGGTTTTTTCCCTGGGGCTTCAGAGCAGGGTTTAATTAAGTTGATTGACAAGAGACAGAGTCATGTGAATGGGCAGAGCTAAGCTTACAAGGAAAAACAGTTCATTTCTGCTTGATCCTGCAGGAAGGAAGAGTGTTTCTCTCTCTCTCTTTCTCTCTCTCTGGAGGCTGCTGTTTGAGTGTTAGAAGACATGTTTCTCTGACTCTCTATCTCCAAAAGTGTTCAAAGGCTTGAACTCGTAAGTCTGTGTTGTTTGCTGACTGATTTTGAAGAAGAGTTTATGTCTATGAGGCACATTGATTGATTGGCCATGCTAAATTGTCCTTAGTGTCAGAGGGATTAGCAGGGTAAATACGTGGGGTTAAGGGGATAGGGCCTGGATGGGATTGTGGTCGGTGCAGACTCAATGGGTCGAATGGCCTCCTTCTGCACTGCAGGGATTCTATGTTTTTATGATTCTGTGATCTTGCTTAAATCGGAAATAATAGGGATAGGTTAGCTGTTAAGAATTGTATCTAGAATCATAGAAATAGAATCATAGAAACCCTACAGTACAGAAAGAGGCCATTCGGCCCATTGAGTCTGCACCAACCACAATCTCACCCAGGCCCTACCCCCATATCCCTACATATTTATCCACTAATATCTCTAACCTACGCATCTCAGGACACTAAGGGGCAATTTTTAGCATGGCCAATCAACCTAACCCGCACATCTTTGGAGTGTGGGAGGAAACCGGAGCACCCGGAGGAAACCCACGCAGACACGAGGAGAATGTGCAAACTCCACACAGACAGTGACCCGAGCCGGGAATCGAACCCGGGTCCCTGGCGCTGTGAAGCAGCAGTGCTAACCACTGTGCTACCGTGCTGCATCTTGTCATGTTTAAGTATTTCAGTTGGCAAAAGTGAAGCTAATTCATTTGTTATATTTAAACTGTATTATTAAAAATAAAGTTCGTTTTGATAAAAGCTTTCTAATGTGTCAGTAGAATCACATCTGGAGTGAAACAAAATATCCTCACACTAATGCCAAAATTAAAAAAAGTAGTTGGGGTCTAGTCTAAATTCATAATATACCTTGGGGTTTCTGATCTGGTCCCTATCATATTCATAAAGCAATTTTAAATGTTAAAGAAATTTGACAATGCTACTCATAAATCTATCCATTTAATTATAGACCTAGGATCTGAGAATTTCCTAGCTGACTGGACAGTTAAGTCCAGATGTCAGCAACATGAGATGTGAAGGCATAGGACCCTTAAAAGGTGAAGGGGGAAAAGTTTGTGCGGAACCGTTAGAAATGGCGGAGGTGCTTAATGAATACTTTACCTCGGTATTCACGGTGGAAAGGGATCTGGGTGGTTGTACTGCTGGTTTGCGGTGGACAGAAAGGATCGAGCATGTGGACATAAAGAAAGAGGATGTGTTGGAACTATTGAATGGCATCAAGGTTGGTAAGTCGCCGGGACCGGATGGGATGTACCCCAGGTTACTGTGGGAGGCAAGGGAGGAGATTGCGGAGCCTTTGGCGATGATCTTTGCATCGTCGATGGAGGCGGGAGAGGTTCCGGAGGATTGGAGGATTGCAGATGTGGTCCCTATATTCAAGAAAGGGAACAGGGACAGCCCGGGAAATTACCGACCGGTGAGTCTAACCTCAGTGGTTGGTAAGTTGATGGAGAGGATCCTGAGAGACAGGATTTATGATCATCTAGAGAAGTTTAGTATGATCAAAAGTAGTCAGCACGGCTTTGTCAAGGGCAGGTCGTGCCTTACGAGCCTGGTTGAGTTCTTTGAAAATGTGACCAAACACATTGACGAAGGAAGAGCGGTGGATGTGGTCTATATGGACTTCAGCAAGGCGTTCGATAAGGTCCCCCATGCAAGACTTCTTGAGAAAGTGAGAGGGCATGGGATCCAAGGGGCTGTTGCCTTGTGGATCCAGAACTGGCTTGCCTGCAGAAGGCAGAGAGTGGCTGTGGAGGGGTCTTTCTCTGCATGGAGGTCAGTGACCAGTGGAGTGCCCCAGGGATCTGTTCTGGGACCCTTGCTGTTTGTCATTTTCATAAATGACCTGGATGAGGAAGTGGAGGGATGGGTTGGTAAGTTTGCTGACGACACCAAGGTAGGTGGTGTTGTGGATAGTTTGGAGGGATGTCAGAAGTTGCAGCGTGACATAGATAGAATGCAAGACTGGGCGGAGAAGTGGCAGATGGACTTCAACCCGGATAAGTGTGTAGTGATCCATTTTGGCAGATCCAATGGGATGAAGCAGCAGTATAATATGAAGGGTACCATTCTTAGCAGTGTAGAGGATCAGAAGGACCTTGGGGTCCGGGTCCATAGGACTCTTAAATCGGCCTCGCAGGTGGAGGATGCGGTCAAGAAGGCGTACGGCGTACTGGCCTTCATTAATCGAGGGATTGAGTTTAGGAGTCGGGAGATAATGCTGCAGCTTTATAGGACCCTGGAGTACTGCGCGCAGTTCTGGTCACCTCATTACAGGAAAGATGTTGAAGCCATTGAAAGGGTGCAGAGGAGATTTACAAGGATGTTGCCTGCATTGGGGGGCATGCCTTATGAGGATAGGTTGAGGGAGCTTGGTCTCTTCTCCCTGGAGAGACGAAGGATGAGAGGTGACCTGATAGAGGTTTACAAGATGTTGAGAGGTCTGGATAGGGTAGACTCTCAGAGGCTATTTCCAAGGGCTGAAATGGTTGCTACGAGAGGACACAGGTTTAAGGTGCTGGGGGGTAGGTACAGAGGAGATGTCAGGGGTAAGTTTTTCACTCAGAGGGTGGTGGGTGAGTGGAATCGGCTGACGTCGGTGGTGGTGGAGGCAAACTCGTTGGGGTCTTTTAAGAGACTTCTGGATGAGTACATGGGATTTAATGGGATTGAGGGCTATAGATAGGCCTAGAGGTAGGGATGTGATCAGCGCAACTTGTGGGCCGAAGGGCCTGTTTGTGCTGTGGCTTTCTATGTTCTATGTTCTATCTTAAAGACACATTAGCACTATGTTTTAATGTTGTTTGAAACTTAGTGTAGATCTGAGATACCTGGAAGACAGTAGGGTTCAGTTTCTGTCTTTAGTGCTTTTATATATTGTAAGATTGGGCCATATTTAGCAAAATCGATCATGTGGGATCACATTGAGTCAACAATCCACCAATTTTCCACCCATGTAGAAGTAAAAATGTTAGTAACAATGTGATGTAGCCTTTCACATCTGTTCTAAATGGGCAAGGCAATGCTTTGTTTTGACAGATTACACGAAAGATGACATTAGTGAGAATGTAGAATTCCCTCATTATTATCTTGAAAATCTGCCCTAGTTAGTACTTGAATTCAAAACATTCAGATTTGGAAGAAAAGGTGCTGCCTTTGAACCAAGCTGATGCAACTTTCCATTGAAAGTTGGAAATAATTGGGTTGAAAATGATGCAATAAGATTAAATTTAAATTAAATATAATTTAAAACCATCTATGTGAATTTTAAAGAGTAAACGTGATAAATTTATATTTGTTGTTTAATTGAATGACAATTAGATATAAACAATGGATTTCAGATGATGGGGTATTCAATGCTTTGAATTTGGGATTTCTTAAGGTTGCTGCAAGGATAAAGATTTGTGCAACTTGTGTGCCTTTTTGCTACTTACTCACAATGGAAGTGTAAAAGGCTGAAAATCCCCATCCATGGCTTAACATTGAATGTGAAAATTCCAACACGAGAGTCCGTCCAGTTGAGGTTAAAACTATTGGCAACGCCGATGTTCCACAGTATTTTCGTTGGAGAGCTGAAGATTTTTGAACGACATCATGGATAGCCAAGTAATTAACTGCACAATTTCCACTTGTGTTCATGTACAACCTAGTAATTTCTAAAACAATCTGTTCAATAATAAGGATATAAAGATATGTTAGGCCTGCTTTCAATTAAAACTTTCAACCTAGAACCAACAATTACAAGGAAAGTCAAATCATAAATTAAATTATAGATTTAAAGTTTTTAGAAGGTATTCTCATTGAATGATTTTAAGTGAAGATATATCAACAAATATGAAGTAAGCAATATAAAAAGATTAAGCATGTTAAAAATGATGACTCCTGGGTCAAAAGCACATGATGTGGAGATGCTGGCGTTGGACAGGGGTAAACACAGTAAGAAGTGTGAGACTTCTTACAAAAGCACATAGTCAGGCATCCCCAGCTTTGCAAAACAAACCCAGCAGAAAGTGCCCCAGAGTTGGGATTTTGTTCCAGAGTGGTGGGGATCTCTGGGAATTTGGTGATGTGACCCTGAAACCAGGGTACAGGCTGTCAGGTGCAGATGAAGACCTGCTTCTGTGCGCTGGCACTAAGTCAAAGATCTTTTTTTAAAAATAAGGCAAAAAAAGCCTTCCAGTCCTCCCCTTTCATATCACCTTCTCATTCACTCTCCCTCTCTGAAACATGCCAACCCATGCTACCTGATTCCCTCTACCCACCCCTATATCCTGATGCCAAACTCTGCCCCTGCATTCACTGCCATACCCTACATACCACTCTATGCCCTGCAATTGTTATGACCACAGGAGATGTTAATTGCTGAGCAAACCAAATCCCAGAGCAAAACTTGACTTATGAACCACACCCTTTTCTTTGTTTTTTGAAAACAATAAAACATATTGATCTCAGCAGTAAGAAATCCAGTAACACTTTTAAAAATTAAAAGTAAAAGATTTATGAACAAGAAGAAATGAAAACCTATGCACACAAGATTACAGTTACACATTTAAGAATAGTTTAACAAAACATTCCCCCCAAACGACTCTTTACTTAGACCCACAAGTAAACACCCTCCAGGTGACGCTCCCTTATAGATTTTAACTATCAACCTACAAAATACTTAAAGGAATAGACAGAGTAGATGCAGGTAAGACATTTCCCTTGGCTGGGAAGTCTAGGACCAGGGGGATCTATTTCAAAATAAGTGGGAAGCCACTTAGGACCAAGATAAGGAGAAATATCTTTAAACAGAAGACCCTCTCAGATGCTGAACGGAGGTATTCCCAGATCAAGAAAAAGGAATTGGCAGTTGTCTTCAGTGTTAGAGAATTCCATTAATACGTCTACAGTAGATGCTTTTTAATAGTGACTGATCATTAACCACTGCTGGGCTATCTTAAATAGGGGGATGAGAACCTATATAAGGAGTCCAAGAAGGAGGGTGCAAGGACAAAATGTGGGGAGAAAGTTCCAACTACATCAAAAATCAGGAAAAAAGTTAAAAGGAAGGAGAACTCAGGAGATGTTATCAATGGAAGTGTTAGAATTCAAAAAGAAGGTACAAAAACTAGCACAAGGGCACTTTATCTGAATGCTTGTAGCATTTGAAACAATGTAAATGAGTTGACGGCACAAATCATTGCAAACGAGTATGATTTGGTGGCCATTACAGAGACATGGTTGCACGATGGTCACAACTGGGAGTTAAATATCCAGGGGTATCAGACTGTTCGGAGGGACCGACAGCAACGTAAGGGAGGTGGTGTAGCTCTGATATTTAAGGGTGACATCAGGGCAGTAGTGAGAGATGATATAGGATCTATGGAAAAAAAGGTTGAATCCATTTGGGTGGAAATTAGAAATAGTAAGGAGAAAAAGTCACTGATAGGTGTAGTCTACAGGCCACCAAATAATAACATCATGGTGGGGCGAGAAATAAACAAAGAAATAACTGATGCATGTAAAAATGGTACAGCAATTATCATGGAGGATTTTAATCTACATATTAATCCATCAAACCAGGTCGGTCAAGGCAGCCTTGAGGAGGAGTTCATAGAATGTATCCACGATAGCTTCCTTGAAGAGTATGTAATGGAACCAACGAGGGAGCAAGCTATCCTAGATCTGGTCCTGTGTAATGAGACAGGAATGATTAATGATCTTACAGTTAGGGATCCTCTCGGAAGAAGAGATCACAGTATAGTTGAATTTAAAATACAGATGGAGCGTGAGAAGGTAAAATCCAATACCAGTGTCTTGTGCTTAAAGGAGACTACAAAGGGATGAGGGAGGCGTTGGCTAAGGTAGACTGGGAGCAAAAACTTTATGGTGGGACAGTTGAGGAACAGTGGAGGATTTTCAAAATTATTTTTCACAGTGCTCAGCAAAAGTATATACCAGTGATAAGGAAGGACTGTAGAAAAAGAGATAACCAGCCATGGATATCGAAGGAAATAAAGGAGGGTGTCAAATTGAAAGAAAATGCATACAAAGTGGCAAAGATTAATGGGAAACTAGAGCATTGGGAAATCTTCAAAGGTCAACAGAAAGCCACGAAAAAAGCTATAAAGAAAAGTAAGATGGATTATGAGAGTAAACTAGCTCAGAATATACAAACAGATAGCAATAGTTTCTACAAATATATAAAATGAAAAAGAGTGGGGAAAGTAAACATTGGTCTTTAGAGGATGAGAAGGGGAATGTAATAACTGGAAATGAGAAAATGGCTGAGGCATTGAACTTGTATTTTGTGTCGGTCTTCACTGTGGAAGACACAAATAACATGCCAAAAATTGATGACAGGAAGGCTATGGCAGGTGAGGACCTAGAAACTATCATTATCACAAAAGAGGTAGTGTTGGGTAAGCTAATGGGGCTAAAGGTCGACAAGTCTCTTGGCCATGATGGAATGCATCCCAGGGTATGAAAAGAGATGGTGGGGGAAATAGCAAATGCACCAGTGGTAATTTACCAAAATTCGCTGGACTCTGGGGTGGTTCCCACAGATTGGAAAACAGCAAATGTGAAGCCACTGTTTAAAAAAGGAGGTAGGCAAAAGGCAGGTAACTATAGGCCGGTTAGCTTAACTTCCGTAGTTGGGAAAATGCTTGAATCTATCATCAAGGAAGAAATAGTGAGACATCTGGATATAAATTGTCCCATTGATAAGATGCAGCATGGGTTCATGAAGGGCAGGTCATGTTTGACTAATTTGGTGGAATTCTTTGAGAACATTACATGCGCAGTGGACAACGGGGAACCTGTGGATGTGTATCTGGATTTCCAGAAGGCATTTGACAAGGAGCTGCACCAAAGGCTGCTGCATAAGATAAAGGTGCACGGTGTTACGGGTAATGTATTAGCATGGATAGAGGATTGGTTAACTACCAGAAAGCCAAGAGTGGGGGTAAATGGGTGTTTTTCTGGTTGGCAATCAGTGACTAGTGGTGTGCCTCAGGGATCAGTGTTGGGACCACAATTGTTTACGATTTACATAGATGATTTGGAGTTGGGGACCAAGTATAGTGTGTCAAAATTCACAGAAGACATTAAGATGAGTGGCAGAGCAAAGTGTTCAGAGGACGCTGAAAGTCTGCAAAGGTATATAGATAGTCTAAGTGAGTGGGCAAGGGTCTGGCAGATGGAGTACAATGTTGGTGAATGTGAGGTCATCTATTTTAGTAGGAATAACAGCAAAATGGACTATTATTTAAATGGTTAAAAATTGCAGCATGCTGCTGTGCGGAGGAACCTGGGTGCCTTTGTGCAAGAATCACAAGGAGTTGGTTTGTAGGCGATAGTGTTTGTTGTGCCAAGAGAATCAGAAACTCATCCCCTCAGCCTTCTACATGCATGTAAGTGGCTTGATAGGCCCTGCGTGTGAGTACATGTAGGCTTTGCTGGACTTTTTTGGGGTCCATGTTCCTGATTACGGTCGAAGCACATTCCAAATTGTTGGAGATACATCGTGTGAACTCCACCACTTCCCATGCTGCCACTGAGACAGTAAGACAAAGTTTCTGCATGCATGGGATACCTTAAGTCCTGGTCTCTGACAATGATACTGCCTTTAGAACAATACAGCACAGGAACAGGCCCTTCGGCCCTTCAAACCGCCCTCCAAACCGCATTTCAGACCTTCATGCTTTCCAACTGAATCAAACACATTAGGGCAGCACCCTATCACCTGTCATCAAATGAGTTGGCTGAACAAGCGGTGTAGACTTTTAAGCTTGGCATGAACTCACAACCTGCAGTATCCATAGAGACAAAACTGGCGTGATTTGTATTCAACTACAGGACTACCTCTCACACAATGACAGGAATCCTCCAGTTAGATTTATTAAAGGGATGGAAGCTTTGGACCTAGCGGGGAGGTTGGAGTCCCAAGAAACCCAGAAGAAAAACCATGACTCTGTAAGGGCAGACAGAACATTCAAAACTGGCGACCCAGTCCATATGAGGAACTTCGGGAACAGCCTCAGTTGGGCCCCCGGGATCATAACAAGGAAAACAGGTCCTGTGCCTACATGGTCCAAGTGTAGGGAAAAATTGTCAAGAAACACCTGGACCATCTCAGAAGTAGGCCTCATTACCAGCCATGGCCACTGCCAGCATCAAGTCTTGTATGGAGATCTACCTTAATTAAAATGGCTTGATATTCAGAACATGTGTTCAACCACCTTCCACCATCAACAAGCTGCAACAAATTTTGCGATGCATAACATACCAGAGGTGATCATTTCTGACAATGGTGCCGATTTCACAGCAGAAGAGTTTCAACACTGTCAAGACTAATGGCATCGAGCACCATATCAACAGCCCCATATCATCCCACTTCCAAATGGGTCGGCAGGAAAGGCAGTGCAAACTTTTAAAGCATAAACGTAACTCTGGTCAGTCAATTTTCTGCTCTCATACAATACGATCCCTCACGCTATCACAGGGTTACACTGGCCAAATTGCTGATGGGTCAACGCCTTTGAACCTGCCCTGACGCTATTTTCCCAAATTTGACAGGGAGGGGGAGGCTAAGCAAACCTTAGAGAAGGAGTACCATGACTCAGCTAAGGGAGACTGGTCATTTGAAATGAACAACTTAGTTTTTGTCCAAAACTTTGTGGAGGGCAACCGATTTGGGGAATTGGGTAAACAATTGCAAGGACTGGCCCAATATTTTACATCATCAACCTACAGGGCCGCGAAGTGCAGGAGTGTAAAGATCACATCAGAAGGTGAGAAGCTGCAGTCCCCACCTCCAGTCATTTGGACCCAATAGTAGAGTCAAGTGTGCCAGCAGCCAAGTTGGCGCTAGCAGAATCCACTGCTTCCCAGGGCGAATCTCATCTGTCAGAGGATGCAGAGGAAGAGGTCACCCCCGGCTCATTGTCAGAATCTGTCAATCCATCCACCACTGTCATAGACTCTAATGCCTCAAACTTGGAGAAACCGTCACTGAGTTGCGATGCTCCTCAAAGTCTGAAAGTCTTTAACTTCATGAACTTTTCAAAATTGTGCCCTTTCTGGAAATTCTGTTTTGACTGTACATAGTTACATAAGAGATTTTTTGTAATATTGTAAGAGAATTTAAATGGGAGGAATGAGAGAGTGTGAATCCTTTAAAGGGCAATTGTTTGTGGGTCATGTGACCCTCGTACCAACCTCAGTCTATCGAGCGTTAGGGCACAGGTCCAGGTGGACGGAAACCTGCAGTGTGAGCCCGGGAACCGGTAATACTCGATCTATAGCTGTTCTGATCTTGCCTATATATAGTTATAACTGTTGTTCAATAAATCACCATTGTGATTTAGGTTTCTTTGTTGTATTACTTCATGCTATGATATCCCTGCTTTTAGGAATGTGTGTATTTGAGGAAAACATTTGAGGCACTTTGAGGAAAACATCAGCAGATATGAGTTCCATGCTGTCTTACAGGCAGGCAAGCTCTGATTCACCTGTCCACCATCTCAGCACTTCAACTATTTGGACACCATATTTAAAGGCCACACCTGCACACAGCTTGTTATGTATATTGGGGCATAGCCTCTTCAAGGGAATGGGTCAGTTGACCTGGGGTGTGGGGTGAGCTGTTGGGATCCACCTTGAGTGGGCAGTTAATGTTTGGAGTGTGGAATGAGTAGACTGAATAAAAGATCTGTGTTCCCTGATGCCTGGCTGTGGAGTAGTGATTGAGGAGATCCCTCAGTACTCAAAGATTTAACGCAGCTAGCACACTGCAAAGTTCACACCGAAGTCATGGCTGCCAGACCTAGGAGACATTCAGCAGACATTCAATTTACAGACACCTCCCTCATGGATGCAGTGGTGACCCGCTGCAATGTACTCTACTTATACTCTGGGTGAAGATCGGCAACCAAGTTGACCAAACCAGTATGGGAGGTAGTGGCAGCAGTGATGAGTGCCACTGCCCTGCAGAAAAGGACAGCCATCCAGTGTCGCAAGAGGATGAATGATCTTCTTTTCTCACCGCACACAGCTCACAAACTCACAAACCCATCACACATCTATAGGGATCTTACTCACTGTGCCAGGTCAAGGGACACCACCTGTGAGTCGTGTCCTCAATATTTCTCTGCTCCCACTCACCGTCCAAACATGGCAGGCATCCTTAGCATTTGCCGTGTTTTCTTGCAGGAGCTGGCATGTAACAAGAGGGAGGGATCTCAAACAGGTGGAGGGATGCCTGAACTCAAAGGCCTTGTGGACTTTGAACAATTCAGCTGGCCAGTGAGGATGCGAACCAGTCCTATGCTGATGGTGAGGTTGGTGGCACTCAACCAAGTGAGGATCCATCACTGCAGCATCCATCAGACAACAATGCTGTGAGTGATGTCTCCTGGTTCTCAAGCCCCCCACATGCACCCATGACCTCTCCTTTGTTTTGCAGGTACATCTGGGAAGCAGATGAGTGGGGGTCCAGGCAGGATTCTCCAGCTTTGGGGCGAGCGTGGCCAGAGAATCCCACCTTGTATTTGGAACTGTGCATAATTGAAGCTTACCAGTAGAAGTGTTATGTTAAATGTAAGTCTTAAATTGCTCCATTGATGGAGGTGACTGGAGAACTAAGTCCACCGAGGTGTGTCTCTGCAATGGTGCAGTGGGTGAGTACGGAGATGGGTTTTCTGTGCCAGAGTCTGCGAATTGTATAGATTCCTCTGTGTTTCTTTCGGGCTGGAGTCGAAGACTTGACTCATAAACCCAGGAGAGGTCATGGCCCCGGCACAGAAAACTGATTTCCATGGAATTCTCTGGACACACTCGTCCTGGGTGGGATTGTGGTCGGTGCAGACTCAATGGGCCGAATGGCCTCTTTCTGTACTGTAGGGTTTCTATGATTCTATGATAAAACCGGAGAATCCCGCTCGGAGTCAATGGACCTTTGCGTGGTCCGCCATGGGAATTGTAGCGGGCGGGACAGGAGAATTCCCCCCATAGTCTTGCATGGGATTCCATACAGGCTTGCTGCTTTCCGAGTTCTGTCCTAGATTGTGAACTAACCAAGGACTTTATTCGTCAGACAGTGTCACTCGCCAATCCAGTCTTTTTCAAGAAACATACTCTACAATGTATACATGTACCATCATTACAGTAGAACCCATGGTCTAAGGGTTTCTAAGATTTCTTTCTAAGATTAACCAATCTCTTCCTTTCATCAACCGTATCAACAAATCTACTGGGCGGTACAGTGGTTAGCACTGCTGTCTCACAGCACCAGGAGCCAGGGCCCAATTCTGGACCAGGTGACTGTGTAGAGTTTGCACGTTCTCCCTGTGTCTGTGTCAGTTTCCCCCGGATGCTCCACCTTCCCCGAAAGATGTGCAGGCCTGGGGCATTGGCCATGATCAATGCATGGGGCCACAGGGATAGGCGGGAGAGTGGGCCCAGGCACAGCGCTTCCCTGGATGGTAGGCGCAGACCCAATAGGCCGAACACCTCCCCCTGCACTGTAGGGACTCTATGAATTCTGCTTAGACTGGAGTTGTTCATTATTCCATCATCCATTTCCTCCTCCGCCACTAAGTGTCCTTGCACTCTATCTTCACCAGTTGCAGTTTGGTCTGAGCCATTTCCAGGTCCAAGACGTTCTCCTATATGTTGCTATTCATCTGAAACATCCTTAAATGCCCTGGCCCCTCCTTGCCAAGAGTGATCTCCTCTGCTCCATCTCACACAGTCTCATCAAACTATCCTTCCTATTGCCTTAATTTAATCAATGTTCTTTTAGTTAGCTGTTAGTAAATTTACTTTGTTTTTGTCTTTCCTGCAGCTTTAATTATTTTTGGTGATTCCTCTCAATGCTCAAAATTGTTGAAATTTCTGAGTCTCATTCTCAACATTCCCTAGTTTTACTCTTAATCCGTTTATTTTATGTAAACATTCCATTAGCATTCCAACCTTGCTTTCTAACACTTTGCAAGTAATTTTCAGCCAAATTAATTTTTCACCAGCTTAACACTCAGTTACTGAACACACCGGAGTTCTTCCTCAAATTGTCGCAATCTTTTTTCCTGTCAGAATAACTTCCTCCTGCCAACAGAAAGTAAATAATCATTTTTAGTCCATTTTTATGTCCTCCACAACACCCACAGCACCCAACTGGTAGTTGAATCGTTCAATTGGATTTCAGAGAATTGCCAATAATGGCTCTGGTAAATACCTCTGTTCTGATTGCTGCTTCAATAGTAGCTCTTGCAGTAAATGATACAAAATGTCCTACATGAGCGCCCTGGATCAAATCTTTGATGTGTTTCACTCTAGACAAGCAGTTCTTGCACCCATTACCAAAATAATAGCATCAATTACATGGGATTTCCTTGGCCCTTCGAGTTCCATGCTGTAACCTGCGTTGCTGAGTTTTCCATGTGCTTTTTCTGTCAACTCTTTTTACCTTTCATTAATATTTTCATGCTCTAACTCCAGTTCCTTCACTGCATGTTGGTGAATGTTGCACTGTTTCTTCTTTTTTGATTGCAATTTTACTGCTTGCTAGCATTTCATTGCTAAAACTTTCAAGAAACTTCTCATTGCATCACAAAAGGATTGGACACAACTGAACCTTGCTGCATTCAGCTCTTCAATTAGTCAATAAAGGTTTTCCATTGCCCCTTTCCTGGGTTATATCTGTGTCCATTCCCTCCGGGGTCCTCCAGTACTTCCCCTCTCTAGGGTTTCTCAGCGCTCCCCCTTCTCTGAGGTCTCCCAGTGCTCCATCCTCTCCAGACTTCCTCAGCGCCCTCTTTCTCCAGAGTCTTCCAGTGTGCCACCCTCTCCAGGGTTTCCCATTGCCCTCCCCCTTCTCTCAGGTCTTTTACTATGTACTGTGACTCTGGCATTGCCTCTTCCTTGAGGGCTTATTATCTCCTCTGAGTTCCAGGATTACCTCTTACTTAATGTCTTTATTTACTCGGCTGAGGTTTGGCATGGTGGCACGGTAGCACAGTGCTTCACAGTGCCAGAGACCCAGGTTCGATTCCCGGCTTGGATCACTGTCTGTGTAGAGTTTGCAGGTTCTCCCCGTGTCTGCATGGGTTTCCTCCAGGTGCCCCGGTTTCCTCCCACAATCTGAAAGATGTGCTGGTTAGGTGCATTGACCTGAACAGGTGACAGACTGTGGCAACTAAGGGAATTTGACGGTAACTTCACTGCAGTGTTAATGTAAGCTGTACTTGTGACTAATAAATTAACTTTTGTGTTGTTTATGGATACTCTTTAGAGAATTTTCCTGTTTCATTAAATGTTGTGCCAAATTAAATGCATTACCACTTTAAAGCTGGGTAGTAATTTGTTTCTACACAGGCTGCTGTTGCCCAGTTGGTTTCTCTTCTGCAGGTGTGCTTTGCAACAACGTCTGAATGTAAGTACAGATTGTCTCCAGCTTCTGTAGCGATTGAATTCTTTCCCCCCAAAAACTGCAGCATTGTTTGAGTTCCAGCCATTTTGTTTTAGCTTATTCTCTTGTTTAAAACAGTTTCCAGAACTTATCTGCTGGAAATCCCACTCTCATGGGGCCTTTACCCAGACCTCCTGCAGGTTTTGTCCAGATTGAGGGAACAGCAATAATTCTCCAGGGCCCGTCTTCCCATTTTTCTCTTCTTATTTCTGAACCTGTTCAACTGCAGCCAAATAAACTTCCCAGATTTCTCCTTTTAAATCTGAAATACTGATTTCTTCTAGCTGGGTTTATATTCCTTTTATTTCAATTTCCCGTCCTCTCTACTTTTTACTTTTCTTGCTCCTGAGGCCGATTTCTCTTCATTTTAGTTTTTCTTATATCTTCCCAGTTCTTTCTTCGCTTGGACACTCTGGGTTTGTTAATTCAACTGCCCCTCAGGATTTGGTACTAGGTCAACTCTCACTGAGTGTATTTGCCCAAGAGGTATCTCCCAACTTCAATTGAACCGGATATTCACAGGCAGGTTGTGCTATTCAAGCAATTCCCATCTCGTTGCCAGTGTTGTATATTTTGTGTGGCTGGCGTCTACAGTCATTAAGAAGGACTTCAGACCTTGTTGGAACAAGAAAGGTATTTATTGAATAGTGAAACTTAGGTACAGGAGATACATGCAGCACAAAGGCTGCCCTGGGGCAGAGCCTCAGTTCTACATGCTTACTCCATGCTTCCAGAAGATTCTGTCTAAGAGAGGACTCCACCACTGCTGTAAACACCCACTACTCCCTACCATACTCCTTATACACCTATGACTGTGTGGCCAAATTCCCCTCCAACTCAATTTTCAAGTTTGCTGATGACACCACCGGAATGGGTGGGATCTCAAAAAATGATGAGACTGAGTATAGGAATGAGATAGAGAATCTGGTGAACTGGTGCAGACAATAATCTTTCCCTCATAGTCAACAAAATGAAGATTGTCATTGACTTCAAGAAGCGTAGTGGAGAACATGCCCCCGTCGACATCAACAGGGACGAAGGACAAAGGAGGAAGTGTTAGGTTTGTTAGAGAATTTAAAGACTGACAAATCCCCAGGGCCTGATGGAATCTATCCAAGGCTGCTCAGGGAGACGAGAGATGAAATCGCTGGGCCTCTCACGCAAATCTTTGTCTCGTCACTGGACGCAGGTGAGGTCCCAGAGGATTGGAGGATAGCTAATGTGGTCCCGTTATTTAAGAAGGGTAGGACGGATAACCCGGGTAATTATAGGCCGGTGAGCTTGACGTCCGTGGTGGGGAAGTTGTTGGAGAAGATTCTTAGAGATAGGATGTATGCGCATTTAGAAAGGAATAAACTCATTAACGATAGTCAGCATGGTTTTGTGAGAGGGAGGTCATGCCTCACTAACCTGGTGGAGTTTTTTGAAGAAGTGACCAAAATGGTTGACGAGGGAAGGGCCGTGGATGTCGTCTATATGGACTTTAGTAAAGCGTTTGACAAAGTCCCTCATGGTAGGCTGGTGAAAAAGGTTGGATCTCATGGGATAAAGGGGGAGGTGGCTAGATGGATGGAGAACTGGCTTGGTCACAGAAGACAGAGGGTGGTAGTGGAAGGGTCTTTTTCCGGCTGGAGGCCTGTGACTAGTGGTGTTCCACGGACAGGGCTCTGTATTGGGACCTCTGCTGTTTGTGATTTATATAAATGATCTGGAAGAAGGTGTAACTGGGGTGATCAGTAAGTTTGCGGACGACACAAAATTGGCAGGACTTGCAGATAGTGAGGAGCATTGTCAGAAGCTACAGAAGGATATAGATAGGCTGGAAAATTGGGCAAAGAAATGGCAGATGGAGTTCAATCCTGATCAATGGGAAGTGATGCATTTTGGTAGAAATAATGTAGGGAGGAGCTATATGATAAATGGCAGAACCATAAAGGGTGTAGATACGCAGAGGGACCTGGGTGTGCAAGTCACAGATCCTTGAAAGTGATGTCACAGGTGGAGAAGGTAGTGAAGAAGGCATATGGCATGCTTGCCTTTATAGGACGGGGCATAGAGTATAAACGTTGGGGTCTGATGTTGCAGATGTATAGAACGTTGGTTCGGCCGCATCTGGAATACTGCGTCCAGTTCTGGTCGCCACACTACCAGAAGGACGTGGAGGCTTTGGAGAGAGTACAGAGGAGGTTTACCAGGATGTTACCTGGTATGGAGGGGCTTAGTTATGAGGAGAGATTGGGGAAACTGGGGTTGTTCTCCCTGGAAAGACGGAGGATGAGGGGAGACTTAATAGAGGTGTATAAAATTATGAAAGGCATAGATAGGGTGAACGGTGGGAAGCTTTTCCCCAGGTCGGTGGTGACGTTCACGAGGGGTTATAGGTTCAAGGTGAAGGGGGGGAGGTTTATCACAGATATCAGATGGACATATTTTACACAGAGGGTGGTGGGGGCCTGGAATGCGCTGCCAGGCAAGGTGGTGGAGGCGGACACACTGGGAACGTTTAAGACTTATCTAGACAGCCATATGAACGGAGTGGGAATGGAGGGATACAAAAGAATGGTCTAGTTTGGACCAGGGAGCGGCACAGGCTTGGAGGGCCGAAGGGCCTGTTCCTGTGCTGTATTGTTCTTTGTTCTTTGAAGTAGAAATGGTTGGGAGCTTCAGGTTTTTAGATGTTCAGATCACCAACAACCTGTCCTGGTACCCCCTGCCCTGCCCCACCCCCCATGCTGACATGATAGTTAAGAAAGCCCATCACCACCTCTACTTTCTCAGAAGACTAAGGAAATTTGACACGTCAGCTACGGCTTTCACCAACTTTTACAGATGCACCATAGAAAGCATTCTTTCTGGTTGATATGGCTCCTGCTCTGCCCAAGACCGCAAGAAACTACAAAAGGTCGTGAACGTAGCCCAATCCATCACGCAAACCAGCCTCCCATCCATTGACACTGTCCACACTTTCCGCTGCCTCGGCAAAGCAGCCAGCATAATTAAAGATCCCACACTCCCCGGACATTCTCTCTTCCACCTTCTTCCATCAGGAAAAGGATACAAAAGTCTGAGGTCACGTACCAACCGACTCAAGAACAGCTCCTTCCCTGCTGCCATCGGACTTTGGAATGGACTTACCTTACATTCAGTTGATCTTTCTCTACGCCCTAGCTATGACTGTAACACTGCATTCTGCATTCTCTCGTTTCCTTCTCTATGAACGGTATGCTTTGTCTGTATAGCGCGCAATAAGCAATACTTTTCACTGCATACTAATACACACTACAATAATAAATCAAATCAAATCAAAATCTCTCAGGGGTTGATTTTACCATTGCGTCGTGTCACGTTTTCGGGCGTGAAAATCTGGTAAAGTCAAATTATTGCTCAGCACGGTGTCCGATGTCCAATTTGCAGCATGGACCTGGTTCTCAGCACTGACCTTGGGTCTTGTGGATGCTGCTGGTCCTAGTGCATGCAGCACTCTTCCAGCTGAAGGATGTGCACAAAGCCCTTGCAAATTGCACTGCTGCAGCCTCAGAATCTTTCAAGGAGCTGTGTTGCTTGGGGGCATGTGTGGGGAATGGGGGGTCTGTTTTGCTGGGGGCATGTGGGCGGGGGGAATGGACAGTCTGGGCAGTGTGTGTTCTGGGCTAGGGGCAAGCAGCATTCCTTAATCTCTCCATCTGTTTCTCTCCTTCTCAAACCTCCCCTCCACTGAGGGGAGTGACGAGATGGCTTTTGCATTGCAACTGATCTTGCTGTTCTTTTGGTTGTTGCTGGAGTTGAGGAGGAGAAGCAGGTCTTACCACTCGCCCTCTGGGCGAATGGCAGTCACCTCACCAGAGGCAGGAGGTGGCTGCCATTCGCCCAGAGGGGAGAAACTCCGGCAGTCACTTGAAGCGATGTCGGATACCGTGTGCTGGCACTGCTCTGCCTCCGAAAGGAAACAGTGCCACACATGTCCGGGGGGTGGTGGGGGAGTCGGGGGGGGGGGATGGAGTGGGAGGGTGGGGAGTGGGGGCGGGGGGGGGGGAAGGGCACCCACTCTCAGTGGCTGTCAAATTGACGGCTGCTCTGAACTTTTATGTTATTGGCTCTTTCCAGATCCCCAGCGGAGATGTATGTGGCATTTCACAGTCAACTGTCCACCAAATTCGTCAAAGTCGTCATGGAAGCCCTGTATGCCTGGGCTGGGCAGTACATCGAATTTCACCTGGACCAGGCCCATCAGGAAGTTTGGGCTGCAGGGTTTGCAGCCATTGTGGGGATGCCTAATGTGTCGAAGGCCATCGACTGCACCCATGTCAAGGCCCTGCTGCAGCATCCATGAAGATTCATCAATGGAAAGGGGTTCCACTCCCTAAATGTCCAACTGGTTTGTGACCACAAGATGAAAATTACGCAGTCTGCGCAAGACATGGCAGCGTGCATGACAGCTTCATTCTGATGAGCTCAGACATACCAGAGGGCTTTGAGGAGGAGCCCAGGCTGTGGGGGTGGTTCGTGGGTGACATGGAGTACCCGCTTTGGACGTGGCTGATGCCACCTGTGCGGAGGCATGTGACTGAGGCGGAGACCCGCTTTAATGAGGCTCATGTAGCCACCCGCTGTATTGTGCATAGGGCTCCTGGATATGCGGTTCCGGTGTCTGGACCGCTCTGGTGGGGCCCTACAGTACAACCCTCTGATCTGTTCCTGTATTGTGGTGATGTGCTGTGTCCTACACAACCTGGCACAGCAGAGAGGTGACCTTTTGGAGGAGGAGAGGGTGGAGGCCAACCAGCCGGGTGTCGCTGGGGAGGAATCCACCCAGGAGGAGGAGGAAGAGGAGGAGTAGGAGCACGGTGAGCAACTCCACCCAGGCGCTGGTGCGCTGGCAGCTAGAATGAGGCATGCGAGGGCGGCTAGGGAGGCCCTGATCACCAAGCGCTTCGCTAACTAGGGGTCTGTGTCTGTGTACTTGGGTTCCATTTCCCCCCACAAAGTCCTTCTATCTCATGCAACATCACACTGGGTACGCTGTATTAGCAAGTTTCTTTGGCAGGCAGGAGGGTGATGACGACTTGCTAAACACCATTATGATGATGCCCTGATGCAATCTAGTCTGACTCCTATTTAAGTTCCACATGCACGCTGGCACCTGGGCCCACATCTGTGTAGTGGGTAAGGGATCTGTAAACCCTCATACAACGCCCCAGGGTGGGGGAGGGGAGGGAATCACATGTGGGTTCTGGGGAACAAATGGCCTCATTTTCTCAGTGACAGTGTTGAGGGGCCTCCCCAACTGACATCAATATGAAGCATCTCTCCAGCAACTGTCAAGGGTAGAGGATTCCTGTTTGAGACAAATCTGAGACAAATTAGTCACAGTGAGTGGTGAAACAACATTTAATGATTACAATAAAGGTATTTAAATAACAATAACATAAAAACGTGTGAACAGAAAATGTTAAGGTGCTTAAAAATCTATCTAACTAGTGCAGCCCTTCACCCTTCATCTTAGTGCAGCTACAACTTCCTAATTTCACATGGCCTACCATTATATCTACGTGTCTCCCCAGCACGTACATCGGAGCTGGAGGGGGCCAGCTGCCTACCATGCCTAGTTGCCTGTGATGCGCTTGGTGGGCATCCTCTGGAGACCCTGGACCTCGAGGGCCCTGGCTGGCTTCCAGGTGTCTGGGATGTTTCCATGACATCCTCGTCATCCTGCTGGCCCTGAGATGCGCTGGTATCAGAAAGTGGGGAGTCAGGTGTAGCCATAGCCATAGTAATGGGCTCAAGCCTTTCCTCCTCCCTTGGGGTTCCTGTGGTCCTTAGGTCACTCCATAGGATGGCGGTGCTTCTGCAGTGAGCTCAAGAAGCTTCAGCATCACCTGGCCCTGCTAGTCCTGGAGGACCACCTGTGTCCTATCCATGGTGGTCAAGCCTTTAGCAATGACCACCTGAGTCGGGGGGGGCCACCTGTTAATGGCTGCAGTAATGGCTGAGACTGGGCCACACCCTGCAGCCCCTCAGCCATGCCCTTCTGTGACTGAGCCACATTCTCAAGGACTGCTGCCAAGCCCGTTGAGTCTCAACGCTGTTCCGCTGGGTCTCCTGCAGGCTCTCGAGCCTCTCAGCCATGGGCCACAGAATCTCGTGAAGCCTGTTCAATCCCTCAGCCGTGGCCCACTATAACTCATTCGTGTCCTCTGGGACCCCGCTGTGGCACAGGACACAAGGTTAAGTGCAAGGGAGGGAGAAGAATCTGGGATGCAAAAAACCTGATTCACATTTCTCCATTGAACATGGAACAAAGCACAAAGAAGATTATTTCACAGGGACAGGCCCTTCGGCCCTCCATGCCTGAAGCAACCAGACTGCCCATCTGAATTGTAACCCCCTACCTTCCGGGGACCGTATGCCTCTAATCCCATCCCATTCATGTATCTGTAAAGACGCCCCTCAAAGCTTACTCTCATATCTTCCTCCACACTTCCCCTGGCAGTGAGTTCCAGGCACCCATCACCCTCTGTGTAAATAAATATGCCTCGTTCATCTCCTTTAAACCTTGCCCCTCACAACTAAAACCCATGCCCCCGAGAAATTGCCTCAAATTGAGTGGAAGATTAACAGGTGCTCACTTCTTGACTCCAGCCTAGCTATGCTGTCGCTGACAGCCCACATCTCTCCTTTCCTGGACAGCTCCAGCACCCTTTCCTCAAAGGGGGTGAGGACCCAGAGATCTGGCTCACCACCATCTGTCTTCACCCTCCCTCGGGTTTTATAGTCAGTCTTCTCCTGTGGGGACAGAAAGGGCCATGAAAGAAATGACTCCTGCAGAGTATCAGGGGGTGGCCCTCAGAGGACAAGCGCTGTGATACTCTTGGAGGGGGGGGTGGGAGGAGGGGGAGAAAGGAGGTGCTTGGGAATCAGGGGCTGGAAGCATGCAGGGTGCTGGGGATGGGGGGATCCGAGGTGATTTGGGGGAAGATGCTAGATGGAGTTAAGCACTCACCCTTGCTGCCTGGATGAGATCATTGACCTGTTCATTGACACTGCCTCCCTGGTCTGGGGGCCAGTGCCATGGCACTAACAGAGGCGGCGACTGCCTCCCAGGCTGCATTGCCATCAGCCCCCCGGGTCTGCATCCTGCTGGGGGGAAGAGGGTGTCCTGCCTCACCTCTGCCGCATCCAGCAGCCTCCCGAGGTCGCCTTCAGTGAGTCTGGGAGCTGGTTGTGTGGTCATTTTTCCCTCCACTGCCTGCCTGTCTGTCCATCCTTGGGGTTTTTATGGAGCTTCCCCTTGTTGACAAGGTTCCACAGAGTAGGTTGTTGCATAAGGTTAGATCTCACGGGATCCAGGGTGAGGTAGAGAAATGGGTACAAAATTGGCTTGATGACAGAAGACAGAGGGTGGTTGTAGAGGGTTGTTTTTCAGATTGGAGGCCTGTGATCAGCGGTGTGCCTCAGGGATCGGTGCTGGTCCACTGTTATTTGTCATTTATATTAATGATTTGGGTGAGAATTTAGTAGGCATGGTTAGTAAGTTTGCAGATGACACCAAGATTGGTTGTATAGTGGACAGTGAAGAGGTAATCCAGGTGTGTCTCAGGGATTGGTGCTAGCTAGGCAGTCAATATCTTTTCCCAAAGGTAGAGGAGTCTAAAACTAGAGGGTATAGCTTTAAGTTGAGAGGAGAGAGATACAAAAATGTCCAGAGGGGCAATTTTTTCACACAGAGGATGGTGAGTGTCTGGAACAAGCTGCCAGAGGTAGCAGTAGAGGCAGGTACAATTTTGTCTTTTAAAAAGTGTTTAGATAGTTACATGGGTAAGATGGGTATAGAGGGATATGGGCCAAATGCAGGCAATTGGGACTAGTTTAGGGGTTAAAAATAAGGGTGGCATGGACAAGTTGGGCCAAAAGGCCTGCTTCCATGCTGTAAACCTCTATGACTCTAAGTCCGCCCAGCACTTCAAATAAAAATGATAAGATAGCTGTCTCAGTTTCCATTGGTCACCCAAGTCAGGTGACCCTCTATTGCTGTATTGTCTTAAAGAGACAGACACCACATACACAACACTCCACAATCCACCCCACTCACCCCCCACCCTCCCCAGTCCTCCCACCTCTTACCCCCTGAAGACGCGGAGCCACTCTGCGAGCATTGCCTTAGCTTGAGTGCACCCACCTCTGAACTCCCCCCCACCACTTGCTGGGTACACATCTTTTGAAACCAATAGTACATTGCGCTGTTCTGACATCTGTAATAAGTCCACAGGGGCAAAAGTCTCGTCACCAAATTTCCTTTATTTACAAGATCCCATCATACCAGACTGAGTGCAATACCATCATAGTGTGCTATCTGTATCAGGAGTGCAGAGGGAGTGACACTCCTGTTTAAATACAGGTCATGGGGCTCCCTGATTGGGCCATCAATTAGCTCTCAATCAGGAATTTCTTTTCACACCAATCAAGTATTTCTTTCGATACCAATCAAGTAAACGAACTCAAATTAACTTAGGGACAAAGTAAAAGGGGCAGCTCCCCAAAAGGAAGGGGGGAACAGCCCGAACCAAAAACAAAGTCGAAAGGAAACTTAAAACGTCAAACCAAAAGGTGATTATCGGGGTCGATAATACACCCCAGCCCCTGCGGCGCCCAGCGGTCGCGGAAGGCGTCAACCGCGCCCGTGGACACCGCATGCTCCCTCTCCAGAGACACCTGGCCGCGAATGTAGCCGCGGTAGAAGGGCAGACAGTCGGGATGGACGGCCCCGTCGATCGCCCGCTGCCTGGACCTATTGATGGCGCGTCTCGCCAGGCCCAGGAGCAGGTTCACGAGGAGGTCGGCATACCGACCCGCCCCTCTCCGCACCAGGTGCCCGTAGATCAGGAGCGTGGGACTGAAGTGCAAACAAAACATCAATAAGAGGTGTTTGAGGAAACCAAAAAGGGTGTGCAGCCTAAAACACAGAACGTAGACATGGTCCACGGACTCCACGAGGCCACAGAAAGGGCAGTCTCGGGAGCCTGTGTACCGGAAAAACCTACGGTTGCACGGCACTGCTGCGTGCAGCACCCTCCACCCTAGGTCCCCGAGATAATTGGGGGAGATCCCTCCGTAGAGGGACCTCCACTGGGGACCTCCGCCGCCCGGCGGCAACAAGGCCCGCCAAGGTGTATCCGGGCGACAGGCGAGGACGCGGTAGTGAAAGGTGTGCAGCAGCAGCCCGTACAGGAAACGCCTCTGCGTGGTGGAAAAGGGCACAGAGGGCATTTCCGCGAGGCGGCACACGCAGTGGGGCACCTGACCCGGGGGGGGAGGTCTAGGCTTCGGGCCGATGTGGAATTCCGTCCGAGCAGGGGAATGCTCGGGCGGGATCCCACCGCACGCCTGCGCCGCCTCCAGACCGTGTGCGCACTCGGGGCCGAGCACGACCATCCTAAGGTCTCAGATGGCTTTGGCCGCGCGCCAGACGGCCACCCCCGCGCGCTCAGCCAGCACGTGGGGGCTCATCCAGCCCACTCCTCCGCCATCCAGCACGTCCCCGATCCTGGTCACCCCGGCGTCCACGGCCCTCCTCTCCGCCAGCCACCTGAAGTCGTAAGGCTGGAGGTGCGGATTCCTGAGCAGCGGCTCTCGCACGAGAGCCGCTACTCCTGACGGGGGAGAGCTGCGTCGCGAGGCGACCGTGTTCCAGACCGTGAGGAGGTCCTGGTAAAAGACGGGCAACTCCCGCAGGGAGGTGGGAATACGCCCCAGGTTGATGTGCAGGAGCTGCACGTCGTAGTTGAGGCCGTGCAAGTGGCGGAAAAAATACGTCGCCATCGCACGCCATCGTGGAGGAGGCTCGATGTAAAGGTATTGCTGCAGGGTCTGGAGGCGGAAGGTCGCTACCTGCGTGCGGAGGCACACCAGACCTTGTCCGCCCTCCTCAATCGGGAGATGCAGAACCTCGGCAGCGACCCAGTGCAGTCGGTTGTCCCAGAAAAACCGCACGAGGGCTTTCTGCATATCGGTGACAAAGCCAGGGGGAGGGGTCAAAGTGACCAGCCGGTACCACAGCATGGAGGCGACCAGCTGGTTTATGACGAGAACTCGCGCCCTGTAGGACAGCACTCGGAGCAGTCCTGTCCAGCGACCCAGGCGGGCGGAGACTTTGGCCTCCAACTCCCGCCAGTTCGCTGGCCAGGATTCCTCGGCTGGGCAGAGATGGACCCCCAGGTAGAGGAGGTCGGTCCTGCTCCAGGTGAAAGGCCTGAGCTCCTCCGGAAGGGGGTCTGTCTCCCACGGACCGACCAGGAGTCCGGAACACTTGGCCCAGTTGATCCTGGCGGAGGACGCGGCGGAGTACACCGCCTGGCATTCCCGCATCCTCTGCAGGTCAGCCGGGTCCGTGAACATGAGGAGCACGTCGTCGGCGTAAGCAGACAGGACCACCCCTACGTCCGGGCCGCGCAGAGTCAAACCCGACAACCTCCTCCGCAAGAGGCGCAGGAATGGCTCCACGCATATAGAATACAGTTGGCCGGACAAGGGGCAGCCCTGCCGTACTCCTCTCCCAAAGCGATGGGGCGCCGTCAGGGACCCGTTAACCTTAATCAGACACTCTGCGGCAGAGTAATCGGATCCGGGCGACGAACTGCGTCCCGAACCCGAATGCCCGCAGAGTCCCGAGCAAATACTCATGCTCCACCCTGTCGAACGCCTTCTCCTGATCTAAAGACAAGAAGGCGCTCGACAGGCCAGCCCTCTGGGAATGGTGGATCAGGTCCCGGACCAGATGGAGGTTATCGTGAATCGATCGGCCCGGGACCGTGTAGGACTGGTCAGGGTGGATCATGTGGTCCAGCACGGACCCAAGGCGTGAAAGCCAAGGCCCTGGCAAAGATTTTATAATCCGTGCTGAGGAGGGAGACCGGGCGCCAGTTTTTAAGGCACCAGAGATCCCCCTTCTTTGGCAGCAGGGCAATGACGGCCCTGCGCCACGAAAGGGGCATCTCCCCGGTGGCGTTGCTCTCCTCCAGGACCCCCGCGTAGTCGCCCCCCAGGACGTCCCAGAACGCCCTGAAGAACTCTACCGTCAGCCCGTCCAGCCCCGGGGCCTTGCCCCGACCGAGGCCATTGAGGGCGCTGGTCAGCTCGGCCACGGCGATGGGGGCCTCGAGCCTGCCGACGCCCTCCGGGCTGACTTGCGGAAGGTCCTCCCACATAGCTCTCAATCAGGAACGTCTTTTTCCCCAACCAAATAAACAAAATCAAATTAACTTAGGGACCACTCAATGGCGTCAGCTCCCTTAAAGGAGGGGAACCACCCGAAACAATAGACAAAGCGGAAAGAAAACTTAAAACATCAAATTAAAATGTGATTAAAGGGGTCAATAATAAACCCCAGTCCCTGCGGTGCCTGGCGCTCTCAATCAGGGAGTTCATACTCAAGCACGTCAACCTCAATTGTCTGAATAAAGTCATCACACTCCTTCACCCCAAAGTCCAAGGAATCCTCTCGGTTTGATTGCCTCATGGGTCTTTTCCTTCTTTTGAGCACTGGGTCTGGAATCTCTAACTCAGCCTCTGATGTTGGCGGGGTGTAATGGTTTGGCGCCCATCTCTTCCGCTGCGAACGCTGGAGGGCTGGTTCCTCTTCTACCTCTGGTGGTAGGGGAACCGCTGCAGCTTCATCCCCTGTGTCCATCTTGGACTCTGAGGTTCCCACCAGGGGTGCTGGAGAGATGGTGCTGACCCATCAAGAAAGGCTCTCCACGTCCCGAGGACTGCAGGGCTGAATTGGCGCAGGAATGGGTGGTGAGTTTGAGGCACGGACTTGGTCCAGGTGATTCCTTAAGACGGCCTCTTCCACGCGTACCGGTAGGATATCGGTCCCGTCCTGGACTCGACTGTTTCTGTTATCCATGCACGTCCATTTGCGTAATTTCTTACGCAGACTTTCGCACCAGCATCAAAGTGCCTCTCTTGGCAAGTGTTGTCATGGCCCCTGCATTGGCTTCTTGGTGTGTTTCCACCTTCCCTTCCAGGTTTGGAAATAGCAAGCTCAGTCTGGTGCGGGGTCGTCTGCCCATCAGTAATTCTGCTGGAACTATTCCCATGGTGGTGTGTGGAGTTGTCCTATAGTCGAATAGCCAGTGCAAGAGTTTGGTTTCTATTGTTGCCACTGGCTGTTTTTTCAACCCGGCTTTTAAGGTCTGGACTGCTCTCTCCACTAGCCCATTTGACGGTGGATGGTATGGTGCCATCCTGATGTGTCGAATCCCATTCGATTTCATGAATTTTGTGAACTCCAGGCTGGTGAAAACTGATCCATTGTCGGAAACTAACACCTCTGGGATCCCGTGCGTTGCAAGCAAGGTGCGCAGTTTCTCAATGGTTGCTGTTGTGTATGCCGATTTCAATTTGTAGATGTCCAACCATTTGGAATGGGTATCTACTACTACCAAAAACATGGACCCCATAAACGGGCCTGCAAAATCGACATGGAGTCGTGACCATGGTCTACTTGGCCATTCCCACGGGTGCAGCGGGGCTGCCGGTGGCGCCTTCCGCCCCTGTTGGCATTTCTGGCACCGTCCCACCAACTCCGCTATGTCTGCATCCAGAGCTGGCCACCAGACATAGCTCCTGGCCAGCATCTTCATTTCGGACACTCTGGGTGCCCATGATGTAATTCGGCCAGTATGGCCCGACGGCCCCAACTTGGAACTATGACCTGTGCTTCCCAGTATCCCATCTTCCATAGTGATTTGCTCTCTTCTGCTCCAATAGGGGTGGAACTGTGGCTGAATCGGTCTTTCCAACTCTCCTGTTAGCACTCGGTGCTTTACCTTTGCTAATACTGGGTCTTTTTGTGTTGTAAGAAGTCTCACAACACCAGGTTAAAGTCCAACAGGTTTATTTGGTAGCAAAAGCCACTTTTGCTACCAAATAAACCTGGTGGACTTTAACCTGGTGTTGTGAGACTTCTTACTGTGTTTACCCCAGTCCAACGCCGGCATCGCCACATCTTTTTGTGTCCACAGGTGTATGTTGTGTGTGGCCACCGGGAGGGTATCCAAGAAATTCAGTGTCATCACCGTTTCCTCTACTCTGGGTACCAAAGGTGGGGTGTCTGGTAATGGTAGCCTGCTTAGGGCATTGATGTTTGCCACCCGAGTTCCCGGCCGGTGCTCCAGCTGATATTGGTATGCTGCCAGTAATAATGCGCTGGATCTGGCACTGCTTTGTCCTCCTTGAGTAGGCCCAGCAAGGGTTTGTGATCTGTGACAATTGTGAATTTACACCCGTATGGGTACTGGTGGAATTTTTTTTACTGCGAAAATTACGGCCAGACCTTCTTTTACGATTTGGGCATATTTTTGTTCTGCTACTGCTAGGGTCCTGGAGGCATACACTATTGGTTGTTCCTGTCCGTTTTGCCATCTGTGTGCCAGAACTGCGCCAACCCTATATGGGGATGCGACACAAGTGAACACCAATTCTTTCTTGGGGTCATAATGTGCTAAAACATTTTCTGAGGAGAGTTGTTGTTTAATTTTCTTGAAGGCCCGGTCTTGGCAGGCAGACCATAGAACATAGAACATAGAACATTACAGCGCAGAACAGGCCCTTCGGCCCACGATGTTGCACCGACCAGTTAAAAAAAAAAAAAAAAAAACTGTGACCCTCCAACCTAAACCAATTTCTTTTCGTCCATGAACCTATCTACGGATCTCTTAAACGCCCCCAAACTAGGCGCATTTACTACTGATGCTGGCAGGGCATTCCAATCCCTCACCACCCTCTGGGTAAAGAACCTACCCCTGACATCGGTTCTATAACTACCCCCCCTCAATTTAAAGCCATGCCCCCTCGTGCTGGATTTCTCCATCAGAGGAAAAAGGCTATCACTATCCACCCTATCTAAACCTCTAATCATCTTATATGTTTCAATAAGATCCCCTCTTAGCCGCCGCCTTTCCAGGCTTGCTCCTTTTTTAGTAACTGGTGAAGGGGATCCAGAATGGAGGTCCTGTTTTGTATGAATTTCCCATAATATGTCACCAGCCCTAAAAATGACCATAACTCCTGGATTGTGGTGGGGGCCGGGGCACCTTTTATTATTCGCATCTGATCACCCAGAGGACTTATTGACTATGCAACCCAGATAGGCTACTTGCGGTGCTAATAAGACACATTTCTCTCTTCTTAAGCACATACCCTACTGCTGCAAATCTTCTAAGGACTTCCTCCAGGTTCTGCAAGTGTTCTGCCCTTGTTTACCCCGTAATGAGGATATCGTCCAGGTACATGGCGACCTGTGGCAATCCTTGTAGTATGCTCTCCACTGTTCTCTGGAATATAACACAGGCTGGCGACATCCCGAAAGGTAATCTTTTATACTGAAAAAGGCCTTTCAGCATGTTTATTGTAGCAAACTTTAGCGAATCTTCATCCAGCTGCAGCTGTAGGTATGCGTGACTCATGTCCAGTTTTGTGAACACAAGTCCTCCTGCCAGCTTCGCATATTGATCCTTGATCCAGGAAATTGGGTATTTATCTAGTCGTAACGATATATTGTCTGTTCAAAATCTCCACAAAGATGGACTGAGCTGTCCGGCTTCAGGATAGGTACCAAGGGTGCTGCCCATTCCGAAAACTGGACCGGTTTTATTATGCCTTCATGCTCCAATCTTTTAATTTCCGTATCGAGTTTTTCCCTTAATGCACATGGTACCGGCTGGGCCTTGCAGAATTTTGGGACTGCCTCCAGGTCGACGTGTAATTTCACTTTAGTTCCTTTAATTGTTCCTAGCCCTTCCTGAAAAACCTCCGGGTATTTGCTCAGAACTTCACTCAGGTGGCCATTTTCCAGCTGAAAAATGTTTACCAATCTAGTTGGATCTCCTTCAGCCAATTTCACCCTAATAGGCTCGGTCCCAAGCCTTCCACTACCATCAATGGTAGCCTAACCAGTTGTTTTCCATAAGCAGCAGGCACATGGATTGTGCCCAACACTCTCAGTAGTTCCCCTATATACATCCCCTATATACATTCTCGGTCAGGGATAAGGGTTGGAGTCTTGTGAGTATTTTGTTAAACTGTTTCTCCTACCATGGATAAGCTGTGCCTGTGTTGACCTCTATTAAAACTGGACGTCCATTTAGTCTCACTGAACGGATTTGCCAGTCCACAAGCAGTTAGTAGGATAATCTGTTACTTTTCATCTGAGGCTATATCATTAGCTCTGAAGAAATACTTCATCTGTTCTACATAGAAATCATAGAAACCCTACAGTGCAGAAGGAGACCATTCGGCCCATCGAGTCTGCACCGACCACAATCCCACCCAGGCCCTACACCCACATATTTTACCCGCTAATCCCTCTAACGTACACATCCCAGGACTCTAAGGGGCAATTTTTTAACCTGGCCAATCAACCTAACCCGCACATCTTTGGACTGTGGGAGGAAACCGGAGCACCCGGAGGAAACCCACGCAGACACGAGGAGAATGTGCAAACTCCACACAGACAGTGACCCGAGCCGGGAATTGAACCCAGGACCCTGGAGCTGTGAAGCAGCAGTGCTAACCACTGTGCTACCGTACAGTGCTACATGCTACATATTGGGCCCAGTCTTCCACTGCAAGGTCAAAAGAATCCAACTTCTTGAACAGAGGCATGTTTGCCCTGCAATGGCTTACTCTCAATGTGTAGTGATTAAGCAAGTTCCTTCAGGTCATTCCTTTTCCCCCTTGCCACTGTAATAAGTCCAGAGAGGCAAAAGTCTAGTCACCAAAGTTCCTTTATTTACAAGATCCCAGCACACCACACAAAGTGCTCACAGGATGCTATTTGCATCAGGAATCCAGAGGGACTGACACTCCTGTTTAAATACAGGACATGGGGCTCTGTGATTGGGCCATCAATTAGCTCTCAATCAGGGAGTTCGTACTCAAGCAGGTCAACCTCAATTGCCTGATTAAAGTCATCACAATATCACTCCGCCGTGGGTGCTTTATTTGACGTGGGGGTATGTTTCCAGTCACATCCTGCATTTACGTCTATGGAAAATGCATCTAAGATCTTCTCACAATATTTTCCGCTTGCACTGCCAAACCCGCCTGACCCAAACAAGAGTGGAAAATCTTGGCCCATGTGTGGGAATTTTATTGATTCATGGGTGTTTATTTAAGTTTATTTATTAGTGTTGCAGGTAGGCTTACATTAACACTGCAATGAAGTTACTGTGAAAGATGTAAGGGAAAGGCTAAGCAAAATTTACCCCATATGTAGGTGTTAAATGGTTATTGATCTGAGAAGTGGAATTTTCTCACATTGTATCCTGTGTTACCTTTTCCTTGCTACAGTTTTTATTTTTAACACATGTCATTATCAGATTAAAAACCTGAGTGCAATCAGTTTTGTGTCTCCAATACATAGTCATGTGGGACTGCTTTCATATACCATGTAATTGTCTGATCCATGGATCATCAACGCTTCTAACAAAGCAGCAAGCTACTCTCAGCAGCAGTTTAAAAAATACTTGTAGAATATTTTACTTCCAAGCACACCTTCATAAGAGATTTTATGGTTTGCTGGTTAATCTTATTACATTCAAGTTTAAATAATAAATTATTAGGGGGAAGGAGGGATACATTGAGGGGAGAGCCAGACTACTCCTCAGAGGGTGATGGGGAGCATTTGGGGGTTCAGATCTTGGAAGGGGTTCAGGAGTGGGACAATTAAACCTCAGTGGGGATGCTGGAAGGGGGATCAGAGGTTATGAATTGGGGCAGTCAGGAAGTGGTCAGACCTCGAGCAGGTGTGGGTCATCTCAGGGATGGGGAATGGTTGGGTTAGGGAGAAGGAGCTTCCGGTTTGAAAGGGCAGTGGGATCCGGTTTGGTTGCAGTGTGTGGGGGGTTATGCCTGCGGTGTGGTGGAGAGTGTATTAATTAGATCATATCTGCAGAGGGGGTGGTGTCTAGTTGGTCTGGGGAAATCCCATGGGGAGTTGTTGAGGGGTGGGTGGGAATACTACAAGGGGTTGAGGATGAGGGGATGTCCCATAGGGGAAGATGGGTCAATTTGGGTCTTTACAATAGCTACCCCTAAGTTAGAAGAGATATTAATTGTTCTAACATTATTTGGGCAATCATATACAACATAGGAACGTTGGAAAGTTTGCGATTTAATCACAGTTTTGGATTGTTCTCAGCACAGGGCAATTGCCCAGAGGAAGTTTACACTTCTTGACAATTGTCGTGCAGACCATTAGTTGGAAATTTCCAGAAGGAATTCCCTGGTACATCATTGGAATAGCCCCCAATTCCAACGCTGGATATCCCAATAGGTAGGTTAACTTGTTCCAGTTGCAACAGGTAGGATATATCAACACTGCACATGCAATTCCTAATGTAATCTGCATAAAACAGATTTTACAGAATATGCAGAAATATAGAAGAAAGTCCTAAGTATTACTATATTAATGCTCTACAAATCCCAGTATGAATCATCATCTTATATTACAAATGCTTTCATGCTTTGTAAACCCTCAAGAAAATTGATGGGATGGATTCGCCAACCTTGCATTCAGCTAGGATTCTCTGGTCCTGCTGCAATGAATGAAAATTTGGCTGAGTGCCAAATTCTCTGTTCTGGCTGGCAGCAGCAGCTGGGAGTGAATGACCAGAGAATTCGGGCTTATATATAATTTCCTGTAAGTTTTTGAGTCTACATGAGCTAGCCTTATCATTGCAACATTTAATTTTACTTCATTGTTTTCATGAATAACAATCAGATATCTTTATTATAAATTTAGAAGAAAATGTAATTGTTTTCATATGGTACTCATACCTTAAATGCTCTTGGTACTAGTAGGACCCACAAACATTCTGTCTTTGGAAAAGTGCTTTTCCAAACTTTAAAATCAATACTTCCCCATTTGCTTTTCATCATATGACCACACTTCACTAGAATGTAAAAGAAATTTAGCATTACATATATTTGAAATTACATAACTAATTCAATGAAATACATATAATTTGCAATTTGAAGCCAGCATTACCAAATTGATAATTAACACTGAAACCAGATGCCACCCATTTCTGAGTACTGTAAAATCGAACGAATAATGATCTTCCAGATGATAGCGCTGCTGGGTTCTCTCCACCACAAGTTGGTCCATCAAGGATTGGAGAAAGTACATTGTCACCATCATAAATTATTACATGATCACTATAGCAGTTCATAAAGTATTCGACTTGAAATGCTGTAAACTGTAGGAAAACCTGTAAAAAAGATGATCCAAACAGATTATCCAGAAAGACATGATTCAGATGTATTATTACAGAATCTATAATATGAAGTAGAAGCAACCTTTTATAGAAGAATTATTGATTCGGAGACAAGATTGAGTCTTCAATGGTCTTATAAACTTTAATCCAGCAATCAGCAAAACAAAAACAGGATAAAGATTTTTTAAAAACAATCATACTAATTCGATACAAACCATATAATAGTGTAGGACAGATGTCTGAAGAAACATAAAGATAAATTAGAAAGTTAAGTAAACAAGAACAATAAGTATGGGGTTTTCAATGATTGGTGTTATGGCCAGAAGAGATAAGTAAAGGTAATAGGGAATTGAGTTTTATAATCTTCACAGGATTACTTTCTAAATCAGTATATAAAAGGCCCAAAAGGAACAATTTGATCTAATAATGGAGAATATAAGAGGATATACAGGAAAAGCAAAATTAGGATGACATTCATGCAATAGTGCCATGATATGTTCTATGATGATGATAGAGAAGGACAAAAGTATGAATAAAACCAGTTTCAGAAATTGGAGAATCTATTGGGAGCCAAAAAGTCAGAAACCTGCTGCATAAAGTCACATGGCACATAGACAGGTCAGTCAGTCAGTCATCCCACTGGCAAGTGACAAGAAATTTTTATTAATCCATCTCATGGATGTTCATTAAATCAGCTGTCTAGCAGCACCCTATCAGGCTTTCCAATCTTGCTTTACACCAGCATGAAATTATGTCTAAAACCCAACTGCTAATGAGTGGCCGGCATGAGATGGTCCTCAGTTTGTAAGAGATTTTAGAGTGAGTGCAATACTGCCCTGGTGCTGCACCGCCCTTGATGCGCTGTTCACCACTATGTTAGGGCAGACGAGTTCTGACCCTCATTTCCACACCAAGTTGCCCATAAGTAAAGCGGGGAAATAAGAATGCTGGTCTGAACTGGCCTTGTATACTTTAAAATGGAACACCAGTAAAACAGGGAAATAAGAATACTATCAAATTATTTTTTCTTCCTGGGTGGTTTTGTGGAAAGTACCATATTGCTAGACCCTTGGACACTCGTGTGTTGCCAACTCAAATCAGTACTGTGTATGTAGTTGGGGGGGATTGCAAGAGTCTCCTTATTCCTGATGCCACACAGTAGTGTTTATCTCAGCAGGATTGTGCTGTGGGATGCACAACTGCAACAAAGAACTGAAGTACTAACGGGTGGAATGTGAGGAGAGGTTGAGGTGGTGGTGGCAATGTGTGGGGTGGCTGAAGGGGTGGGGTGGGGGTGGCGGTGGAGCATGGCCTAACAAAGACAAGGGGGAGCAATGTGAAAGGAAGGCTGTGCCATGTCGGAGTTGGCGGGTGGGGAGGTTGGGGAGAAGGGTGAGGCCTTACATTGGCAGGCAGGGGACATGAGCATGGATGAAGAAGATGAACAATAGACGGCAGAGGGAAGAACAAGGGGTGAGAAGCTGGACCCCAACAAGGCTGCATGTAAAGCTCACAAACAAGAGGATGTCAAGGTATACCACACAATTTATTGGAAGAGGCTGCATGAAGACTCCAGGGGTGCAATTCTCCCATTCAAAGTTAAAGTGCTGCCGTCAGCGGAAAAGTCAGAGAGAATCCACCTGGTGCTGGCAGCACTTACCAGATCCTGTTCATCCCATGGGAATCATGCTGTTTCCCACTCCTCAGGCACGTGATTCGCTGGAGTCGGGAATCAGCTCTTCTTGCTTGACAGTTAAGAGCACCTCCTGCTTTTCTGCCAAAAGTGCTAATAGAGGCATTGATTTTCATTTTCAATGAAAAAAAGTTGCAGTATTTCTCCTTTGATTTCTTTTTAACAAGGCTTAAAGGAACTCAATTTTAATATTTGTGGTACAGAAAATTAAAATGTAACGGTGAATCTCTCCAGACTCAATTTATATTTTAAACATTTATATTTTAACAACTCAACTAAACATATTCAGAATATAGAAAATATTAGAGATAAGGTAAAACGTGATAAAGGTAATTGTATGTGATTAGAAAAAGTACAACAAACATGTCCATTTTCAAAGCTCCAGCCAAAGTAATAAACACAGATGCATGTTCTTGTAAAGGCAGGTGGAGAGAGTGACATGAGTTGCTGGAGTGCATTTAATTATGACACTGGGTCCTTTGAACCTCCAGCTGATGGTGGAAAGATCAATGCAGGTCCATAGAGAGTCAAAAGAGAACTCAGCAGTGCATAATTAATTAGATTCCAAGCGCAGAATCTGGCTTGGGATCCCAATATTCAGGCCAATGGGAAAGGTGCTGTTGGAGACATCCACTATCATGCTTAGAGCAGAATTCTCCCAAAAAATGACTAAGGGGCATACTGGCAAGAAAAAGGAATGGTCCACTCTGGTCTTTTTAGTGTGCTCCACACCATAATCCTCCCACATTTAGTGCATTGAACACGCCCCATGTGAAACACACCGATATGGAGTTTTCAGGTGTGTGACCCGCCCGAACTGGCCTCAGCTGTGTGCGATGAACAAGAGGAGCTGCATGCAAATGCTCCTGCTGCATTGATAGCCAGTCATGCCAGGAGATTGGCAGCGCATAGACAAGCCCCATGCTTCATGGAGGGAGGCCTAGAATTGCTGTGAACGCTGTGGAGGAGGGCAAACCATCCAGTACTCCAAGAAGGCAGACGACCAGGAGCATTGGCTTGAATGCGGCCTGGGATGCGGTGGCCATGGCAGTCAGTGCCCGTGGCCTGACACTGAAGACTGACACTTAATGCCAGAAGAAGATGAATGACCTCATTCGGGCTGCAAGGGTGAGTATCCATCTATTGTGTCCTGGTTGTCAGTCTCACCTGTCACATCTGCTATGCCAACGTCAATCCACCCTCTGACATCCTGCAGCCACCCAGTATGTGATTCCCTCAGCACTGTCTTCAAATCTCTCTGGCACCCTCCTTCACAACTGCCACCTGCACCCACCCTCTTACCCTCCCTGAGCCCGCCAGCCACCAGGCTTTCAGTCATCCCCTTTGGTCTCCGCAGGAGAAAATGGCCCATTACAGAAGGGAGCATAGAATCATAGAAACCCTACAGTGCAGAAGGAGGTCATTTGGCCCATTGAGTCTGCACCAACAACAATCCCACACTGGCTGTATCCCCGTAACCCCACTAATCCCTCTGACCTACGCATCCTGGAACACTAAGGGGCAATTTAGCATGGCTAATGCACCTAACCTGCACATCTTTGGTCTGTAGGAGCACTCGGTGGAAACTCACACAGACTCAGGGAGAACGTGCAGACTCCACAGAGAGTGACCCAAGCCGGGAATCGAATCCAAGTCTCTGGAGCTGTGGGGCAGCAGTGCTAACCACTGTACTACAGTGCTGCCCATAATTAATAATTTTTTTATTCAATCGTGGGACATGGGCATCACTGGCTGGCCAGCATTTATTGCCTATCTCTAGTTGCCTGAAGGCAGTTGAGAGTCAATCACATTGCTGCAGCTCTGGAGTCACATGTAGGCCAGACCAGGTAAGGATGGCAGATTTCCTTCCCTAAAGGACATTAGCGAACCAGATGGCTTTTTCCACCAATCAACAATGGTTTCATGGTCATCAGCAGATTCTTAATTCCAGATTTTTAAAATTGAATTCAAATTCCACCATCTGCCATGGCACAATTCAAACGCGGGTCCCCAGAACATTAGCTGAGATTCTGGATTAATAGTCTAGCGATAATGCCACTAAGCCATCGCTTCCTCAGGAGCAGGAGAAGACAGGTGAGGGAATTCCCCAAGTTGCGGTTCCTGACCCCCTTCGAGGAGTGGGTGATGGAGCTCTCAGGGGAGGCCCCTGGGCGAGCTGAGTGACAGTGAGGTCAGTGTGTGCCACAGTAATGACGATTCACAAAACCTCCATCCATATGACTTTCCTCAAGTAAGTTCCAAGCTGCACAAACACTTGTCCCTCTCTTGCACTGAATCATGTGTCTTCTCTTGGCAGGAGCAATACTTGATGAGGCAAGGCCTTCCAGCAGCACCTCAGGGGAAAGCTCCATGGTGTCACAGGCATCACCCGCTCCATCTACCATTGCTCACACACCTCGGTGAGTAGTATTAGCAAACAGGCTTTGGGGTCACTTTCTGGTGAACACCACACAGTTGCTGATGCACATCGGGTGATTGCAGGAACACCCAAGGGATCGGGCAGATGGAGGTTTGCTGGATCCAAAGAAACAACTGGCCTTCAGCCAGATGCTGACCCACTGGAAACAGTTCTCATGAAGCTGCTGGAGATTCAGAAGCAGAGCTAGGACTGCAGGAGAGGGTGTCAAAAACAGTTGGGCCTCCAGCACTTGCAGCTGCTCCCCCATCCCATGGAATGTCCCAGCGGATCATAGGCTCCCTGAAGGAGGAGGAGACGCTGGAGGCCATCCCAGGGCTTCCCATCCAGGAAACCCGAACAGTCTCCTGTCCTCCTAAGTTCCCCCTCTCTGACACCGGTGCATTGCATGGGCGGTGTGCTGAGCAGGGTGGCACAGCTGCATCCATGACACCTGAAAGTCAGCCAGGGCCCCCCAGGCCCCAGTCCTCCAGGAGACGCCCGTCAACAGCATCAAAGGTCAAGGGGCATGGAAAACAAGTGGAGGTAGACTGCCTCCACTTCCAATGTGTATCCTGGGGGTTCACCCAGATGGAGCGCCAGACCAAGCGCTAGGCCACATAAGATTAAAAGCTTAAGGATTAAAAAATTAAAACCATAGGGGCACAGATCGTCATACAGTTCAGGAAGGGTCCTTTGAACCATCGAGTCCACACCGATGATAACCACCGCTGTAGTTGCACAAATCCCATTCTTCAGCACCTGTGCCATATCCCTGATTGTTGTGGTACTCCGCGTGCTCATCCAAATTCCCTTTAGAGGTTGTACAGTAACCGGCCACCATAGCCATCCCAGGCAGTGCATGACAGATCTTTGCTATTTGTTGAGTGCAAATCATTTTCTCTGAGGTTCTTCCCCCTCACCCTGAAACCATGCCCCCTCTTGATTGATATCTGAACCAAGGAGAACAGCTATTCCCTATTCACTTTGACCAAACTTCACACAAACTCATGCACCTCGAGCACCTCAGCTTTTCCTTCTCTGAAGACAACAATCCAAGCCTATCCTGCCTCTCTTTGTAGGTCAGATGCTCCATCCCAGGCTACGTCCTGGTGGTCCCCTCAGTGCCCCCTCCAATGCAACCACACCTTCCTATAGTGAAGTGACAAAACTGTACACATTACTTCAACTGTGGCTTGACCAATGCTTTGTACAATGCCAATATAACCTTCCTGCCCTTATACTCCGTGCCATGACTGATGAAATTGAGTGCCTCATATGCCTCCGTAGCCACCCTGTTCAACCACCCTACCACCTACAGAGATCCATGGATAAGTTCCCAAGATCCAACCATTCCACTGAGCTGCCCGATGACTGGCCATTCATTCAACAATGCCCTGTATCGTTTGTCGCCATTTGGCCAACAGCCTGAGCAACTAGGTCCAACATAAAATTGGACACTTTAAATTAATACACAACTTAAGCACTTCTACAAGCAAGGCCTGATGAGATGCTGACAAGGTTACCACAGGTCAAAAGCCAATAGGGACCAGCTCAGACCTTTCTTACATTTTGAATAGAAATATTCAATCTTAACAATGGGAGAGTTGTTATAACCCAAAACCTGTCAAGAGGCACATAGCCAGAACGATAGTCAATCGAACTCCCTGGAACCATGTCTTGAGAGTTCAGATTTGTCTTGCATATTAAACAGAGATGCTCGACGTTAACAATGGGAGAATCATTATGACCCAAAATCCATCAAGAGACACTCAGCCAGAACAATAGTCAGACAGACTCCCTGGAACCATATTTTGAAAGGAGATATGTGCATCTAGGACACCTAAGAAATGGACACCTAGGATGACCTAGCTTAATATCATTGGGTGCTATGACCCCCCACCCTGCGGCCCCATTGGCTGAAAGCCAGAGAACATTCTAGAAGGATTTGGAGAGGAGCATTAAAACAGACATCCAGAGATGACCCCCAGCGACAACCCAACCAGCTTGATATGACCTGTGACGATGGAGGAGGATGAACGAGATCCACCTTTGTACCAAGAGGACCCTGAGTTCAGCCATCGGCGTGGGCTCAGTGAATCGAATCTAACTTCCCAGTCAATTTCAGCAGAACGGATAGTATATAAATTTTTCAGACAGTCAGCCTAGTTTGGGGAAAAGTTAATTTATTGTGTAGGAGTTGTTTCCTTAACTTGCAAGTGTTTTAAAATTGAACCACATCCTTTTATTTGTTTCATAAAGTAAGGGCACCTGGATACACATGTTTTTTGAGTAATAAACTGGTCACAGTGTCTGCATAAAATAATTCACAGGCAGCATGTTACTCCCCTCCAGCATGCACCACCTCGCACGTATCAGGGTGAAATACCACCCAGCACTGCCCTGCCTATCTGACCAACCCATCTATATCTTCCTGTAGCCTACACCCGCCATCCTCACCATGAAACACCCTACCAAACTTGGTGCCATCTGCAAATTGACAGAACATTCCCCATGCGATCACTGATATCAACATAGTGAACAATACGGGATCCAGCATGGAACTTCATGGCATGCCACTGGACACCAGCCTCCAGACACCAGAACAACCACCTGCCAACACCCTTTGTGTCCTGTTATTAGGCCAGTTTCAGATCCATCTTGCCAAGTTCTCCTGCCTTCCATGTGTTTCAACCGGCTCAATTGGTCCCCACGTGGGACCACATCCAAGACTGTTTTGAGAGCCATATGAACTACGGTGACTGCACCTCCTCCATGCATGCACTAGACCACTTTTTTTAAATCGGGTAGTGCCTGAACAAGACCCTCTCCCCCATGAGTAATGTACTCACCTGAGAACCTCTGGGAGGTCTGCCTTCCAGTTGCACACTGTGGGAGGCTAATCATAATTCACACAAGTCTGCCCTCACACTAACGAGAATGGATGTTCTTACAGGATAGGATGAGTCAGGTGTAGAGGCCTGATAATGGGGTGATTCTCTGGGCCCGCTAGCCCGATTGCGTATTGTGATGGGCCAGAGAATCGGGAGTTGATGGAAAAACGGGTTTGTGCCGGGCATCAAACTCATTGTGACCCTCCCAGGCCGCGCTGCCGGCCCTGATCGGATCGCTGGTCAGAGTGGGCATGAATCCTATTAATATTCAAATAGCCTCCATAGCATCTCATTAGGTTAGGAGGTTGATTCAATGGCCATTCGAAATGCTACTGCTCCTCTAGCCGAAAGTCACGCAGGTGTGAATTGGTTCAGGTAGTGAAAAGTGGGGACCTGGTAGACTGACAACCGAGAGGGATAAAACTCCCCTTGAAACTTATACCTGGCTGTATGTGTGGGTCTCACAAATCACCTGTGGATAGCGGTGTCTGTGCTTGTGACTTCGGGGTTGACCTCAGGAGTTCCACCCCCCGCAACCCGTAGGCCTCGTAGATTCAAGATGTCATCATGAATGGGCGGCACGGTAGCACAGTGGTTAGCACTGCTGCTTCACAGCTCCAGGGACCTGGGTTCGAATCCCAGCTTGGGTCGCTGTCTGTGTGGAGTTTGCACATTCTCCCTGTGTCTGCGTGGGTTTCCTCCGGGTGCTCCGGTTTCCTCCCACAGTCCAAAAATGTGCGGCTAGGTTGATTGGCCATTCTAAATTGCCCCTTAGTGTCCCGGGATGCATAGGTTAAAGGGGTTAGTGGGTAAATATGTAGGGATATGTGGATAGGGCCTGGGTGGGATTGTGGTTGGTGCAGACTCGATGGGCCGAATGGCCTCTTTCTGCACTGTAGGATTCTATGAATGTCGGAACCTCAGTGTCAGACAGATCAAATCCCACCATCATCGATCCTCATACCCTGCCTTGGCTGAGCCATTGTTCTTCACTTTCATTCATTCCCACTCTCTCTCTCCCAATCACTCAATTTTATTTCTCCTTCCCTCCAGCATTTCTCCCCTCCCCCCCTTCGACAATCAGTGTGGTATTACATCAAGGTGATGGACCTGGGTTAACAGTGTCAACGTGTCTCATTGCAAGGCAGGTGGGTGATGATGACTCGCTATGAGGAAAGCTGTGGTGCTCCTCAACATCTGAAATCTGACTCCAGCCTTACCAATGACAGCCCATTTACTTCCCGGCTCATCATTGTAGGAAGTGAGGAGTTCACTTGAGACCTCATAACAGTAAGGGTCGGCGGGTCCTAGACTGGTGATGCTGTCAACAGCAGGTGTGTAACGTTGTTCCTCTCAAATACCCCTAATTAGGGATGAGTGAGGAGGCCCTGTGAGAAGATCAGAGGTCCAAGCAGTCGATATAGCTTGCCTCCTCCTTGATTCCCCTCTCGTTAAGGGACAGATGTAACATTGATAGGCGAGTTGGTATGGTGGTGACATGTATTTAGTTACACTGTACATTGTACAAGTGATGTCCCCTTCCCCTTAACTACAACTGTCATGGCCTTCAGTAACTGGCAGATGTCCCTCTGTGTTTGGGCAATGTTGTTGATGACCTCAGCCATGACCCTGTGTGATTGAGCCGAGCTCTGATGTGCATCAGCAATCTCCCTCAACACCAGCGACATGTTCATGTGTGATTGGGCCTAGGTGCACAGGGACACAGGCATGGAAGTCATTAGTCATGGTACGGACATCTTGGCCCAAATTTTCCACTGCGGACACCACCCTTACAGTATTGGCCGGGATACCATTCAATGCCGGCACCATCGCCTACAAGATCCTGAATCTTTAGGCGAGACAGAGAAGGGTGTCAAAAGGGAGGTAGTGTAGCACTATTAATTAAAGAGTCAATTACTGCAATAAGGAGAGATGATATCTTGGAAGGGTCTTCAAATGAGATTTTGTGGGTAGAACTTAGAAAGATAAAGGTGACAGCCACATTATAGGCCCCAAAGAGACAGCAGGAAAAAGAGGATCAAATATGTAGACAGTTCATAGCGGTGCACAGGAGTAATAATCGGGTAATTATACAAGGGGATTTCAACTTTCCCTACATAAATTGGGATAGTCATAGTGCTAAGGGTGTAGAGGGGGTGGATTTCTTGAAATGAATCAAGGGGAGTTTTTTGTATCAATATGTAGAAGGCCCAACAAGGCATGGAGCAGTGCTGGATCTGGTTCTGGGGAACAAAGCCAGGCAAGCGTTCAATGTAGCAAGGGGGGAGTATCTTAGCAATAGCAACAACACAGTACGGTTCAAATTTGTTATTGGCAAGGAGGAAGTTGGCCTGCAACAGATGGCTTTGGCTTGGAAGAAGGCAGATTTTATTAAAATAAGGCAGGATCTGGCCAAAGCTGATTGGAGACAGTTCCTTGCAGTTAAGTCTACAGCAGAGCTGTGGAGACATTCAAAGAGGAGCTGGGGAAAATACAGGTCCAACATGAAGGAATAAGTTCAGGAAACCCTGGATGTCTGGGACAATTCAGGACTGGATGAGGAAGGAGAGAAAGGCTTGTAACAAGTCCAAAGGGAGAAATTCAGCTGTGGTCCTAGAGGAATATAGGAAATGCAAGAGGGAACTTAAGAAAGAAATTAGAAGAGCAAAAAGGGCCATGATAAAGGACTTGTAAACAAGATTAGGGAGAATCCTAAAATATTCTATGAATACATTAAGGGAGAGAGGTTAACTAGGGAATGAGTAGAGCCCAGTTGAGACAAAGGCCAGAATTCTACCACTTGCCCACCATGGAATTGGAGTGGGCAAGGGTTCGACAACGGAAATCTCCATTGACCTCGGGCGGGAATTTCCCGTCTTGCTCGAGCGAGACCGTAAAATCCCACGAAGGGGACAATCTGTGTGTGAAGCCACGAGACATTGGAAAGATGTTAAATTAATACTTCTCATCAATCTTCATGCAGGAAAAGGAGAGCGTAGGTACAGAATTCAGAAAAAGGGAATGTGAGGAGCTTGCACAATTTGACAGAGGAAATGATGAAGTATTAAAGTCTCCGACAGGCTTAAAAATGGACAAATCCCCAGGCCCGTATGAATAGCACTCTAGGCTGCTGTGAGAGGCAAGGCAAGAAATTGCAGGGGCTCTGACACAAATTTTTAATTCCTTTTTGGCCATGGGAAAAGTGCCAGAGGACTGAACAACGGCTAATGTGGTTCCACTTTTCAAGAAGCTTGGTAGAGATGAACCAGGAAATCACATACTGGTGAGTCTCACATCAGTGTTAGGGAAACTACTGAAGAAAATTCTGAAGGAGAGGATTAATCTCCACTTATAAAGGCATTGGTTTAATTAGGGATAGTCAGCAAGGCTTTGTCAGAGGTAGGTCATGCCTAACAAATTTGTTCGTGTCTTTCAAAAATGTGATCAAATTTGTGCTTGAGGGAAGTTCAGTTGACGTAGCTTATATGGATTTTAGCAAAACTTCTGACAAAGTCCCACACGGGCGACTGATTGAGAAGGTTAAAGCATATGGAATTCAAGGAAACTTGGTGAGATGGATCAGAAACTGGCTTAGTGACAGGACACAAAGGGCCTGATTTTACCAAAACTTTGCACCCGAAATCATGGTAAAGTTGGGCGTCGGGTCTTTAACGCGATCTGCACCCGAATATGAGCAGATCACGCCTTTACTGACACCCGATTCGGGCGCGGGTCCGGCCCGCACCCGAATCGGGCGGCCCGACAATTTAAATGTATTTGCATGCATTTAAATCGACTTAATGAACCATGCGCCCAACTCTTTACCGTCTTCTGGCCCGATCCGCGTTCGCGCTGTTACCGACCTGCAAAATAAAAGTCTGAAGTCGCCACTGCAGCCTCCGAAGAGCAGGGTCAGAGACTGCAATGGCTCTCTGACCCAGGTCATCCTCTGGTCAGGGCGGGAGCGGGGTGGGAGGAGGAGAGGGGGTGTGACGTCTCATCCCCTGGGGCGAGGGGGAGAGAGGGGGTGTGACGTATCATCCTCTGGTCGGGGGGGAGGAGAGGGGGTGTGACGTCTCATCCCCTGGGGGGGGGGAGAGGGGGTGTGAAGTCTCATCCCCTTGGGGGAGGGGGGGGGGGGTGGTGACGTCTCATCCTCTGGTCGGAGGGGGGTCGGCTGTCAGTCTGCGGCCGATGCCTCCTGTGGGAGTGGACATGCGGCCATGCCATCCCACAAAACCTTCAGTATGAAGCAATTCCTCGCTAAGAAGACGAAGCAGAACCAGCCGATTCCATAGTGGCCGATTCCACAGTGTAAAGGGATACACCATCACTGGTACACTACCAGCCACAGCCATCTCTCCCGCTCTCTTGCCCCTGCAGGGAAGAGTAATCTGTGGCTGGTAGTGTACCAGTGATGGTGTATCCCTTTACACTGTGGAATCAGCCACTGTGGAATCAGCCTGTTCTGCTTCATCTTCTTAGCGAGGAATCACTTCATCCTGAAGGTTTTGTGGGATGGCATGGCCGCACGTCCACTCCAGCAGGAGGCATCGGCCGCAGACTGGCAGCCGACCCCCCCCCACCCCGACCAGAGGATGAGACGTCACACCCCCCCCCCCCCCCGCAGGTGATGGTCGGTCACACCCCCTCCCCTCCCCCCCCCCCCCCCCCAGGGGATGATCGGTCACACCCCCTCCCATCCCCCCCCCCCCCCGCCACCCCTCCCGACCAGAGGTTGAATGTCAGAGAGCCGCGTTCTGCTTTTTTTTTCACGCCCGGGCGCACTCTATCAGATTTTTTTCGAACTGCACATGCGCAGTTCAGAGCTCTGATCGGTCCGCCAGCGCTAAGCCCCGGCCACGGCGCGGATCGGACCGGAGCCGGCAAAACGCATATGGGCGCGCTGCAAAGAGGATTCCAGGCGCGGATCTATTTGACGCCCAGATTCGGCACTTAGACTCAAAATGGTAAATTAGGGCCCAAAGGATCAGCACTGGGTCCCTTATTGTTTGTCATATACATAAATTATATCGATGAAAATCAAGTATGCAGATGACACCAAGTTTGGTAGGGTGGTTAATAGTGAAGAGGATGGTCATAGGTTACAGGTGTAACCTATGACCATCCTCGATATAGGTGGGTGGGTCAGATGGGCAGAGCAATGGCAGATGGTATTTAACCCTGATAAGTGTGAGGTGATGCCCTTTGGAAGAAGAAACAAGCTAAGAGAGTATTTAATGAATGGCAGGACACTGGGAAGCTTGGAGGAACAGATGGATCTTGGGATATTTATTCACAGATCCCTGAAGTCAGCAGAGCATGTAAATAGGATAGTTAAGAAAGCATATGGGATACCTGCATTTATCAGTGGTGGCATAGAATATAAGAGCAAGGAGGTAGAGTTGTACAGAGCGTTGGTTAGACACAGTTTAAGTATTGTGTACAGTTTTGGTCACTTAACCATAAGAAGGATGGTAGCACTAGAGAGGGTACAGAGGATGTTCACCAGGATTTTGCCTGGGATGGAGCATTTAAGTTATAAGGAGAGACGAGAGAGGCTTGTATTGTTTTCTTTAGAGTAGAGAAGGCTAAGGGGGACATGACTGAAGTGGAAAAGATTATAATGAGTATGGACAGGATGAGTAAGGAGCAGCTGTTCCCCATGTTTGAGGGGTTGATCATAGTTTTAGCGTTAGGGGCCAGAGATTCAGAGAGGATTTGAGAAAAAAAAATCACTCAGAGGGTGGTGGGAATCTGGAATTCACTGCCTGGGAAGGTAGTGGAGGCCGGAAACCTTTGGAAGAAGAAACAAGACAAGGGAGTATTCAGTGAATGGTAGGACACTGGGAAGCTTGGAAGAACAGATGGGTCTTAGGATTTTTTTTACAGATCCCTGAAGTCGGCAGAGCACATGAGTAGGATAGTTAATCTTTCAAAAAAATTTGGATGAGCACTTGAAATATCATAACATTCAAGGATATGAGATAAGTGCAGGAAAATGGGATTAGCACCTCTTTACTGTTAGTTATTGATGGTGCAGACTCAATGGGCCGAGTGTTGTATGACTCCATTTTCTGTGCTGTATGACTCCATGTCTCTTGAGGCTCCCAGACACTTCCAGTTATGCCTGCGTCTGCTGGAAGATCACTGACATCATGTCCTTCAGAGCTTGGCTCTGCTTTTTCATGTTGACCATTACTGGGATGATCATATCTAGAGACCCAATATCTGCCTTGGGGGTTAGCAGATCTTGGGGAGCCATTAGCCCTCTGACGGTCCACTCCCTTGGATGTTCCAGCCTTTTTCCATTGTACAATAGCAGCAATGTGGTGCTCACCAGAGAGTGCCACAGAAGCCTGTCCACTAATGTTTCCCGCTGAGGTTAATGTCACTATGCTGGTGCTTGATGCTGGTGAATGCAGTGACAGTATTTCTGTGTCCTTCCCGGAGCTATTGCCTGGGGTGCTGGAAGGGTTGCATGGCAGGGTGCTAATCTAGATGGTCTGGCTTCATCTGATAGAGATCCTACAAGACAAAGTACCTGGGGTCAACTGGTGGAAATGCGTGGGGGATGATAGACTCGCTTGAAATAGGTCATCTGGATCACGGTGCATTGGGTACTTACTTGTTCGGGGACTGCCGACCTCACAGTCAATGACAGCTGACTCCTGGGTCTCTCCCCAATTTTGATTGGCCTTCTCCTCAGAAGGGGTGAGGACATACCTGAAGGCAATCTTTGCCTTCAACTAGAATGAATCTTTTCCCATTGGGACACAAAGATGGCAGAGTGAAAGGTTGGCCTGACTAGGATGGGGGACTGATAGCTGGTGATAGGTGTGGGCATTGGATCAGTCCAATTTGAGGGCATGATGTGGAGTCTGGGGTCATGGGGGCTGAAGAGGGTGGTCCGATGGGAATTCTGAGTGACAATGTTAGAAGGTGGTGAGGTGGGATCAAGGGAGATAAGGTGAGATGGCAGAGTCTAGGGACATGCGTGATGCCAGAGGCAGGGAAGTGGGCACTCACCCCTGCAGACCAGAGCAGGTCGTTCATCTTCTTGCGGCATTGCTTGCCTGTCCTCCTTGTGAAGCTCCTTGCGCTGACTGCCTCAGCCACCGCTTCCCATGCCTCCGCTACCCTGGCAGATGGCAGCTCTCCTCTCCTCTACAGCTTCGAGCATCCTCTCTACTCCAACTCCAGAAATCCGGGAGCAGACCTTTTCCCAGCCATATTGCTGGCTGAAGTGACAGTTCTGCTGAAGGGAACGCTGAAATATAGCTCCCGCTTGTAGAAGGCTAAGATTTTATTCCTGACTGCAGCGAATCAAGCACTAGGCATCGGAAAGTCTATGTGAAACATGTGGGGGGAAAATTGGATCATTACGGTAGCACAGTGGTTAGCACTGCTGCTTCACAGCTCCAGGGTCCCGGGTTCGATTCCCGGCTCGGGTCACTGTCTGTGTGGAGTTTGCACATTCTCCTCGTGTCTGCGTGGGTTTCCTCCGGGTGCTCCGGTTTCCTCCCACAGTCCAAAGATGTGCGGGTTAGGTTGATTGGCCAGGTTAAAAATTGCCCCTTAGAGTCCTGAGATGCATAGGTTAGAGGGATTAGCGGGTAAAATATGTGGGGGTAGGGCCTGGGTGGGATTGTGGTCGGTGCAGACTTGATGGGCCGAATGGCCTCCTTCAGCACTGTAGGGTTTCTATGATTTCTATGATTAACATCTGAATTGTGAGTGCAGATTGCTGGTAGTGCTAGTGCTAAACCCTCTGGCTTTCCCGCTGGCGTGGGCATTGAATTCCAATTCAGGAGATTTGCGGCTAATGAAATGTCAATGTATTGTAATGATGTTCCTAACATTCACCCATTACGTCATTGGTGGTTGAAGGAACAATCACGTTATATTTTTACATCAGCATTAAACACAATTTAGACATCTTCTGAGATTTTCCGCTCTCATCGCTGATCCTGCTCAACAAAAACAGGAGTGGAAAATCTCCCTCCCGACTCCATCTTTGGGATTGGTCCTGAAAATTCAGTTCATAAATGTTCACCTTCAAAATTATTGAAGAATAAAAGCCTGGTCTCTCAGAAAACTAGTGATTTAAATTTGAAGCAAGAAGTCATCCATAATTTGGCATTAAACTTGCAGACTCACGCAGAAGTAAACTCAACGATGATAGTGAGGAAAAACAGAAATGTCACAATGGTGCAGATCTTTTGGAAATGAATGGGTCGGTTTTACTCTGTTTACTGTCAGTACGGTTTGTGATAATGGAGGGATCCAACACTAAAATCAGCTGAAAAGCATAAAAATGTTTCATTTCCTTATGCTGAATCCCAACTTTGAGGAAATCACAAAAAAAATAAAAATCTGATATCAGTTCCCTTGAAACCAGCTACAAGAGTTCTAATAATGTTGATAGTACACCAAATATTGTTTGCAATATTCTTACTTACGCGCTTTTTAGGATCAGATGTTGTAATTATCCATTTGCAGTGAGCATTGTTCGGATACAGATTTGGGAAATTTGGAGAGGTGAATTTTCCTTGTTCAGTCCTGAATAGTCCTCCACATTTTTCTAAAAAGTTAAATTAAAATTACAAGGTTCAAAATAGTATGTTAAAAACATGCATTGCATTGCACCATATTACAATACAAACTTATTGGCTGAAAGAGACTGACTTGATCTCTCAGGGGATCAAGGAAGGTGAGGAGTGAGCAAGAGGGTGGAGTTATGGCAGAAGATCAACCATGATCATATTGAATGGCAGATGAGGCTTGAGGGTCAATATGGTCTATTGTTGCTCTTAATTCTTCTGTTCTTATTAAAATAAACAGTCAATCAATACATAAGTTTCTTAATATAGATATTTTCCAGTTGGCCATTTGGATGACATTTCATTATTTACTGACAGGAACCACCGCCTGAAAGGTAGTTATGTGGTTTGCTGCTGATAATGGCAATCAGAATTCAAATTTTATGTAGGAAATGGAAAAGCCTCTCGATCTTTAGAGATTTTAACAGGCCAACTGCATTTCTGACACTTTCCTTTTTTGCTTTGAAGTATTTACAAACTATTGTGGACGAAGAAAGAATGGTTGCAACAATGATTTAACAACAATAATGGCAATAATGGGTTTAAAATGGCTATTCTGGTTGAGAGCTAAGCATTCTGGGATTTTTGGTCAATTTATAGGTTAAAACCGGATGCAGGTCGTAAAGAGGCTCTGGCCTGGGAGCTGTGATCTGAAGCTTCCTGTGTTGGCCAAGATAAGGGAAGTTGTTTACATTAACTGAGACATCCTGGCTCTGATTTATGGCTTTGTATGGGACATGTAAAATGAACTAAGCATCATGGCGTTCGTTCAAAAGTTATTTCACTGGATGTTCGAGCCATGTGATCAGATTCTGGTGACACCGTTGGCTGGATGACAGAGAATCTTCCGGAAGCAAGTGGAGAATTGTGAATAAAAAACATGTGAGTTCTTTGTTTGGCAGCAATAACTTGAAGAGACCAACCATTGCAACAAGACCTTGTACTCTGAAGGATGCTTCAGAGAAAACAAGAAGATAGATTCTACATCGAGGATATTTCATGGCCAAAGTTTCTCTAAACTTGGTAATACCTATTTCCAATTAAATAGTTAAAGTTGATGTTCAATTAAAGTTAATATACAGTTTAAGAGTTAAAGTTCAGTAAAGAGTTAATGAGTTAATGAGATGCAACTGTTTATGTTTGAGTTGTACTAGAAGTTCAAAAAAAATAATTGAATCACTGTCCTTGTTTATCTCATTAAACTGGAATGCTTGGAAGGTGTTTAAATTAAAGCTGTATGACACGAGACATTAAATTTGCAGAGAGAAAGAGTTAATGGCCAAAATCTTTGGTCATCATTCGCGGCTGGGATTTTTCAGTGCCATTGAGAGTTAATGGACTTTTGGCTAGAAGCCAAATTTTCCATTCTAACTCGCAACAGGACATGTCATGGACAAGACCAGAGAATCCAACACAATGGGCCTTATTGTACCATTTTGATTCTAAGTGCTGGGCGGACTTGAATCTGGGAGTGTTTCAGATCCGACTTTTACACCCATTCTCAGGCGCCCCCATATGCACTCTGTCTGCAAAAATATCAGCGATTCTGAATCGCGCTGCACAAGTCTGTGGGCGGGGCTTAACGTACCTGAAATACTGCAGCTCCAACTGCGCATACGCAGAAAAAAAATGATAGAATAATGCTCCCCTACCACTTAGCTCCTGGGCCGGATAATGTCTCCCCCTGGCCCCCACAGACATTGCCCCACCGCCACAACACTAGTGACCCCCTTCGCGCCCCCCCCCGCCCCCACCCCCCCCCCGCCCCCCCCCCCCGCCCCCCCCCCCCGCCCCCCCCCCCGCCCCCCCCCCGCCCCCCCCCCGCCCCCCCCCCCCCCCGCCCCCCCCCCCCCCCCGCCCCCCCCCCCCGCCCCCCCCCCCCCCCCGCCCCCCCCCGCCCCCCCCCCCCCCCCCGCCCCCCCCCCCCCGCCCCCCCCCCCCCGCCCCCCCCCCCCCGCCCCCCCCCGCCCCCCCCCCCCCCGCCGCCCCCCCGCCCCCCCCCGCCCGCCCCCCCCGCCCCCCCCCCCCCCCGCCCCCCCCGCCCCCCCCCCCCCCCGCCCCCCCCCCCCCGCCCCCCCGCCCCCCGCCCCCCGCCCCCCCCCCCCCGCCCCCCCCCCGCCCCCCCCGCCCCCCCCCCCCGCCCCCCCCCCCGCCCCCCCCCCCCCCCGCCCCCCCCCCCCCCCGCCCCCCCCCCCGCCCCCCCCCCGCCCCCCCCCCCGCCCCCCCCCCGCCCCCCCCCCCCGCCCCCCCCCCCCCCCCCCCCCCCCCCGCCCCCCCCCCCCCCGCCCCCCCCCCCCCCCGCCCCCCCCCCCCCCGCCCCCCCCCCCCCCCCCCGCCCCCCCCCCCCCCGCCCCCCCCCCCCCCCGCCCCCCCCCCCACCGCCCCCCCCCCCCCCCCGCCCCCCCCCCCCACCGCCCCCCCCCCCTGCCCCCCCCCGCCCCCCCGCCCCCCCGCCCCCCCCCGCCCTCCCCCGCCCTCCCCCGCCCTCCCCCGCCCCCCCTCCCCCGCCCTCCCCCGCCCCCCCCGCCCCGCCCCCCCCCCCCCCCCCGCCCTCCAGACCAATCCCGGACCCCTCCTCCCATTCCCCTCCACCGATCTCAGGCAGAATGGCAGTGGACCCTCCTTCCCTCCCAGTGAACTTAGGTAGAGTATCAGAGGAACCCCCCTCCCCCACATCGATCTCAGGCAGAGAGATCTACCTTTCCCCCCTCCACCCTATAGATATGATACAGGGTGATCCCTCTCACCCCCACCCCAGACCTCCCACACAAGGCCCCCATCTCTGATGGCTGTGTGACATCTCTCTCTCTCTCCCCTGTCCCCAATCATTGAGGCACTGATGCAGCCACCCCCCACCCCCCACCCCCCACCCCCCTCCCCTCCCCATCAGCACACCTGCAAGTGGTCATTTGCCTTCCCCTCAATGCTAACAAGCAAACTGCATGTAACTTGCTGGAATGCTCTGTCAAACTGCCTGCAGCTGATCTGCCCTAATGAGGGGCAGCTCCATTAAAAACACAAGAATGGACAGGCAGGCAGGCATTCCTGCACAAAATGTGTGCACAACCACCACCCCCAATTTTCTGAGGGCGAACTGGGAAGGCTATTGGATGCAGCAGAGGCGAGGCGGGACACCCTCTTCCCAGGAGGACGCAGACCCAGGGGGGCTGATGGAAATGCGGCCTGGGAAGAAGTCACCGCCTCAGTCAGTGCCAGGGCACTGGCCTCCCGAACTGCAAAGCAGTGCCGGAAAAAAGTCCATGCAGCAAGGGTGAGTGCTGAACCCCATCTTGCATCTTCCTCCAAATTTCCCCCAGATCCTCTCATCCCCAGTACTCTGTATGCTTCCAGCTCCTGACCCCCAAGCACCTCCTTCCTATCCCCCAAGAGCCCCACTGCGCTTGCCCTCTAAGGGCCACCACTCTGCAGTCGTCACGCCATCATTTCTTTCATGGCTCCTTCTATCTCCACAGGAGAAGACCAACAATAACACCCGTGAGAGGGCAAAGACAGGGGGTGGTGAGCCAGACCTCCAGGTCCTCACCTCCTTTGAGGAACAGGCACTGGAGCTGTCAAGGGAAGAGGAGATGTGGGCTGTCAGCGACAGCATGGTCAGGCTGCCGTCCAGACATGAGCACCTGTCATTCCTCCACTCACTTTGAGGCAACTTCTCGGGGGCATGAGTTTCAGGAGCGAGGGGCAAAGTTTAAAGGAGGTGTATGTAACCCCCTGCTGACAACTATATGCTCTGACCAGCTGAGTTAAGTAAAGCTGTACCTGGGATGTGCTTGATGTTACAAGGGGCTACTATGTAAATGTTCAAATAACGGGATCCTGAGTTCTTAGCGGTTGGTGTTGAGCTGGGCTAAATTTCCTATTTACCAATAAATGTCAGTACAGGCGTGAATGAAAAAGATGAGTGTATGCAGTTGCAACCTTGAGTAATAACCTATTAATAATAGTGTGGCATTCCCCCCAGCCCCCTCACCCAGGCAGACCATCCCCCGCTGGCCGGCCCCAGGGTCAGACCCCCCAGGGGGCAGCCCTCCTGGCAGACCACCCCCCAGCCCACCCCAATTGCTGCCCTCCCTCCATCCCAGACCAATCCCAATGCAGAGTGGCAGCGGGACCCCCCACCCCGACTGATTACCCTAGGCCCTGCCCACATTACGCCCATCCCCTTGGCACTGTCCAATGCCCAATGGGCAGTGCCAAGACACCCCTTGGACATGGGCACTTTGCTGCTTGAGCAGTGCCTGGGGGCACAGGCTGGCACCGCCAGGGTGCCCATACCCAGGGGACACCCCTGCGACCCGACCCCCTGGGGGGCCCCAATTGCCCCCCCTTCATTCCAGCAGGGTCTCCCGCTAGCTCCCTGAACATGGGGAGCCAGTCTGAACCCCGCCAGAATGAAGTACTTCTGGCGGGGTGGGAGATCCGATCGGGACCTGAAAGGTTCCGATAATTAGCAAATCTATGTATTTAAAATAGATTTTTAACAGATTTAAATTACTTACCTGCCTTCCCACTGGTTTCCAGCGTAAGCTGCTCACTGGCTCTGGGAGATGCGCATGCATTCTCTGCGCATGCGCAAATCCCTGCTCAAGGCCGCAGAAGCGCGTGTCCTGGCCGGACCCGCCAGAAAAGTGGCAGGCGCGGATGGGAGAATCATGGCCACAGATACAACAGTGACATTTAAGGGGCATCTCTACAGCTATTTGAATGGGATGGGAATAGAGGCATATGGTCCCCGGAAGGGGAGGGGGTAACAAATCAGATGGGCAGCCTGGTCACTGGAAGCTTGGAGGGCCGAAGGGCCTGTTCCTGTGATGTAATTTTTTTTAGTGCTTTGTTCTATGTTCAGTGGAGAAATGTGAATCACGTATTTGGCATCCCGGATTCCACTCCCTCCCTTGCACTTAATCTTCTGTCCTGTGTTGCAGGGACAGATCCAGACACCTCGGGGCCTTCTGCACTCCAAGCCCCTACTGCACATCCTGCCCATCCTGGTCCAGGCAGCTCAGATGAGTCCTCGGAGGATATGGGTGAAGGGACCGTTGAAGGTGACATGGGTTTGGCATCAGGTTCCACCTCACAACTCACTTACCAGATACTGACACGTCGGTGGGTCCAGTTAGTCGTGAGGCTTCTGGGTCACTCTCTGGTGAGCACGACACATCTGATAATGTATCTCGGGTGGAGAAGGGAACGTCCGAGACCTCTGGCATGCGGGAGCCTGCTGGAGCCGACTCAGCTGGCCCCAGGCTACATGCAGGGCCTCTGAGATCACTTCTCCCTCAGCTGCTGGAGATGCAGCAACAGAGCCAGGGAATGCAGGAGGGGCTGACAGCAACACTGGACCAACTGAGAGGCTGTTGGGAAGAGTCCCAAAGCTTTCAGGTGGACCAGCTATTGCCTATCTTGCATGCTTCCCAGGCCAACACTGCAAAGGTGGCATCTGCAGTGGAAAGCCTGGGGCAGGGGATCCTCACCATGAGTGGCAGGCTCCAAGCGATGGCCGAGTCACAGCAGAGACTGAACAGGCTTTTCGAGATTCTGCGGCCCATGGCTGAGAGGCTTGAGAGCTTGCAGGAGACCCAGCGGGACAGCCCTGAGACACAGCAGGCTATGGCAGCAGCCCTTGAGAACGTGCCCAGTCTCAGAGGGTCACAGCTGAGGGCTTGCAGAGTGTGGCCCAGTCTCAGAGGGCACTTGCTGCGGCCATTGAGAGGTGGCCCCCGACTCAAGTGGCCATCGCAGAGGGCTTGACCACCATGGGTAGGGCGCAGGTGGTGCCTCCAGGACTGGCAGTGCCAGGTGACGCCAGAGCTTCTGGAGTTCACTGCAGAAGCACTGCCGTCCCATGGAGTGACCCAGGGGCCCACAGGAACCCCAAGGGAGGAGGAAGGGCTCGAGCCCATGCTGAGGCCTTCCAGCCAGGAGACTGTGGCTGTGGCTACACCTTCTGACACCCCCCTTCCTGGCACCGGGGTATCTCAGGGGCAGCGGGATGAAGAGGGTATCATGGAATCATCCCAGACACCTGGAAGCAGGCCAGGGTCCTCAAGGTCCAGGGCCTCCAGAGGACACCCGCCAAGCGTATCACAGGCCACAGGGCATGGTAGGCAGCTGGCCCCCTCCACCTCCAAGGTACGTTCTGGGGAGTCACTGAGACGTAGTTGTAGGCCACGTAAAGTTAGGAAGTTGTAGTTGCACTGAGATGGCACGGGTGAAGGGCTGCACTAGTTAGAAAGATATTTAAGCACCTTGACTTTTTCTGTTCACAGGTTTTTATGTTACAACGTCTTATTTAATAGAACATAGAACAGTACAGCACAGAACAGGCCCTTCAGCCCATGATGTTGTGCCGAGCTTTATCTGAAACCAAGATCAAGCAATCCCACTCCCTATCATCCTGGTGTGCTCCATGTGCCTATCCAATAACCGCTTAAATGTTCCTAAAGTGTCTGACTCCACTATCACTGCAGGCAGTCCATTCCACACCCCAACCACTCTCTGTGTAAAGAATCTACCTCCGATATCCTTCCTATATCTCCCACCACGAACTCTATAGTTATGCCCCCTTGTAATAGCTCCATCCACCCGAGGAAATAGTCTTTGAACGTTCGCTCTATCTATCCCCTTCATCATTTTATAAACCTCTATTAAATCTCCCCTCAGCCTCCTCCGCTCCAGAGAGAACAGCCCTAGCTCCCTCAACCTTTCCTCATAAGACCTCCCCTCCAAACCAGGCAGCATCCTGGTAAATCTCCTCTGCACTCTTTCCAGCGCTTCCACATCCTTCTTATAGTGAGGTGACCAGAAATGCACACAATATTTCAAATGTGGTCTCACCAAGGTCCTGTACAGTTGCAGCATAACCCCACGGCTCTTAAACTCCAACCCCCTGTTAATAAAAGCAAACACACTATAGGCCTTCTTCACAGCTCTATCCACTTGAGTGGCAACCTTTAGAGATCTGTGGATATGGACCCCAAGATCTCTCTGTTCCTCCACAGTCTTCAGAACCCTACCTTTGACCCTGTAATCCACATTGAAATTAGTCCTACCAAAATGAATCACCTCACATTTATCAGGGTTAAACTCCATTTGCCATTTTTCAGCCCAGCTTTGCATCCTATCTATGTCTCTTTGCAGCCTACAACAGCCCTCCACCTCATCCACTACTCCACCAATCTTGGTGTCATCAGCAAATTTACTGATCCACCCTTCAGCCCCCTCCTCCAAGTCATTAATAAAAATCACAAAGAGCAGAGGACCAAGCACTGAACCCTGTGGCACTCCGCTAGCAACCTGCCTCCAATCCGAAAATTTTCCATCCACCACCACCCTCTGTTTTCGATCAGACAGCCAGTTACCTATCCAATCGGCCAACTTTCCCTCTATCCCACACCTCCTCACTTTCATCATAAGCCGACCATGGGGGACCTTATCAAACGCCTTACTAAAATCCATGTATATGACATCAACTGCCCTACCTTCATCAACACACTTAGTTACCTCCTCAAAAAATTCTATCAAATTTGTGAGGCACGACTTGCCCTTCACGAATCCGTGCTGACTATTTAAACACCTTTATTGCAATTAAATCTTTTTTCACCACCCACCTGTGACTAATTGGTCTCAGATTTGTCTCGAATAGAAATTCTCTTCCATTGATGATTGCCGGAGGGATGCTTCATGTTGTTATCGGTTTGAGAGACCCCTCAATGCTGTGTCACTGAGAAAAGGAAGGCATTGGTTCCTCAGACTCCATGAGCGATCCCCTCCTGTCCCCCACCCCACCCCCTCTAGGGTCCTTGTATGGGGGTTTCAGATCCCTTACCCACTACACAGACGTGGGCCCAGGTGCCAGCGTGCATGGGAGCTCAGGTAGGAGTCAGACTAGTTTGCACCAGGGCATCATCATAATGGTGCTTTGCGAGTCGTCATCCCCCTCCTGCCTGCCAAGAAACTCGCTAACACAGAGTACCCAGGCCCACCACTCTGATGTGACAATGTTGCAGGCTATAGAAGGAATTTTGGGGGCGGGGGAGGGGGATGGAACCCACAGAACAAACTCCGTGAGTGAACCGCTTGGTGGTCAGGGCCTCCCTTGCCACCCTCGCATGTCTTATTTGGGTTGCCATCTCTCCAGCGCCTGGTTGGTGTTCCTCGGCATGCTCTTCCTCTTCTTCCTCCTCCTCCTCTTCCTCCTCCTCCTGCTGGTCATCCTCCCCAGCGACACCCGGATGGTCAGCCTCCATATCCTCCTCCTCCTCCAATAGGTCACCTCTCTGTAGGGCCAGATTATGCAAGGCACAGCACACGACCACTACACGGGAAGAGATCATTGGGCTGTATTGGAGGGCCTTGTCAGATCGGTCCAGGCACCGGAATCGCATTTTGAGGAGCCCAATGCACCTCTCCCCTAGCGTGCGGGTGGCGACATGGACCTCATGAGAGCAAGTCTCTGCCTCAGTCACAGGCCTCTGTACAGGCATCATCATCCATGTCCGAAGCAGGTAACCCATATCACCCACAAGCCACCCCCGCAGCCTGAGCTGCTGACAATGAAACTTTTGTGCACGCTACCTGGATGTCTTGCACAGACATGCATAATGTTCATGTTATGGTCGCACATGAGTTGAACATTCAGGGAGTGGAACCCTTTTCTGTTGATGAATCTCCGTGGATTCTGTAGGGGGGCCTTGAGAGCGACGTGTGTGCAGTCGATGGACCCCTATACATTAGGCATCCCCACAATGGCTGCGAACTCTGCAGCCTGGGCTTCCTGATGGGCCTAGTCCAGGTTAAATTTGATGTACTGCCCAGCCCGGGCATACAGGGCTTCTGTGAGCTGCCTGACACTGGTGTGGATGGGAGATGCCACAGATATCTCCGCTAGGTGTCTGGAAGGAGCCAGTCGTATAAAAGTTCAGAGTGGCCGTCAATTTGACAGCCACCGAGAGTGGGTGCCCCCCCAGCCCCGCACCCCTGCCCCACCCCCGCCTCTCCAGGTCCTGCAACAGGTTGCTCAGGTGTTGCACTGTCTCCTTTCGGAGGCAGAGACGTCAACGAAACACGGTGTCCCGCAACTGTTCAAATGACACTTGTGTACGGAACTGCCGGGGTCTCTGCTCCCTCCTTCTCCTGCGCCCCTCCTCTGGGTGAATGGCGGTCGTCTCCCTCTACTCCTGCACAAGGTAAGGCCCGGGCCTCCTGTGCCTGCAATTCTTCATCCAGCTCTTCCTCCTCAGCTTCAGCAGCAACCAAAAGAACAGCAAGATTGATTGGTTGCATCGCAAAAACCATCTCGTCATTCTGAAGGTTGGGTGGGTGGAGATGGAAAGGAACACATGTAGAGGTTAAGGAACGCTGCTTGCCCCTCGCACATCAACAGTCACAGACTCCCCCCCCCAATTCCCCCAGCCACCCCAGCCACATGCTCCCCAGCCACATGCTACAATCTTTGATTGTACAAGACCTAAACAAAGCAGACAAACCAGAATATCTCAATCACCCACTTGTTAGTCTGCTTTTATTTCCAAGAGCTCCCCTATACTTTACAGCATCTCGAGGTTTTCTGCACTTCTCCTGGGACCAAATCAAGGAGCGTCACAGCTCTCAGGAGTTCGCTTTGACTCTCCTCAATGTTCATGCAGTTCTCTTGAGATATGAGATCTCTTGGGATCCTTCCACTGATGTCCAGCTAGATAATTCTCCAATTCTACTTACGCCACCTCACAGTGTGAACAGCACAGATCAAGAATGGTCCTTACTGCATTCTTGCTCAGTGTATTCATATCTGAAAACTCTGCAGCTCTTTGCTACTTGTCTACAGCTTTTGGCAGAATTCTGTCAATGCTTGTATTAAATCTGAGGGGGAGAGGAGCATGAGTTAGAACCTGAGGGGGAGGGGGAGGGGGGGGGAGGCTGAGGGTCAATGGTAGGGGGGAATTGAAAGGCAGGGAGAGAGGGTCCTGTCACCTTCATGCCTGTGTGATTTGGCGGGGCGGGGGGGTTGACTCATTATTTGCGTGGTGGTGGGGAGGATACCCCTCTTTGCCGAGGCATTAGTAGTGCTCCCTTGGATCCTCAGGGTCCAATACACCGGGTCCATGCTAGTGATTACCAGCACCAAAGCCCGCCTGGTGCATTTCCCACTCGGGGGCTGTTTGCATGGTGGTGGGCCAGTGGATGGGCCATCAAACCCATTACAATTAGTGGGTTTGCATATTAATCGGGTTGCTGCCCCCATAGGAACTCTCGTGGGCCACCTGACAAGACTGGACAATTCAGCCCATAATAAATGTAGATTTCTAAAGGATAAGTGATAAGATGCCATAATGAATTTAGGGCAATTACTAACACGGATAGAAGATAGGTTAAATGACAGAAAGCAAAGAGTGGTCATAAAGGAGGCCTTATCAATTTGGCAGCCAGTGAATAGAGAAATGCCACATGGATAAATGCGGTGGCCTCAGCTATGTACAAACTATATTAATGACTCAGTGATTCTCCAACCTCCTTAAATGGTCGGCTGGGAATCCCGATTCCCTGGTGAATGGGGCATTGCCCGAAACACATAATTCCCAACAGGTGTGAGGGCTCTCAGGATTCACCGGACCCGCCCTGCCAACCCGAATCGGGTTGCTGCCAAGAGCGGGCGGCAACACAATAATTATGCAAACCCACTCATTTGAATGTCATTGGTGTGTTTGCCAAGCCATTTACCATCCTCCCACCATTCACCTGGCCCACCAGTGGTAACGGCACCATGCGGGCTTCACATGTGCTACCCATAAGCAGGGACATGACATGCTGGATCTCGAGGATCCAGGGAACCACCATCGATACTTCAGAAAAGAGTGGCATCCTCCCCCCCCCCCCCCCCCCCCCGCCGCCCCCACCACTCAAATCATGGGTCACCACCCCCACCAGGTGGGAATGAGGGTGACCCGATCAACCATCTCTTCAGCCTTCCACCTCTCTCAGAACCCCAATCAGCCCCCTCCTCCCTCAGACCCACCACATTACCTCCGTTCAGGCCACACTCCTTGGCAGTACCAACAGTGCACTTCCACCTGGCACCCTGACACTGACACCCTGACCTGGTGCCTAGGGCCCTGAGGGGGCTCCAAGAGGTAGATCCAGTGGCCATTTGCCTCTTTGCTGCTGCCAGGCTGCAGAGGAAGAGTCCCTCAAGGGTCCTTGGAGCTGGGTGGGCTTGGGCAAGGGCCAAGGTGTTGACCTCACCACTCTCCACTGGGATGGGTTACTGTGGCTGGACTGCCTTTCTGGGCCTGGCAGACCTGAAGATCACCTCTGGCATGGTGATTTCAGGCAGCTCTATGATCAACATCTACAATCTTGCCCATCAGCTGTGCAAATTCTGAGGTGGCCAGAAGCTTCAAATGAGATTTTACCACTTTGAAGTTCTCTGACAGAGAGGAGATGGGGGGGATGGTTCCAGTCAGCACAGCTGTGCACTCAGCCCCAATAAATGCATACAGCTCCAATATACGCACTTAGCTTTGATTTGAGGTTTCTGAGGCTTCCTTGTAAGTTGAGTTCTTTGAAACTCTCTCTATCCCAATGGAACCCTTTGATCTGTAACAAATTCAATGTGGAGTGCCTCGAAAAAGATTCCATTGACAGCTCATCCTCCTTGACCACCACCACCCCCACCCTTGGGGCCTAGGTGCCAGGCCTGGGTGTCAGTGCCAAGGTGCCAGGGAACATGAACCATGGGCAATGCCAAGAGGTCTGAGTGTGTGTGCTCAGGGGACTGAGTGGAGGGTCTGGGGAGGAGGGGGTTGAGTGGAGCAGTTTTGATGGGAGGGCTTGAGTTGGGAGGGGTCAGGTCGGGTCACCCTCATGGCTGCATGGTGTGCGGGGGGTGGGGGTTACCCATTGTTTGTGGCTGGGGGAGAGGATGCCTCTTTTTGGTGAAGGGTTGGTGATGCTCCATCGGTCAGTGGGAGGGCTACCATTTCTTTTTTGAGGGAGTGGAACATGTCTTCGAGTGTGGAAATCGAGAGCCATTTAAAAATAGTGGGCCAACCTCGGAACAGTGGGGCTTACAGGCAGGTTGCTCGAAATGAGCTTATTTGCATCTTTCAGGTGAGTGAATCCCACGTGAAAGATGCCGCCAACGGGAAACACTCATGTTTTTCTGCCGGCACGGGTACTTAGCTTCAAAATGGGAGAATTTAGCCCAATGTATCTAAGGTTGCTGAAAAGTGAAGTTCTTTTACAAGGTGTGAAACTTGCAAGTGTTGACGTTTGAAGAAACTTCGGTGTGCTCATGTGAGGAATGCAGAAAGTTAGCATGCAGCTGCAGCAAGCAAGTAAGAAGGCCTTATTGCAAGGGAATCGTAATACTGGAATACAGTGGTAAATTGTGAATTGCGTTTATATTATCTGGAGATTAGAAGAACGTGAGGTGATCTCATTGATTCCTACAAAATTCTGAAGAGGCTCGATCATATGGATGCTGAGAGAATATTTCCATTGGTTAGGGATTCTAAAACACAAGGGCACATTCTCATGATAAAATACTGATAATTTAGGACTCAGATGAGAAGTAATAACTTTATTCCAAGAGTTTTGAATATTTTCTCTACCCGAGAGCGCTATGGATGCTCTATTGTTGAATATATTTAAGGCTTTGATAAACAGATCTTTGGTTTCTCAGAGAATAATGGGATGTGGGGAACAGGCGGGAAAATGCATTATAAGCCCAAAACACCTCTTCACCAATCAAAAAGGGGTTGCAACCTCTGACAGCCTATATACATGTGGAACACTGACTCCTCAAGGTTGCAGAAAATGCAGGCAGCCTGGGAGTCCATGAACATCTCAAACTACAGTTGCTGCAAGCAACATCCTCCAAAGCAAACGAGAGGACTCTCATGTAGAGAGCCCTCCGCCAGTGACTTCCACCATCTCAAGAGAGCATAGAGTGCCATGTCACGTCTGGACAGTTGACGGGGGTGCCAAACAAAAGGATACAAAAGGTATTTCCATGAGATGGTATAAACTGTGGGACCAAAGAAGGTGTCTCTTTATACTATGTGCTCAAGATATTTAATCAATTAGTGCCTCTACTTGAACATCCTTAACCTTAACAGTACAATTAACATCTCATTAATATTCAGCAGTTCTTGTTTACTGCAGCTGCTAAATTTGCTATTTACCCAGGGACTAAATTATTTAATTTTGGGCACTAAGTTCTGTCTATATGTTCAATATTTTCATGAAATTCCGTCAAAAATGAATACATGTTTTCCACTTACTGCAATTATACAACCTGTTAACCTTCAAAGCATCAAGCGTAGACATTCCAAACCGTTGTCCAATTTGTGTGTTTGTATTTAGTTTGGGCACAATGGTAGGACTTAGACCATCTTTAGAAAAAGCAAATCTGCAAACAAAAAGATAAATATTTAAACTACTGCTCAGCTTTCAGATTTAACACAACAATCAAATTCTGTATTTCCTTTCTGTTATGATGTCCACAGGGGATAGTCATTAGATCGCCATGGACCTCACAGAACGCAAACTTCCCTGTTAGGTGAAGGGAGCCTCACCCAATAGGAAAGGAGCAGTGGAGGTTTAAAACCAGTTGATTCCACTCAGGCCTGCAGTGTACAGGGGCACTTTGAGAATGTTGTAAATAAAGGGTGATGGTAACAGAAGATGGACCTCGGTAAGATTAGTATATTGACGACGAGGAGGAAAGCAATTTTTTTCTTCCATTTGGATCATCCTTACTGTCAAGACAAATAATCCTTCAGAAAGAAAAATTGCCATCAGCCCCCCCCCCCAGGTTTGCATCCTGATGGGGGTTAAAGGATGTCCTGTCTCGCCTCTGCCGCATCCAGTAGCCTCCTGAGGTTGCCTTCAGTAAATCTGGGGGATGATCATTTTATCCACCTTTTCCTGTACTGCCTGCCTGCCTGCCTGTCCACCCTTGGGGTTTCTATGGAGCTGCCCCTCGTTAGTTAGACAGTTTGGCAGAGCATTCCAGCAAGTTACATGCAGTTTGATTGTTAGCATTGAGGGGAAGGCAAGTGAGAACTTGCAGGTGTGCTGATGATGGGGTGCTGCGGCTGGTGGACTACTGCCTCTATGATTGGGGGCAGGGGAGAGAGAGAGAGGGAGGTGTCATACAGCCATCGGAGTCGGGGGAGATGGGGACCCCGTGCTGGAGGGTCCGGGGTCGGGGGATAAGGGGGGAGATCACTCTGCCTGAGGTGGGTGGGCCGCTGCCGTTCTGCCTGAGATCGATGAGGGAGAAGGGGTGGCTGCTGCCTGAGATCAGTGGAGGGGGAGGAGAAGGGAGATCACTTCCACTCTGCCTGAGATCGGTGGAGGGGAAGGGGGCCGCGGTCGGTCTGGGTGGCGGGGGTTGGGGGGGATAAGAGGGTCAGTAATGGTGGGGGAGGCAATGTCCGTGGGGAGGCATTATCCGGCCTGGAAGGGATGTGGCTGGGGAGCAGCATTTTATCTTTTTTTCCCCCGCATGTGCAGTTGGAGGCTCCGATCAGAGCTGCAGGGTTTTGGGCGTGATAAGCCCCGCCCACAGGTTTGTGCAGCGCGACTCGGAATCGCTGATATTTTTTGCAAGCAGAGTGCATATGGAGGTAAATGCATGGCTCAAAGATTGGTGTGGGAGGAATGGGTTTGAATTCATGGGACATTAGCACCAGTATTGGGGAAGAGGGGACCTGTTCCGATGGGATGGTCTTCATCTGAATCATGCTGGCACAAGAGTCCTGACGAACCGTATAAGTAGGGCTGTAGATAGGGCTTTAAACTAAATAGTGGGGGGGAGAGTTCAGTTGTATGGAGAATTAGAAAATCAAAGTTAAAGGAGAGGGTAGAAGTGCAGGTTAATGATGACGACTTTCAACTAGTTAAAGGAGCCGAAGGCTCAGGAGAGATTAGTAGAGTTTCAAGACCACATAATAGAACAGAGAGTATAGAAGGTGGCAGGAATCTAACCTCGGGCAGAGCAATAAAGGTGACAAGTATGAGAAGGGAGTTGATCAGTGCAGGACTGAGTGTGTTCTACCTAAATGCACACAGTATACGGGACATGGTGAATGAGCTCGTTGCGCACATTGAAATTGGCCGGTACGATGTTGTGGGCATCACTGAGACGTGGCTGCAGGGGGATCAGGGCTGGGCTCTAAATATCCAAGGATATGTGTTCTATTGAAAGGACAGGCAGATGGGCAAAGGGGGCGGGGTTACATTGTTAGTAAGGAATGAAGTTAAATCGATAGCAAGAAGCGATATAGGATCAGAAGGCATAGAATCTCTGTGGGTAGAGTTGAGGAATCGCAAAGGTAAAAAGACCCTAATGGGAGTTATGTACAGGCTCCCTAGCAGGAATCAGGACGTGGGGCAAAAAATAAATCCGGAGATAGAAAAGGTATATAAAAAAGGTAATATTACAATAATCATGAGGGACTTCAATAATACAGGTGGACTGGGAAAATCAAGTAGGTAGTGGATCCCAAAAAAAGGAATTTGTGGAGTGTCTAAGAGATTTTTTTTGGAGCAGCTTGTTACAGAGCCTACTAGGGAACGGGCAATTATGGATTTGGTGATGTGTAATGAGGCAGAGTTGATTAGGAAACTTAAGGTAAAGGAACTCTGCGGGAACAGTGACCACAATGTGATAGAATTTACCCTGCAGTTTGAGAGGGAGAAGCTGGAATCAGATGTAATGGTATTACGATTCAATAAAGGTAACTACAAAGACATGAGGGAGGAGCTGGCCAGAGTTGATTGAAAAGGGAGCCCAGCAGGGCAAACAGTGGAACAGCAATGGCAGGGGTTTTTGGGGGTTATTCGGGAGGTACAACAGAAATTCATCCCAAGGAGGAGGAACCATGCTAAGGGGGGAACGAGGCATCCATGGCTGATGAGGGAAGTCAAGGACAGCATAAAAGCAAAACAAAAAGCATACAAAGTGGCGAGGATTAGTGGGAAGCCAGAGGATTGGGAAGCCTTTAAAAGCGAGCAGAGGACAACTAAAAAAGCAATGAGGGGGGAAAAGATGAAGGATGAGTGTAAGCTAGCTAGTAATATAAAAGAAGATAGGAAGAGTTTTTTTCAATGTATAAAAGGTAAGAGAGAGGCAAAAATAGACATTGGACCACTGGAAAATGAGGCTGGAAAAGTAATAACAGGAAACAAAGAAATGGCAGAGGAACTGAATAGTTACTTTGCATCAGTCCTCACGGTGGAAGACACCAGTGGGATGCCAGAGCTCCAGGAGAATTAGGGGGCACAGGTGAGTGTAGTGGCCATCACTAAGGAGAAGGTTCTGGGGAAACTGAAAGGTCTGAAGGTGGATAAATCACCTGGAACGGATGCACTACACCCCAGGGTTCTAAAAGAGATAGCTGAGGAAATTGTGGAGGCATTGGTGGTGATCTTTCAGGAATCAATGGAGGCAGGGAGGGTCCCAGGAAAGTAGCTAATATAACATTGCTGTTTAAGAAGGGAGGAAGGCAGCAGATGGGAAATTATAGGCTGGTTAGCCTGACTTCGGTCATTGGCAAGATTTTAGAGTCCATTATTAAAGATGAGATCGCAGAGTACTTGGAAGTGCATGATAAAATAGGACGGAATCAGCATGGCTTTGTCAAGGGAGGTCGTGTCTGACAAATCTTTTAGAGTTCTTTGAGGAGGTAACAAGGAAGTTAGATAAAGGAGAACCAGTGGGACATGATTTATTTAGATTTCCAGAAGGCCTTTGACAAGGTGCTGCATAGGAGACTGTTAAATAAGTTAAGAGCCCATGGTGTTAAGGGTAAAATCCTGGCATGGATAGAGGATTGGCTAACTGGCAGAAGGCAGAGAATGGGGATAAAGGGGTCTTTTTCGGGAAGGCAGCCAGTAACTAGTGGTGTGCCTCAGGGGTCAGTGCTGGGACCACAACTTTTCACAATATAATGATTTGGAGGAAGGAACTGAAGCTAAGTTTGCGGATGATACAAAGATATGTAGAGGGACAGCTGGTATTGAGTAAATAAGGGGGCTGCAGAAAGACTTGCATAGGTTAGGAGAGTGTGCAAGGAAGTGGCAGATGGAATACAATGTGGAAAAGTGTGAGGTTATGTACTTTGGAAGGAGGAATGGAGGCATTGGCTATTTTCTAAGTGGGGAAATACTTAGGAAATCAGAAACACAAAGGGACTTGGGACCCCTTGTTCAAGATTCTCTTAAGATTAACGTGCAGATTCAATCGGCAGTTAGGAAAGTAAAGTAAATGCAATGTTAGCATTTATGTCGAGAGGGCTAGAATACAAGAGCGGGGATGCACTTTGAGGCTGTTTTAGGCTCTGGTCAAACCCCATTTGGAGTATTGTGAGCAGTTTTGGGTCCCGTATCTAAGGAAGGATGTGCTGGCCCTGGAAAGGGTCCAGAGGAGGTTCACAAGAATGATCCCTGGAATGAAGAGCTTGTCGTATGAAGAACGGTTGAGGACTCTGGGTCTGTACCCGGGGTTTAGAAGAATGAGGGGAGATCTTATTGAAACTTACAGGATACTGCGTGGCCTGGATAGAGTGGATGTGGAGAGGATGTTTCCACGAGTAGTAAAAACTAGAACCAGAGGGAACAACCTCAGGATCAAGGGATGACCCTTTAAAACAGATGAAGAGGAATTTCTTCAGCCAGAGAGTGGTGAATCTGTGGAACTCTTTGCCGCAGAAGGCTGTGAAGGCCAGGTCATTGAGTGTCTTTAAGACAGAGATAGATAAGTTCTTGATTGATAAGGGGATCAGGGGTTATGGGGAAAAAGCAGGAGAGTTGGAATAAGAAAAATATCAGCCATGATTGAATGGCGGAGCAGACTTGATGGGCTGAGGGGCCTAATTCTGCTCCTATGTTTTATGGTCTTATGGCCACATGCAACATCCACCCTTCAACTGAGAGCGAGGAAATTGGTAAAATCCCTTACAGAAGTGGAGCCCAACTTGCATCACCCAGGCAGTCAAGGAAGGGTATGAACAGCCTCCAGACTCAGAGGGAGCATATTTCAGAAGGTTATACATGCAAGTGTTGGACTATTGCAAGAGCTGCAGAAAACTGCAATTGAGCCAAAGGTATAGGGACAGTAAAAACAAGGGCTATTTTGAAAAAAGGCCAAAGCCAGTACCAGACTGTACCTTGCAGATATGCCCACAACCAGGACAAATGCAATTAAATTGCATCTCCATGACAAAGGTTGCCCCCATAATGATGGAATATTAGTAAATGGCCATCCACTGAAAATGGAAATAGATATGGGGACTGCAATCTCCATTACTGGGGAGCAGATTTATGATTGCCTCTGGGCTGGTATTCAGTTTCTGAATCACTGCAGATAAAGGGCACCATGGTGACTCTAGTGACTTAGAAGCAGCAGTCAGCTCGACTTCCACTCATCATTGTACAAGGACCTATCCTTATGGGAGAGATTGGCTCCAACAGATCAAACTGAACTGTCTTCAGACTAGGCGCGTGGGAACTGTATGCAGTCATCAATAAGTGCCCCAAAGTTTTCCAGGGAGGTCTCAGGAGAATAAAAGGAGCTAAAGCGGAGTTCTATATTGACCCCAATGCTACGCCCAAGTATTTTGGAGCAAGACCAGTTCCATACTCCCTATTGGAAAAAGTAGAGTAGGAATTGGAATGCCTGGAAAAGCTGGGTATAATCAGATCCATACTATTCACAGAGTGGACCATAACAGTTGTTCTTGTCCTTAAGCCTGATAAGTTGATCCAACTTTGTGGAGACTATAACCTGACTATCAATGAAGTTTTGAAACTTGACAGGTACTCCATGCTCTCAATTGACTATAACTGGAGGTCAAGCATTTTCAAAGCTGAACATGAGCCAGATTGAAGTGGGAAATTTCTAATCAGTTAATAAGGTATTTAGACAGCAGACATTAAGGGCCCGATTCTCCCGACATGACACACTAGTTTTTTGGTGCATCGGATTGGAAGATGCATGTGTCAGCCATTTCGTGGGATCATGCATGCATTCCTGATGCATGTGCATCTCCCACACCCGGAGGCGCAGTCGAGAACATGCTGGAAACCAGCAGAAAGACAGGTAAGTGATTTAAATGTGCTTTTAATCTTATTTAAATGTCATTATCAGGCCCGGGACTGAATTCTTCATCTCCCAGCATACTAAAATTCCATCATTATGGGGACAAGTTTTGTCATGGAGATACGATTTAATTGCATAGCATCTCCCACCCCACCAGGAGTATTTCATTCCGGCAGGATTTAGAGGACCTCCCCACTTTTAGGGAGCTAGCGGGAGACCCCGCTAGAGTGAAGGGAGGGCAATCAGGACTCCCCCAGGTACTGGGTAGCGGTGAGTGGTGCCCCTTGGGCAGTGCTAGCCTGTGCCCCTGGCACTGTCCAAGGGGCAAAGTGCCCATGCCCAGAGGGCACCTTGGCACTGCCCACCAGGCATCGGGCAGTGCCAAGGGGGTGTGGCCTCAGAGGCAGGGCCTATTGTGGGCAGGGCCTAGAAGCGATTAATGGGAGTGGGGGTTTCCACTGCCACTCTGCAGGGAGGTCAGTGGGGGGGGGGGGGGGGGGGGGGTCTGCCGGGGGGGGGGGGTGGAGGGATTGTCACTGCTGTGGGGGAATTGGGGCTGGAGATTGCAGTGCTCTGTGACGGGGGGTTCGGGGCTGGCCCAGGAATGCTTGTGTGGGCCGTGATTGGGCCACAATCAGGCCGTGGGGGGTGTCATGAGGGGCAGCACTGCAGGAGTCCTGTGTTGGCCAGCAATCGAGCCAGCCACCAAACTACAGTCTGATAGTTCGGGGCCACTGCGCATGCGCAGAGGCCTGGAACTGTCAGACTCTGGCGTGAATAGGCCCCCTCCCCCAAGATTTTAATGAGATTCGCAATTGTGACCCCTGCATTGCACAGAGTGTGGGTGATTCAAGTCTGAACTCCCACTGAAAAAACAATCGTGTATTACACCATTTTCCCCACCAATTCAGCACTTAGAAAGTTTTTGGGAGAATTGCCCGCTAAAATACTGACAGGACTACCAGTAAAAAGTGAAATGATTCTTGAAACAAGTTAATAAGCTAATTAGAGAATAGATTACACATGCAGTAAGATAATTAAACAAGTAATTATAATTTTAAAACATATATACTGATATTGTAATGTAGTTTAAGTATTATATGAATCATTGTTCGCTCAGCCAAAAGCAGGTTACCACAAGGTATGATGGTAAAGGCAATAGTTCAGAGTCAAAGGCCTGGTAACCCCATAGTTAGCAAAATTCATTTCAGAAAGTTTCTTACTGCGGGTACACATATTGCAACATTTATGAATAGCATTCATTGTCTAGACTTGGGACGGAAATGTGCTCGGATGCGGGACCACGTGTCTATCCAGTTTGGCAATGATCCAGTGGGAATGTCCATTTTGACCCCGTCTAAGGTGTAAGGTAACCAGGCAACAAGGAAGTGACTTTAGCCAAGATGGGAGTTAGCATCTGGATTTAATGGATGAATGAGATATGCTGGATGGTAAATTGCGATTGGCTGAGGTGAATGTCAGGGATTATTATTGATGTGTGTATACTAAATGTAATTGACTTTAAACTAATGTAAGGCAGGACTGATTGATAAGAAAACCTATAATTGATCTGTTTTTGATTGTATATGTCAGATTTATCGAAGAGGTTCTGTTGCTCTACCTCAGAGCTACTTAACTCTTTTGGTGATCTCCTTGCAGCTGCTTGTTTTCTTTGAATAAATGTTACATCTTTATACAGAGATATCTGCCTCGTGAGTTTTGTATTGTCTATAGTTAAGACAGTACTGGTCATCTTGATTTACCCCACAACACAACCATCTCCAACTTGAATTAGACGGGCCTTCCCAAAGGTACTTGACAATATGCACAAAGGCTTATACAAGTATACTCGCCTGCCCTTCAGGGGTCTTATCTGCATGCACCATTTTCCAATGGGTCATAGAGAACATATTGCAAAGGTTACCTCAGATAGTGTTGTACCTGGTCACAGGAACTTAGGAACATGAGCACCTAGCAAACCTAAAAGAAGTCTTGCAGCTATTCTCGGAGGTCGGGGTCTGCTTGAAAGGGAAAATAGCTCTTCCAAGCAAGTGCCGTGACCTACTTAGGCTATTGGGTGTATGGCAAGGGCCTTCATCCAGTGAAGGACCAGATAAGGGCCATTAAGGAGACGCCAACTCCAAGGAACCCCACAGAATTGAATCCTTCCTGGGTTTAGTAAATTATTACAGGAAGTTTATTTTGAATTTACCTTTTTTACTGCCCCCTTGCATAACCTTTGAAGGAAACATCATAGGTGGCCTTGGGGGGTACCACAGCTGGAGACTTTCAACAGTGTTAAACAAAAACTTTTGTCCTCTGATTTATTGACCCATTTTGACCCTAAGAATTACCTTATCTTGGCATGCAAGATGGGGTTGGGGCAATACTGACACATCGCTGGAGAGATGGAACAGAGAAGCCTTTTGAGCATGCATCTAGGACACTCTTGGATGCTGAATGGAGGTATTCCCAGATTGAGAAAGAGGGGTTGGCAGTTGTCTTCAGCATGTAAAAATTCCATCAATATGTCTATGATAGACACGTCATCACAGTAACTGATCATAAACCATTATCAAGATTTTTTACCCCACCCCCCCCCCCCCCCTTTGCCTCCGCCCAGATACAGCATTGGGCCTTGTTATTGGCGACTTATGAATAGCTCCTAGAGCACCGCCCTGGGACCCAGATAGCTAATGCTGGTACACTAAGTCCACTGCCATTGTCCATAAGCCCAGTTTTGCAACCAGCTGTGGAAGAGGTCGTGATGACCGTAATTTTTTGGAAACCTTGCCGGCGTCTGCAATTTGAGGATGTTGTAAATAAAGGGTGATGGTAACAGAATCACAGAATACTACAGTGCAGAAGAAGCCGTTCGGCCCATCTAGTCTGCACCGTTGCATGGAAGCTCCTGACCTGCCCACCTAACCCCACTTGCCAGCACTTGACCCATAGCCTTGAATGTTATGATGTGCCAAGTACTCATCCAGGTACTTTTTAAAGGATGCAACGTCTTCACCACCCTCCCAGGCAATGTATTTCAGACCATCACCACCCTCTGGGTAAAAAAGTATTAGAACAGTAGCAGAAGACTGGCCTTGGTAAGATAATTACAGTTTGGAACAGGCAATTAGACATTCAACTTGCCAAAGCCTTGCATAACACAAATAAAACCTCCAGTTAAAAACACCTCTATCAAAATAATGGACATTGCTCTTTATTCTAATTCTGGGCATACTTACGTTTTCTTTCTTACTTGTAGAATCAGGAGATGGGCACCTACTAAACAGCAGCATCTAATGAGGTGGATACAAAAGGCAGGATTTTCTTCCCCCTCTCCGGTGTGTTTTGCAGCGATGGGAGGCAGTGCACCATTCACTGGCGACGGGATCTTATGGTCCTGCTGTTGTCAACAGGGTATCCAGTTGAACGCAGCTGATAGTTGGAAAATATGCGGCAGGAGTGTGCCGTCAGTGGGACTGTAAGATCCTGACAGTGTAAGCGCCAGCAAGATTTTGGTGAAAGAAACCGAATCATTTTCATTTGCCAGAGTCAATTGAAATTGGGTGGGTAGAGATTTCTTTTATACAGTGGGGTTAACTGGGGAATTATTTCAAGTTAAATAGACATAGAACATAGGATTATATATACAAAAGGTCTGATGTCAGGAATGAATTTTTCACACAGAATGCTACCACAATGATCATCAAGGGAAGGATAGTGGAAGGAAAACTCTGAAACCCATCTAGAAGCAGTTATGTGTTCTGTCAAGCAGATGCTTAATAATATCTAGTACTTTGCAATGTCTTTAAATTCAAATTTACTACCATTGTGCCAGCAACTATTTCTAATTTTCACTTAGCAGTAAATTTCAGTAATAAATCAACCCCAAGATGGAAAGATGCCATAGTCCACTTAGTTTCAGTTTGGATTTTGATTTGCTGCTCAAATTTACTGTTGGAAGTAAATCTCTCATTTCTTCTATATGTCACTAGTAATAATTTCACCACTTAGCAACAGTTGCTAGGGACAGGGCAGGATAAAGTGCAAATCTATTCTAAAGTTAATTGTGGGGAATGCAAAAATGGCTGAGAGACTAAATCCATATTTTGCCTCAGTTTCCATGATGGAGGACATGAGTGCCAACCCAATAGCAACATAAAATGCAGAGCTTATAGAAAGGGAGGAACTTAGAACTATCATCATCACTAGGGAAAAAGTACTGGGCAAACTATTGGCATTGAAGGTAAGCAAGTCCCCAGGACTTGATTGCCTACATCCTAAGGTCTTAAAGGAAGTGGCATTGGAGATAGTGGATCAATTGGTTACAATATTCCAAAATTACCTGGATATGGGAAAGGTTCCAGTTGATTGGAAAAATGGTGATATAACGCCCTTATTCAAAAAGGACAGAGGTAAACTATAGGGCAATTAGTTTAACATCTGTCATTGGGAAATTGTTAGAATCCATCATTAAGGAAGTAATAAAAGACATATAGAAAGTCAGAGTCAGCATGGTTTTATGAAGGGTAAATCATATTTGACTAATTTGGTTGAGTTCTTTGAAAATGTAACAAGCAAAGTGGATAATGGGGATCCTGTAAATGTAGTATATCTGGACTTCCAGAAGGCATTTGATAAGATGCCACACAGAAGGGTAATATACAATGTTAGTTCATATGGGATTAAGGGTAATTTATTAGCTTGGATAGAGGATTGGCTAACCAATAGAAAGCAGAAAGTCATGGTAAGTGGGTCAGCATAAATTTTCAGGTTGGCAGGATGCACCGAGTGGGGTGCCACATGTTTTAGTCCTCCAGCCCCAACTATTTACAATATATATTAATAACTTTTTTGGAGGAGTAACCAAGAGTTTTTTGAAGGGGTAACCAAGAAGGTAGATGAGGGCAATGCAGTTGATATTGTCTACATGGACTTTAGCAAGGCCTTTGACAAGGTACCACATGGTAGGTTGTTGCATAAGGTTACATCTCACAGGATCCAGGGTGAGGTATCTAAATGGATACAAAATTGGCTTCTTGACAGAAGCCAGAGGGTGGTTGTAGAGGGTTGTTTTTCAAACTGGGGGCCTGTGACCAGCGGTGAGCCTCAGGGATCAGTGCTGGGTCCACTGTTATTTTTCATTTATATTAATGATTTGGATGAGAATATAGGAGGCATGGTTAGTAAGTTTGCAGATGACACCACGATTGGTGGCATAGTGAATAGTGAAGAAAGTTTATTTCCGACTGCAACAGGATCTTGATCAATTGGGCCAGTGGGCTGACGAATGGCAGATGGAGTTTAATTTAGACAAATGTGAGGTGATGCATTTTGGTAGATTGAACGAGGGCAGATCTTACTCAGTTAATGGTAGGGCATTGGGGAGAGTTACAGAACAAAGAGATCCAGGGATACATGTTCAAAACTTCTTGAAAATTGAGTCACAGGTGGACAGAGTCGTGAACAAGGCATTCGGCATGCTTGGTTTCATCGGTCAGAACATTGAATACAGGAGTTGGGTCGTCTTGTTGAAGTTGTACAAGACATTGGTAAGGCCATACTTGGAATACTGTGTGCAGTTCTGGTCACCCTATTATAGAAAGGATATTATTAAACTAGAAAGAGTACAGAAAAGATTTACCAGGATGTTACCGGGACTTGATGGTTTGCGTTATAAGGAGAGGCTGGATAGACTGGAACTTTTTTCTCTAGAGCGTAGGAAGCTGAGGGGTGACCTTATAGAGGTCTATAAAATAATGAAGGGCATAGATAAGATAGATAGTCAATATCTTTTCCCAAAGGTAGGGGAGTCTAAAACTAGAGGGCTTAGGTTTAAGGTGAGAGGGGAGAGATACAAAAGTGTCCAGAGGGGCAATTTTTTCACACACAGGGTGGGGAGTGTCTGGAACAAGCTGCCAGAGGTAGTAGTAGAGGCGGGTACAATTTTTTCTTTTAAAAAGCATTTAAACAGTTACATGGATAAGATGGGTATAGAAGGATATGGGCCAAACGTGGGCAATTGCGATTAGCTTAGGGGTTTAAAAAAAGGGCAGCATGGACAAGTTGGGCCAAAAGGCCTGTTTCCATGCTGTAAACCTCTATGACTGGGATACAAGGATAGTAGGTACCATCACCTAATTTGTAGATGACATCAAAATGGTAAATTGTGATAATGAAATAACAAATTTACAAATGGGTAGGTTAAAAGAATGGGGCAAAATTAGGTAGGTGGAGTTTAACATGGATAAATGTGAAGTTATCCATTTTGGTAGGAAAATTGCAAAGGCAAATTATTATTTGTTATTTAAATGGAGAAAAACTTTGGATTGCTTCAATGCAGAAGGATCAAGGTGTCTTCTTGCATGAATCGCAGAAAACTAGTGTGCTGATACAGCAGGTAATAAGGAAGGAAAATGGAATTTTGACATTTGTTGTTAAAGGAATAGAAAATGAAAGTAATGAAGTGTTGCTGCTACTGTACAAAGCACTAGTGAGACCGCATTTGGAATACTGTGTAGTTTTCATCCCCTTACTTTCGGAGGGATGTAGTTGCATTGGAGGCGGCTCAGTAGTTCACGAGATTGATTCCAGAGATGAGGAGTTTGTCTTATGCAGATTAGGCAATTTAGGCCTGCACTCCCTGGAGTTTAGAAGAAAGAGAGGAGATCTAATTGAGGTGTACAAAATGATAAGAGAGATTGACAAAATAGACGTGGAGAGGATGTTTCTCCTTGTAGGGCAATCTAGAACAAGAGGTCATAGTTTTAGGATTCGGCTTGGCAGATTTAAAACAGAAATGAGGAGAAAGTACTTCTCTCAAAAGGTCATGAGTCTATGGAATTCACACCTCCAAAGCATAGATGCTGGGGCATTGAGTAAATTTAAGGAAGAAGTAGACAGATTTTTAATTAGTAAGGGTTATGATGAACAGGCAGGAAAGTGGAGTTGAGGCCTAGATGAGATCAGCCATGATCAGATTGAATGGTGGAGCAGGTTCGAGGACTGAATTGCTCACTCCTGCTCTTAGTTCCTATGTAAGGTTGATTGATGCGGCATTAACAGATATGTTGATTCTTTTCAGACTTTAAATTTTCACTCATAGTAGAATGTATCTCAAGAAAATTATCTCCTGTTAGACTTAATAAATAAATGTAGTGAAAAATTGACCACAGGAATCTCTTTCTATATGAAACAAACTCATTTTAGAGTTGCAAAAAAGGAAATTAAAATTAATGCAAAGGCAGGATGCTACAGATGCTGGAATCCGAAACAAACACAGGAAAATCACAGCAGGTTTGACAGCATCTGTGATGAATGGAGGCAACGTTTCGAGTAGAGTCATCCTAACTCAAAACGTTAGCTCTATTCTCTCTCCGCAGAAGCTGTCAAACCTGTTGTGATTTTCCAGCATTTTCTGTTCTTGTATTAAAATGAATAGTTAGATTCATTTAATAAATATGCCAACCAGGATTTTGCACCCCTGTTTGTCAGGGGTGTAAATGGCAACGAGGCATCTGAGACCAGCTGCAGTCCAGGGCAATGAGGGGACTCTGCCATGGGCTCGCACTTCAGAGAGGTGGGTTTGTACCGGGAAGTCAGGGAAAGGCACCTGGGCTATATGGGGAGGGACGGGGATGGGGAAAGGCACTGGGGATGTATGGGGAGGGATAGAGTCATAGAGGTTTACAGCATGAAAACAGGCCCTTTGGCCCAACTTGTCCATGCCGCCCTTTTTTTTTTAAAACCCCAAAGTTAGTCCCAATTGCCCGCATTTGGCCGATATCCCTCTATACCATCTCACCCATATAACTGTTTAAATGCTTTTTAAAAGACAAAATTTACCCATCTCTACTATTACCTCTGGCAGCTTGTTCAAGACACTCACCACCCTCTGTGAAAAAATTGCCCCTCTGGACCCTTTTGTATCTCTCCCCTCTCCTATTCCCTCAAGTTTTAGGCTCCCTTATCTTTGGGAAAAGATATTGACTATTTAGCTGATCTATCCCCCTCATTATTTTATAGACCTCTATAAGATCACCCCTCAGCCTTCTACGCTCCAGAGAAAAAAGTTCCAGTCTATCCAGCCTCTCCATATAACTTAAACCATCAAGTCCCGGTAGCATCCTAGTAAATCTTTTCTGCACTCATTCTAGTTTAATAATATCCTTTCTACAATAGAGTGACCAGAACTGTACACAGTATTCCAAGTGTGGCCTTACCAATGTCTTGTACAACTTCAACAAGACATCCCAACTCCTGTATTCAATGTTCTGACCAATGAAACCAAGCATGCAGAATGCCTTCTTCACCAGTCTATCCACCTGTGACTTCACTTTCAAGGAGCTATGAACATGTACCCCTAGATCTCTTTGTTCTGTAACTCTCCCCAAAGCTCTACCATTAACTGAATAAGTCCTGCCCTGGTTCAATCTACCAAAATGCATCACCTCGCATTTATCTAAATTAAACTCCATCTGCCATTCGTAAGCCCAATGGCCCAATTGATCAAGATCCCGTTGCAATCCGAGATAACCTTCTTCACTGTCCACTTTGCCACCAATCTTGGTGTCATCTGCAAACTTACTAACTATGTCTCCTATATTCTCATCCAAATCATTAATATAAATGACAAATAACAGTGGACCCAGTACTGACCCCTGAGGCACACCGCTGGTCACAGGCCTCCAGTTTGAATAACAACCCTCTACAACCACCCTCTGGCTTCTGTCATCAGGCCAATTTTGTATCCATTTAGTTACCTCACCCTGGATCCCATGAGATTTAACCTTATGCAACAACCTACCATGCAGTGCCTTGTTAAAGTCCATGTAGACAACATCAACTGCACTGCCCTCACCTACCTTCTTGGTTACCACTTCAAAAAACTCAATCAAATTTGTGAGACATGATTTTCCACTAACAGTCATGCTGACTGTCCCTAATCGGTCCTTGTGTTCCGATGAAGGGGAAGGCACTAGAACTGCTTGAGGTGAGAGAGGGAGTCGGGGAGAAGACACCAGGGGAGGAAGGCCAAGTCCACCAGTGGGTATAGGGGGCCGATGCAGGATGTTATATGAGTATTCACCTATCTCAGAGAAGGAGAAATGGCTTGGCCCCTGAAAGGAGAGTGGGCAGGACCCAACACTGAGAGACGAAGGAAACTACTTTTAAAACTCACCCATCCTGAGTTTGAAATCTTCAGCTGATGGGCCTCTGTCACCTCGAAGGATGTTCGAATGGGGACAGAAAGTCTGGGCTGGTGGGTGTCCAGTAGACAAGGTCTGTAGTATTCACAGTGGAAGAGCATGTCCTGAGTTAATGACTGAGCATGTTAACTCTAATCAGATGTCATAACATCAATGAGCTCACCATTGCCTGTCAGATAATTGACCCAGTAGCCTATTAACATCTTTGACAGATGAGCCAATTATGCCCACTAACTCTGCAATGCAGGGGTTTACGACCTCGCTCAGGGGAGGCTCGTAAAATCCCGCCTGAGGCCAATGGAGAACTCCATTCTGCGAGCCTTGCCTGCCCCAATTCCGGGTAAAATTCCGGCCATCGATGTCGGTGAGTGTCACTGATTACTGATCAGGAGTTAACCCTTTTGCTCACTGAGCTCCCTATTCTTGAGTGCCGAGGTTTCTCTTGACTATTCACTGACAGCGTGAGCACATACACTCTCCCTGTCAAAGGGAAAAGGTCACAAGATTTAGCAGGGTACCCTGCTTCATGTATGGGTGTGGGTGCTGCAGTATTCTTACAGGGCTATTCCCATCCTCTTTCACAGGGTAGCACACAGGTCCTTTCAGTGGCCAATGGCACAGATGCCTGTGCCTAACATGAGAGTTCAGGAGACAGGAGGGTTTCTAAAGCTGTGAGTACTTGGTCAGGCTGAGTGGGCAGAGGGTGTTGTGGGGTCTTGTCCATTGTGGGAGACTCTAAAGGACTGGTAGCTGGAACAGCAGTCAGTGACCATCAAGACAGTGCTCCCAGGGGTGGATGGGCCAAGAGTCAGGCCATGGAAGTGACTCCTCAATGTTCATTCTCTTTCTTCCCACGCAGTGAATAGAGTGAGAGAGGTGGATTTGGTAGAACTGGCTGTCAACCTTCTAGCGCTGCAACAAGAGAGAAAACGTATACGTTCGTATATGGCTCTGCAGAGGCAAGAGCAGATTCCTGAGGAGGAAAGGGTGATAGAGCTTGCTCCCTGCCACAGGCGGGACCCCAGAGAATGACTTTCTATGGCCCAGGGCCTAGAGACAGCACCTGACATTCCTAGAGAAGAGCTAGAACCAGTGTCATAGAAGACTGCACATGCACAGGGATATGGTTGTTCATTTAGGCCACCTGCTCCAGGAGTTGGTGTGGCATGGACATGGGTTTTTAAAAAAAGTTTATTTATTAGTGTCACAAGTAACCTTACGTTAACACTGCAATGAAGTTACCGTGAAAATCCTCTAGTTGCCACACTCCGGCGCCTGTTTGGTTACACTAAGGGAGAATTTAGCATGCCCTATGTACCAACCAGCATGTCGTTTGGACTGTGGGAAGAAACCGGAGCACCTGGCGAAAACCTACGCAGACATGGGGAAAATGTGCAGACTCTTCACAGACAGTGACCCAAGTTGGGAATCGAACCTGTGTCCCTGATGCTGTGAGGTAGCAGTGCTAATCATTATGCCATGGAATGCACCCACTGCCTCTAGCTTTGACAGTCACAGCTGCCCTCAACTTTTATGTGCCTAGCTTCTTTCAGGGCTCTACCTGTGACCTTTGAGGCATCTCACATCAGGGAGGTGATGGATGCACTCTTTGCAAGGCCTCCCAATTTCATCAATTTTGCCCGAGAGCAGGCTAGCCAGCTTGCAAGAGCCATGGGATTTGCCCAGGTTGCAGACTTTTCACAAGCACAGAAAGCAATTGATTGCTCCCCCATGAACTGCAAGCACTTCCATTCCCTGAATGTACAGCTCATCTGTGACTACACAAGGCGCACCCTCCAGGTTTGTGATAGGATGCCAGGGAGTGTTCACGACAGCTTCATCCTTTGCCGCTCTCAGATACCCAACATCTTTGAGGGACCACAATGGCTGCAGAGGTGGCTCCTCTGGGACAAGGGGCACCCCCTGAGGACATGCCTGATGATACTTGTACAGAGGCCACAGAATGCAGCATAGACTCAATATAAAGTTGCAAATCGCGCTTTGGTGGAACAGACCATTGGAATGCTAAAGATGTGGTTCCAGAGCCTGGACCAGTGTGGTGGAGCCCTGCAAAAAGTGAGATTTAATTAACTGATACAGGGGTTGATGACTTACATCAGTGTTTGCTATCTACAAGTATGTTAAACCCATGCAACTAGACTTTCTTAACCTTTCTAAGCCTGCAGCTATGTATTGGTGTAGCCCCAGAATCCACAGCAGAGGTGGAGGCAGCCTACTGGCTGCCATGCCCTGTTGTCTGTGATGACCCTGACAGGTATGGCGTCCTCTGGAGGGCTGTGAGCTGGTGGGCCCCAACCTTTCTCAGGGGGGTACTGTTATATGGTGGTGCCACCTCCTTTGGCCTGTGAGGCTGGAAATTATTCAGTCACAGGAAAAGGGGTGTGTGTCAGGTAAGCTGGATACTCCCAGAATCTCCTGGTGGAAGACCCCCAGTCCATGCACCAGCTTCCCCTCCTCCCTATGGGTGCTGGAGGGCCCTTGTTTCTTCCTAGGGACAGAAGGGTAATAATAGAAGGGTGGGAGGTTGGGAAGCCCCATCATCCTCTGGTGCTGGCATTTGTAGATACCCACAAGTGCCTGCAACATAGAATTCATGCCCTGCACCATGGAGTGCATGTCGTATACCATGGAGGTCATGTCATTCAGCAATGCAGAAGTCCTGCCCAACAGTCTCCTCTGCAGCCATTACTCTTGCAGTCTTGACCTGGCTGTCTTTAAGTGTTGACACAACTTCACTGGACAAAAGATATTGAGACATTGCTTCCTGACGTACCTGACTTTGCTCATGGAGCTCCATCAACCAAGGCATGACAACTCCAGAGGGATGTTGTCTGACTGGAGCTCAGCAGAGTCCAGGCCTCCAGCAGTCCTCCGGATGCTGGCTTCATGGCATGTCCCTGCTTTCATCTCCTATGGATCAGGCAGAGTGAGGTGCTCACCATTTATAACCCCAAGGCCTATCTATTACTAATTCCTTCTGAGGTGTGTGTCTCTGAGATGGTGGAGGACATGGATGAAAGTTGTGATGTCTCTTTTATCTCTATGAAGGAGAACTCATCTTTGTTAGTGTCTGAGGTGTACTCCAAAGCCCTTTTGGTGGAGGCACTGGGCTGCTCTCCTTATGCCTGCAAGTGAAGAGAGACAACATTAGGGCAGGGCATAAGGATAGAAGAGACAAGACTCATATTAGGTTGGTGTGATGGATGAATGGGTCATGGGGCCTCACTTAGTTTTTGTGGTGCCAATCTCGCTCTTAGTGCAAGAGCAATCCTCTTCCTTCCCAGCCAGCTGGAAGGCTCTCTCCTCAAAGGGTGAAAGGATTTTTAACTTGGGTAACCTTCGGCCCATCTGGAATCTTGTTCTGCAAGAAACCAGATGGATAGAGTATAAGCAGCCGCATGCCAGAGAAGGTGGTAAGGATGCCTGACATGCATAGTTGATGAGTGGAAGCAGGAAGATGATGAGGAGATGAATGCAGGGGAGATGAGGAAGTGTATGGCAGAGCAAGTGGTAGTGTGCCATGAGGTGGCAATGAGTGAGTTCCCTGTGAATGTGTGATGGAGTCAGAGTGATTAGAAGAGTGACTTACTCTGGCTGAACAAAGATCATTCATCCTCTTTCAGCACTGGATGCTTGTCCTCTGCAGTGAACTGGCACATACCAGCACTGCCATCACTTCCCATGTGGGGTTGGTGACTTTGCTGGAGGATCTCCTCCTTACCTATGGGTACAAGAAATGAAGGGGATGATTCTCCCAGCCCACTGCACTGCTAGAGCAGCGCAGTGGGCCAGGAGACATAAGCAGAGACCGTGTAGTGGGCTTCCCGCTGAGCACCATGTCCACTGTGTGTCCCCGACCACCAGTTTTCCGGCGTTGTCAGCTCCACACCAGAAATTGGCATGGAGTTGAATAAATTATTCAAATGTTCATTTTAATCTCATTAGCGGGCCTAGGGGAACTGATGTCTCTGATCCTGCTAGTGTCTCTTCCCACGCCACCAGCCAGGAGCGTTTCACTCCAGTGGGGTTTACAACAGCTCCCCATGAATGGGGAGCTGGCAGCCTGGCCCCACTGGAGTGAAGGGGGCCATGGAGGCCTGGCCCCCTGGCACTGCCAAGGGACAAAGGACAATGCCCAGTGCGAGTCTACTGTGCATGTATCGATCTTGGCGCTATGCTGCGGCCTCTCCACCAGGAATAGACTCCACCCCCAGCTCTTCACCATGATTCACGCTAGGGCACTCAGTGATACGCAGCGTGTGGGAGATTCATTTTGAAACTCCCGCTGAATAGAGCAATGGGGTTTACTCCAGTTTTTACGCAAATTTGGCACTTATATTTTTTTTGGAGAATTCCACCTGAAATCTCTCAAGCATTCTGATGCGAGCTCCCTCTAAAAAAATTTAAGGCAGACTTCTTTGCCTCCATTGTCTTTGGTGGACTTGGATGAAGTGCTGGGTAGTGTGGGGTAGCGTTTAAATAGAGTAGCCCACTGATTGAAACACTCAGCTGATGGCATAGTGGCTGACTCAGTCTGGTCACCATAGAAGCAGCGTGAAATTGGTGAATTTTTTTTAAATGCCCAAAAATACAGCGGGAAAACCCACCAGCACTGCCAGCAAGCTGCACTCTGCTTTTCCTGCCCAAAATGACGCTTTGCCAAAAATGGGAAAATTCCACCCATTGAAAGGAGCGTGGTCACTTCATTGCATCAATATAATGGCAATCATGGGGGCGATTCTCCCAAAAAAGTTCCAAGTGCTGAATTTGTGGGAAAACTGGTGTACATCACGATTGTTTTTTTCAGTGGGAGTTCAGACTCGAATCTCCCACACTCTGCAATGCAGAGGTCACAATCGGGAATATCATTAAAAGCTTGGGGACATTCCAGAACTCTGAGCATGCGCAGTGACCCCGAACTGTTAGCCTGCACTTTGCTGGCCAGTTTGATTGCTAGCCAGCCTGGGAGCCTCGCAGTGCTACCCCTCCCCCTCCCACCCATGGCCCGATCGCAGCCACCACAAGCATTCCCAGGTCAGCCCCCACCACCCTCCATTCAGGAGCAATCCAATCTCTAGCCCCAGCCCCCAGCACTGATGATCCCTCCCACCCTGGCAGAACCTCCCCCTCCACAGGAGGCAGACCCCCCCTCCCCCTCAATCTGCCCTGTTCGCTGGCTTCCCTCCAGCCCCGACCAATCCAAATGGCAGAGTGACAGCGGGACCCCCACCCCTAGGCTCTGCCCCAAGTTGACCCCGGCCCCCAATAGGCTCCATCCTCTTGGCACTGCCCGGTGCCTGGTGGGCAGTGTCAAGGTGCTCCCGGGCATGGACACTTTGCACTTTGGGCAATCCCAGAGGGCACAGGCTGGCACTGCCAGAGTGCCCAGGCCCAGGGGCACCACCCCCCGGCCGCCTGAAGGGAGGCCCCCGATTTCCCCCCCCTTCACTCCAGTGGAGTCTCCCGCTAGTTCCCCGAAAATGGGGAGCTACTCTAAACCCTGTGATGCGTGACAATCAAGCACGTGGAACAAGGCTTCAGTATTGAAGGCTTTTATTGTCAAACAATGGAACTAACTAACACGAGTACACCAGTTCAGACTGAAGGGGTCCTGCCGGAGCAGAGGTCACAATCGGGAATATCATTAAAAGCTTCGGGACATTCCAGAACTCTGAAGGCGGGGCCCCACCGGAATGTGCCATAATAACATTTACAACAGGTAAACACCCTAACCCAACAACATTATACAACCCCCACAGTGACAACACCCTAACCCAACAGTAACATAAGAACAACCCCCAGTGGTAACCAACGATGGCTCACCACATTCACCCCTCCTTTAAAAACAAAGGCCGGCGGGATGCAAAAAAACAGGTCATATGTACAAAATTCACAAGTCCAGATGGTCTGGAGGACCGCACCGTCGCTGTGATCTCCTCAACACCGGTTGCGAAACCGGAGCAGGTGCTTGCGGTGGCGTTCTCTCCAAAACAGCGTCCGGCTGTCCCCTCAAGGACTCCCGGGCCGGTTGGCCCTGGGGAGGCGATGGTGCAGGGGATCCTGGAACCTTCGGTGGTGGCGCCGATCTCCGAGTCTCAGGCAAGCTGTACATGGGAGTATAACTGTTATGCACTGGTCCCGGTGCTGACCGCGCCACGTCTGGGGAAGAAATGAGTAGTAGGGGATTCGTGACAGGTGGTATGGGAGCGACAGGAGTTGCTATGTCCCCTGCGGGCGCCAGGTCTCGAATGGAGACAGTGTCCTCTCGCCCGTCAGGATATGCCACATAGGCATACTGAGGGTTGGCGTGGAGGAGTTGGACCGGTTCGACCAAGGGGTCGGACCTGCGAGCCCTCACATGTCGCCGCAGAAGGACGGGTCCTGGGTACGTCAACCAGGCTGGTAATGAGATCCCCGAGGACGACGTCCGAGGGAATGAGAACATCCTCTCGTGGGGAGTAGCATTGGTTGCCGTACACAGGAGGGAGCGGATAGAATGGAGCGCATTTGGAAGGACCTCCTGCCAACGGGAGACTGGAAGGCCCCTGGATTTCAGTGCCAGTAGGACAGCCTTCCAGACTGTAGCATTCTCCCTTTCCACCTGTCCGTTACCCCTAGGGTTGTAGCTCGTGGTTCTACTAGAGGCAATCCCGAATGAGAGCAGGAATTGCCTCAAGTCGTTGCTCATGAACGACGAGCCCCTGTCGCTATGAATGTAGCAGGGGTACCCGAACAGGGTAAAAAGCTCACTGAATGCCTTAATGACGGTGGCAGTCGACGTGTCCGCACAGGGGACAACAAACGGGAACCGGGAATACTCGTCTATTATGTTGAGGAAATAGACGTTCCGGTCTGTTGAGGGAAGGGGGCCCTTAAAATCCACACTCAGCCTCTCAAAAGGGCGAGTGGCCTTGACCAATTGTGCCCGGTCTGGTCGATAAAAGTGCGGTTTGCATTCTGCGCAAATCCGACAGCTTCTCGTCACTGATCTGACATCCTCCACCGAGTAGGGCAGGTTGCGGGCTTTGACGAAGTGGTAGAGTCGGGTGACTCCAGGATGACACAGGTCATTGTGGAGGGCCTTCAAGTGGTCCTCCTGCATGATGGTGCATGTTCCGCGCGAGAGGGCATCCGAGGGCTCATTGAGCTTCCCTGGACGATACATAATATCGTAATTATAGGTGGAGAGCTCAATTCTCCACCGCAAGATCTTATCGTTCTTGATCTTGCCCCTCTGCGTGTTACTGAACATAAACGCCACGGATCGTTGATCCGTGATCAGAGTGAACCGCTTCCCCGCCAGGTAATGGCGCCAGTGTCTGACTGCCTCCACAATGGCCTGAGCCTCCTTCTCCACCGCTGAGTGCCGAATTTCGGGGCCTTGAAGGGTGCGGGAAAAGAACGCGACGGGCCTGCCTGCCTGGTTTAGTGTGGCGGCTAGGGCGAAATCAGATGCATCACTCTCCACCTGGAAAGGGATGGATTCATCCACCGCGTGCATCGTGGCTTTCGAAATGTCGCTTTTCAAAGCCTTGAAGGCCAATTGGGCCTCCGGCGTGAGTGGGAAGGTCGTGGACTTGATGAGCGGACGAGCTTTGTCCGCGTAGTTGGGGACCCACTGCGCATAGTACGAAAAGAACCCGAGGCATCTCCTCAGTGCTTTCGTGCTAGCGGGCAAGGGAAGTTCAATAAGGGGGCGCATACGGTCTGGATCAGGGCCAATAACCCCGTTTTCCACCACGTATCCGAGGATGGCTAACCTGCGCGTACGGAATACGCACTTCTCCCTGTTATAGGTCAGATTCAGGCGAGATGCAGTGCGCAGAAAGTGTTGAAGATTCGTGTCATGATCCTGCTGGTCATGGCCGCAGATGGTGACGTTATCCAGGTACGGGAAGGTAGCCCGCAACCCGTTCTGGTCCACCATTCGGTCCATAGCACGCTGGAAGACCGAGACCCCATTGGTGACACCAAATGGAACCCTGAGGAAATGGTATAGACGACCATCCGCCTCAAAAGCCGTATATTGTCGGTCCTCTGGGCGGATGGGGAGTTGATGGTAGGCGGACTTAAGGTCTATGGTAGAGAACACTCGGTACTGCGCAATCTGATTGACCATATCAGAAATGCGCGGGAGAGGATACGCATCCAGCTGCGTATAACGGTTAATGGTCTGACTGTAGTCGATGACCATCCGAGGTTTGTTCCCGCTTTTGACTACCACGACCTGCGCTCTCCACGGACTAGCACTAGCCTGTATGATCCCTCCCTTGAGGAGCCGCTGAACCTCAGATCTAATAAAGATCCGGTCTTCAGCGCTGTAACGCCTACTCTTAGTAGCGATGGGCTTGCAGCCTGGTACCAGATTCTTAAATAGGGATGGTGTAGTGATTTTCAGAGTGGAAAGATTGCATGCGGGGCGCTTTGGGCAATTTGGAGGCTGCGGCTGATTCCCTACTGCCAGTGAAGGGAGTGGCCCACCGTACTGTAGGATCACACTCTTCATGTGGACCATAAAATTTAGTCCGAGGAGAATTGGCGCACAAAGGTGAGGTAACACAAGGAGCCTGTATTGCTCGTAAATTGTGCCCTGTACCTCTAGAGTTACCATACATCGTCCTTGGATCGGTACAGACCGGGACCGTGATGCCATGGAAATTGTCTGCTTGGCAGGTAGAACCCGGAGGGGGTCCACACCTTTTAGCAGTGTCAGGGTGTATGAAACTCTCGGTGCTCCCACTGTCAAACAGACAATTCACAGTACGACCATTTACCTTGATATCCATCATTGAATTCTCAAGCCTGTGGTGCTTAGTCTGGTCCAGGGAGATCGACGCCACCGTTGGCCCCTGGGCGTCACTGCATGCCGCCGATGTTGATGCTGAGGACCCCTGCTGGTCGCTCCTAGTCGTCGTGGACCATGATGGCCGCCCCCATGAATCGCACGTGGGCGAGGGCGCCTCCTCCTCCTCCTCCGTCAGCCACGATGGCGCCGTCCTGGATTCGCACGTGGTCGGACCTCGTGGGTACTGCGACGCCGAAGGAGATTGTCTCCGCTCTGGAGGGTTACAAGCTGCACTGCCGTTTTTGGACTTCGACCTGCAAACTTTACCGTAGTGGCCTTTTTTACCGCACTGGCTGCAGATTGCCGTTCTTGCCGGACACTGTTGCCGTGGATGCTTGGCCCCACCGCAAAAATAGCATCGCTGGCCGCCTGGAGCTGCCGCCGTCGTCGGATCGATCTGGGAGCGCGAGTTTGCAGGGCGAGGAGGGATTTGAGCTTGCTCTTGCCACGTTGACTCCACGTGGTCCTCGGGGTACAGCGCCAAGCTTTTCGACGCCGCTTCCAGCATCTCAGCCATCTCCATCGCTTGGGTCAAGTCGAGGTTCCCTTTTTCCAGTAACTTAAGCCGGATGTACGAGGACCCTACCCCTGCTACGAACGCGTCTCGGGCGAGGTCGTACATGTATTGTTCGGCTGATACGTCTTTACAATCGCAACCCCTGGCAAGCTGCAGGAGCTCATTGGCGTAGTCCTCCAGGGTTTCGCCCAACTGCCGACGTCGTGTAGCGAGGAGGTAACGAGCGTGTATCTCGTTGGGTGGTTTCGTGTATCGTTTCTTCAAGAGCTCGACGGCCCTCGGGTAAGTGGTAGCCGCACGAATCGCGAGATAAATCGTGTCGCTTACCCTTGCGTGGAGGACTTGGAGTTTGTCGCTGTCTGTAGTAATAGCTACAGAGGCTGCCAGGTAGTCTTCGAAACACTTCCACCAGTGGTCGAAGGTGTTAGCGGCACCGACCGCACGTGGGTCCAACGCCAGACGATCTGGTTTCAAGATCTGTTCCATACTCTTTTTTTTTTTACAGCTGAGAGTTTTCTGTTTGACAATAAAATTGATGCGCGACAATCAAGCACGTGGAACAAGGCTTCAGTATTGAAGGCTTTTATTGTCAAACAATGGAACTAACTAACACGAGTACACCAGTTCAGACTGAAGGGGTCCTGCCGGAGCAGAGGGTCTTATACCTCTCCTCCGGAGGCGGGGCCCCACCGGGATGTGCCATAATAACATTTACAACAGGTAAACACCCTAACCCAACAACATTATACAACCCCCACAGTGACAACACCCTAACCCAACAGTAACATAAGAACAACCCCCAGTGGTAACCAACGATGGTTCACCACACCCTGCCAGAGTGAAATTGCACTGGCTGGGTGGGAGATGCATGCGGGCCCGATAATCACATTTAAATCACATTAAAATAAGACTAAAATTACTTACCTGCTGTTCCTGTCGGTTTCCACGCTGGATATCTGTCGCTGGGAGATGCGCGCGCATTGGGAACGCATGCGTGAATCCTGCGAATCAGCGAACGTGTGAATCTCCCGGCCTGACCCGCCAATAAATTAGCGGGTCAGAATGGGAGAATTGGCCCTCACATATCGACTCAGTATATGATGTCTTTAGCATAAGTAAAATGTCCCAAAACAAAATTTGACATTAAGCTATATAAAATTAGGACGGGTGATTTGTTCAAAGTATATTTTAAGGAATATCTTAAAGGAGGAGAGGGGGAGCAAAAGAAGTTTAAGGTGGTTTTTCCAGAACTCAGAATTGAGGGAGCTGAACGTACGGTTGTCAATGGTGGAATAATGAAAAGCAGGAATGCACAAGACACTGCAATAGGAGGAGCGCAGAGATCTCAGTTTGTTGTCACTGGAGATAGTTACAGAGATAGAGAAGGCAGGACCCTGGCAGGATTTCATAGAATCATAGAATGCTACAGTGCAGAAGGAGACCATTTGGCCCATCGAGTCTGCACCGACCACAATCCCACCCAGACCCTATCCCCATAGCCCCATGCATTTACCCTAGCTTGACCCCTGACTCGAAGGGGCAATTTACCATGGCCAATCCACCTAACCCACACATCTTTGAACTGTGGGAGGAAATCGAAGCACCTGGAGGAAACCCACGCAGACATGGAGAGAATGTGGGAACTCCACACAGACAGTGACCCAAGGCAGGAATCTGCGAGGCTGCAGTGCTAACCATTTGGAGACAAGAGAATATAAATTTGCAAGTTTAAAAACAAGGTATTGCCAGAGTGGGAGCAAAATCCAGTAAGCAAGCTGTGTGAGTATCTTGGAGATGAAAAAGAGATATACATTTTTCCAGAAGTGACTGAACGACAAAGAGGAGCATAATGGTTTGTTGATTAATTAGAAACTCTGGAAAGTTACACCATCAGGCCTGTCATGGTCTAAGGGAAAGAAGTTTCATAGAATTTTGTGTTTGTTGATAAAGTCATACCTGTGAAGTTTGGAGGTAAAAGTTGTTGTAGGATAGGAATCCTGACCTACCTGATGATGATACTGATGGGGATGATGACCAAGTACTATATGATAAAGACCCCAAAGGATCACAGGAGGCAAGGAACCAATTGAAAATGTAAATTTCAATTTCATCCTGGAATGGTGTAGCTACATTGTGCCACATGTCTGCAGGGAGTGATGGAGGTTCTTGTGGTTGCGCAAGCTGTTGCTTTGTTGTATTGACTCTTTAAATTGAAATTTACACTTTTATTTGAAGTATGATTTTACCAGTTAATTCATGCTCAATTCGCATTGGTTCTTATTCATGTAACGCAAAGTTACAAAAAGTGGAATCTTGTTCATTTCTTCTTTGAAGTCATTTGGTAAATTTGGTTATTTTGGTTTGCAGTTCCCCACATAGAGATCACAACAGTGCACCTGATTGCATTTGTTTTCCTGGAGTTAGAATTTGAAATTAAATTCTGTGAATGTGTCTTAAATGAATTCTGAAATGATGCAACTAGAAATACTTTACTTTTTTACACACTAATAGGCCATTAACAGTACATTGGCTCCTGCACAGGATGTGATGGGAAGGTCTACACTGAATGACATGAATGAATTTCCCATTCCGTTGCTTCAAGTCAAAACAAGTGTAAGGAAGCGGCAACAGGGCTGCAGAAAGTGAAGTTTTATTGGATGGACTGGTTATATATGTAAGATTCAGGTGAAATATGTCTGTATCAGCAAACACTGCCTCTCTTGCACATGGTTTCTTGCCTCCTGTGATCCTTTGGCGTCTTTATCATATAGTATTTGGTCATCATCCCCATCAGTATCATCATCCTGGTCAGAGGCATTATGCTTCAGGATTTACAAATTGTTCGAAGCAGAGCACAACAAACAATGATACCCAGCACAAGATGCTTGCTGGAGTATATTGAAGAACAGCAGATTTAATCAGATTTATCTGAACTGCATTTTCAGAAGGCCTGCTAAATGATCACTTGGGTGGCCCCGAGGCAGCTGTTATATCACTCTCTGCTGCAGTGGTTTTTAACGGTGTGCCACAGAACACAGGCATGCCTTGTGATCTGTGCAAGCGTGACATGAAATTTTGATGTTTTCTCTGAACCCCTGCTGCGGGAATGCTCGGAGGCCATGGCTGTGCAGACTTCGAGCCCCAACGTTAGAAAGGGCATGTTGTGTAACTCCACACACAATGGTGCGATCCAAACTTTGAGACACCAATCCCTGAATCTCTGGTTGTTCAGATTGAGGGAATGTCCTATCAGGAACAAGTCAAATCCATAGTAAAATGGTCTTTTATCTGTCTATGTGGAGGGCAGGGAGGGAATATTGGGGATTGTGATGTCCAGTCCAGTGACCGGAAAGGGACTTAACCAATGACCATGCAGTGATTTAGATTGTGGACAATGGCTACACCTGACAAGGCGGAGGGAGTCATTCCCCATAACTATGGACTGTTTCAATTTCTCCACTGGTTTTGATCACAGATTGTTGGTGCCTTCATTGTTGTGTGTGGGGTCTACTGAAGAAAGCCCACCAGCCAGAAAGTATTTTTAACAAGGTTCATCAGAGTTGCCCAGCCTTACTAAGATATTTATATTGCTGACCTGCTTCCTGCAAGGGTCTGCTATTCAGCCCCTGCTTTAAACAATATTTTAAACAATAGTGTGCATGTTGAGTTTATGGTTAAAGTTTTTTTGAGAGAATTTGAACAAACCAAATACTTCAAGAACAAACACCAAAGGATTTAATTTGAATTGAACATTGCCGGAACCATTACAACAGGAATAACTGAAAGATCATTACTTTCAGTGAAATATCATCCAGAAACAAAAAGTGGAAATTCTGAAACATGGAGTAATGTTCCAAGAGGCAGTTGGTACATTTATGTTCAGGTGAGCCTGAGTTCTGGTAACAGGCATTTAAACTCTCCAAAATGAGCTCAGTTAGTACTGTCACTGATTGTGTTTGGAATTCATATCAAGGTTCAACAGGTGGTGTTTATTTTATAATAATTTAATTTATTCAAATTCTTTCAAAGAACTTCAATCATGAACTCAACATGCCCACTATTATTCATGTAAGTAAATGTGATGTTTATGAGCAATTGATTCAGTTGAAAAATAGTGGGTGTTTCATTGAAGTGTGCTGTGTTTCTGAGTAGGTTGGGAACCACAGCTTACTGCATCTGGGCAAATACCACATTCTTAGCAAGTATGGGTTTTGGTACCCCTGAGGTCCGAGATCGGCATCATTAGCTGTGGTGCCCACAAGGCAGCAAACAAAAATACAAAATACTTCAGCAAGCGTTTTAAGACTTTGCAGAGTTGAAGGAGCAAATAACAAAAAGAGACAGCGACTACAGCAGGTCTCAGTGTAAGGCTGCTCTTCATGGGAAAATGCAATTGCTGCAAAAAAAAGCTTAAAACTTAAAGCAAACCAGTTAGAAATGTAGAACAGCCAATGTTTCCAAATTGACATTATCTGAGAGGTTTCGACATATTGAAGGAGAAAATCAAACTCCGAATTAGGCATTTTGGAGAAAAATAGATACTTGGGGTTCTTAATTGCTTCAAGGCTGGACAATAAGTCTCAACCTGAACTTCACTCCATTGCAAAAATATTGCAAAAACTGAAGATTATGGGCAGGATTTTCCAGCCGCACTCACCCCAAGGCTTGAAATTCCCAACTGAGGTCAACAGACTTTTGCATGGTCCATTTCCCACCTGCTACGTTTCCTGTGGCGGGCGGGATGGGAAAATTCCACCCTATGTTATTGCAAGCCAAGGCATTAATAAGACCTTAAAGTCTTAAAAGCCTTTGAATAATGCTTAAACTTGAGGAGGAACAGGATTCTGGAAAGGGCCAAATTCAACAAAAGAGTACATAAGTGAACAAGTAGATGATTTTATTTATGACCTTTGTTGACTAGCTGAAGATTGCAAGCATGGAAACCTAAAAACAAAATAAATATGAGACCAGATTATAGACAGTGTTACTGAGGATACCCTAACAGACCTATTGAAATTTTCGGAAGATCTAATCTATGACAAAGCAATGCAGTTGGTGAGACAAACAGAGGTCCATGAACAGAATAGGGCAATACTGAGAAATAAAGAGAAACCTTGGCTCAGGAAACCTCCAATGACCATACAGTTCATTAAGCATTAAAGTAGTCATAGAGTCATAGTCATAGAGGTTTATAGCATGGAAACAGGCCCTTCAGCCCAACTTGTCCATGCCGCTCTTTTTTTAAACCCCTCAACTGATCCCAGTTGCTCGCATTTGGCCCATATCCCTCTATACCCATCTTACCCATGTAACTGTCTAAACACTTGTTAAGTATGAAAAAATTGCCCCTCTGGGCACTTTTGTATCTCTCCCCTTTCACCTTAAATCTATGCCCTCTAGTTTTAGACTCCTCTATCTTTGGGAAAAGATATTGACTATCTAGCTGATCTATGACCCTCATTATTTTATAGACCTCTATAAGATCACCCCTCAGCCTTCTACGCTCCAGAGAAAAAAGTCCCAGTCTATCCAGCCTCTCCTTATAACTCAAACCATCAAGTCCCGGTAGCATCCTAGTAAATCTTGTCTGCACTCTTTCTAGTTTAATAATATAATTTCTATAATAGGGTGACCAGAACTGTACACAGTATTCCAAGTGTGGCCTTACCAATGTCTTGTACAACTTCAACAAGACGTCCCAGCTCCTGTATTCAATGTTCTGACCAATAAAACCAAGCATGCTGAATGCCTTCTTCACCACTCTATCCACCTGTGACTCCACTTTCAAGGAGCTATGAACCTGTACCCCATGTAACTTGCTGGAATGCTCTGCCAAATTGTCTGCAGCTGATCTGCCCTAAAGAGGGGCAGCTCCATAAAAAACTCAAGTGTAAGCGAAACATCAGAAAATAAGGAACCATTTGGATGGAAAGTACAAGATACCATCAAACCATGCCAAAACAATGGTGCCAAAAAGACCCTCAGATGAGAATGGTGCCCAATAAGCACATTTCTGCAAAAGGATTGGACATTTTGAGAAGTAAATCCACTAACTTTACAAGTGTTAAGGAAAACTTCTTTACAAACAGGCCATAAATGAAATTGAGGAACTTCATCCAGAAGAGGAACAAAAAAGTTTCCTTGGTGAGATCAAAGGTCACGAGTACACATTCTGGAATGCAGATATTTATGTCAATGGAGACATCACCAACTTTTCTCTGAATAGCAGAGCAAAGAATCATGATTATTAATACAATTTCTGAAGCCAACTGCAATCCAGGAGGGGTCAAACTACACATCAAGGGAACATTACAGGCATTGCTCCAATGCAAGGGAAAATGTATACTGGAAACATTGTGAGCAAAATGTTCCCAAAGAAAAGACTAGAAATGACCTTTTCAGCTTGGCCCGATGGTTGATTGATGTGGCGAGCTGGTAAGATAGGGTGAGAGATGAAAAATTGGGTCCGTGCCAGGTTTTTCACTGCTCATGATGTTACCAGCCTCATTCTGCCAGCAAAATAAATATTTCAATATTCAATAGGTAATTTAAATATGATTAGCAAGTCCCGGATGCTATCACCTGGACTCATTTGCCCTTATCTGCTCATCGATCGACGTCCTCACCGGTGAGGATCAGGTATGGTCTCCAGCAATGGGGACTTGACATGATGCCATAGGTGGGACCAGAGGCCATTGAAGCCCCCCAGGTAATTGGGGGCAGGGTCAGGCAGCGCCTCTTGGGCAGTGCCAGCCACTTCCAGCCTGGCATCTTGAGAGTGTTAGCCAGGCACCTTGACAGTGCTGAGAGGTTGAGGCTTGAGGGGAAGTGTTGGGGCCTGAAGGGGTGAGGCCTGAAGTGGTGGGCCTATGGTAGGGGCAGAACCATGATGGGTGGGCGGGGACATGATGGAGAGACAATGTGGTGGAGCTCCTGGGGGGGGGGGGGGGGGGGGGGGGGAAGTGGGGAATGCTGCATTGGGGGGTGGGGTTCGGCTCAGTAGGTGGTCGGGGGCATGGAGGCTGCGATCGGACAGGGTGGCAATCGAGGGGGTGGGGGGGGCAGCAATTGGCCGGTGTAGTGATCGGTGGGGGTGGCAATCGGCCAGGGTGGAAATTGAGGGGGTGGGGGGAATCGGCAGGATGGAGGGGGGGGGGGGGTTGCGGGGGTGGGTGATGTCCAGGACGTGCTGGGAGTGGCAGATCTCCCAGTATACTGTGTATTGTAGATCGGGGTGGGGGCACAATGGTGCCCCTAGAACTCAGCAACCAGTTTGTTGGCATGAATAATCTCCAGCTGCTCCCCTTACCAGTGAGAATCACATTTGGGCTTTTTTTTCTCTCAGTAACGTGCGGTTGTGCTTGGGAGCTTGCCCAAAAGGTGGTATGATTCTTTCCAGTTTTCACACTTGTTTGACACTTTGGTAAGATTGCCTTCTAAAACTCATAATAGTGGGAAAACCAGAGGCCCCATGGACTGGACCACAATAGTTCAACATTTAGTCAGTTTTTGGAGAGTAGAGTTGAATGCCGGTTCAGAGGGGGATGGGGGCTAAACCTGTTGGTGAGCCTGGCTGCAAAGCGATTGGGTACCATTTTGAAATGATGCCCTGATCTCACAGTGCATTGGGTGATCCCCTCTCTCCCCCACAGACATCGGGAACCACCTCACTCCGCCCCCCCCCCCCCCCACCCATCAGCAGCATGTTACCCCACCCACTCCCCGACATGGATCATTGGCATCAGTGCATTGGGGCCATATCAATGAGTTCCCCTTCATGATCCCGACATGCCCCTCTTCATGCCTCACTCCTTTATGACTTGCCATTCATGTCAGAATACTTTGTTCCAATGCCACATTCACCAACAGTGGTGACTTAGAAAGTACATCTGCCCCTATCCATCTACCTGATCTTCCAGGTCCAACAAAACAGGTTCAGGGAGAGAAGTGAAGCTTCCTGAAAAATTGAATCTATGAAGTCCAAGCTTTGAGAGGAGATGGCACAATAAGTGAGTATGAATGTTAAAAACATTTACAGATAAAGACTTGGGGGGGGGGGGGTGTGGAATATAGTACTAGGGTTGAATGAGTTAATGTGTAAGACAGTGTAAACAGCATGTCCCATAATGATGACATAAGAGACAAGTGACCTCGGGCGGGATTTGTATCGAAACCAGAAAATCCCGCCCGAGGTCAACAGATTTTCGCATTAGAATCATAGAAATGCTTGCTGTGGGCTACCTCCTGGATGTCTTTAGGTGCTGTCCTGTGGACCAGAAATGTTACATACTATCTCAGCTGGGGGGGGGGGGGGGGGGTGGGAGGGGCATTCTACTTTTTTAGTGCTGTCTGGGGGAGGCTCCCTTATCTGAATCCTGGTCAGGCTGCTCTCTGCAACCACTGTGTTGTTGCTTTGTTCTTGCTGCGGGTTGTGTTCAAGGAAAGCACTGAATGCTGGGGTTTTGGGGGGTGGTGGAGCCATGCACCATTTGCTGACCGAGGGCTAATCAATTCAAGCAGCTGGTGCTCCAAGCAGGGGTGCCCAGGTTGACACAGACACTCATACTGCATGGAATCTGCCCCGTGTCCCTGACCAGCAACACATACCTGGAAAGGATGCTAGAGTTTCACATGTGGCAATGGCTCAAGGATGCGCAGTGCCCATAGCTGCACACCAATCTGCATACTCTCTGTGCCAGCTGTTTTCATGATGGTAATTTCATACAACCTAAATATTCATGCATGGCACCATGGACTTTGTGGTGTTGTCAGCACCCACAAGCGGAGGTACTGGTCCCAGTGAGGGATTGGAGTGGTACTGGGTCTATGTAGCCAATGACATTAATCTATCATTCTTTGCTCTGTCCAAACCCACTGTGCATAATGGATCTTGGACTGTTTGACTTGGAGCAGGCGATCATGGTGGCGGTTGAGGAGAAGGAAGCAGTTCAGGAGGTGGAGGGCGTGAGGAGGCCACCACAGGAGCAGCCATTGGCAGTCCCTCAGGAAGGAGGGTGGGGGGCTGATGCTGAGGGCCAGGAGGTGGGAGAGCAGTCTCCCAAAAGGGTGCCCAGAAGACGGAGGATGCAGAGGGCAAGGAGGTACCGGACCCGGCATTCCTTCGAGGCCCTGTCGCTGGCTGCGACCGCGAAGAGCATGGTACGACACCTGTGTGAGGTGCTCGCACACCTGGCACCTGAGGGGAGAAGCGGCCACCTGCTCCCTATGGAAGTGAAAGTGACAGCTGCCCTTAACTTTTATGCCATTGGGTGCTTCCAGGCACCCAGTGGCGACCTCTGCGGGATCTCTCAGGCTTCCGTGCACAGATGTGTGCAGCAGGTCACGGATGCCCTGTACACCCGGGCAGGACAATACATTCATTTTGATGTAGGCCATGGACAGCAGAGGCCCGAGCTGCAAGCTTCGCAGCCATTGCAGAGATTCCCAATGTCCAAGGAGCAGTGGACGGGACCCACATCACCCTGTGGGCCCCACAAGGAACACCGCAGCCATTCATCAACTGCAAAGGGTTCCACCCTCAATGTGCAGATTGTTGACGACCATCAAATGAGCATCATGTAGGTCGATGCATGACACCCAGGGAGTGTCCATGACAGCTTCATGCTGAGGCAGTTGGAAATCCCTGGGCTCTTTGAAGACCAGCCCAGGCTGCTGGGATGGCTCGTGGGGGACAAGGGTTACCCACTGAGATTGTGGCTAATGATGCCAGTGCGGAGGTTCGAGACCGAGTCAGAGACCTGATACAATGAGGCCCATGCTGCCACTCGGTCCATAATAGAGCGGCGCATCGACCTACGGAAGATCAGACCGCTCTGGGGGTGTCCTGCAGTACAATCCAGTGCATGCCTCATCATTATGTGCTGCGCTCTGCACAACATCGTGCAGCAGTGGGGAGACCAGCTGGAGCAGGAGGAGGAGGAGGAGGAGCGGCGAGGGGGCAAGGTGGACGTCCTGCCGTATGAGCAGCCAGAGGATGAAGGGCAGGCAGTGATGGCAGGTGTCTTGCAGGGCAGCGCAGCGAGGGACACCTTCATAGCAACCCGCTTCATGTAGCTGATGCAGTGTAGGGGCTGCTACAAACACACTTCCACCACCCCCAGGAGCAAATACAGCCTCCATTCCTCCTCCACCCCAAAAAGGCCTGTCAAACCACATGACCCTTCCCCACCCTCTCTCATCTCACCACACTGTCCCCCAGAAACACCAAAGCTTGTTAGTGGGCCTGGGTTGGCAATGATAGCGAGTCTTGGTTGAAGGCTGGAGGATGATGATTATTCGCTGATCCTGCCCCTGGTGCCACTCAAGCCTGATTCTTACCTGTTCTCCGAATGCACACTACTACCTTGGTCCACGCAGCAGTAAGGTTTGGGAATACAAGTGTGTGGGACAATCACTGGGGGGAGGGGTGCAGGGGGTCCAGTTTCAACAAGAGTCTGGTGGATGTTGGGGAAGGTAGGGCAGGCATAATGCCAGTGGTGGATGTTGGGGAAGGTAGGACAGGCATATGCCAGTGCGGAGGTCCGAGACCTTCTGTAACATGTGGCCAAGTTTCACACAGTCAGTGCCTTGACGCATGGAAACGGGGAGCACTCACTTCTGTGCGGGGGGGAGAACCAGAGGCACATTAATCACAGCAGTGAGGTGCAAATAAAAATTTATTGTGTTCTTAACATTTAGCCCAAAGCAACCCTGACTACTGGTAACCTTCACCTGTGACCTCTTAGTGAACCTACAGCTTTCTAACTTTGTGTGGCCCACTGCTTCTTCAAGGTGCTTCCCCAGGATGCACATCAGAAATAATAGGTGTCCAGCTGTGATCAACGTCCTGTTGCCTGTGATGGCCCTGAGATGCCCTGGTGTGAGGAAGGGGGAATCAGAAGGTCTAGGGATGTCCAGAATCCCCTGGGTGGAGGACCCCGGCATGGACTTTAGCCTTTCCTCCTCTCTGGAGTGCCAAGAGGCCCTGGGGACACTCCATGGGATGCCAGAGTAGCTGGACTGAGCTCCAGGAGCTCCGGCGTCACCTGGCTCCACCAATCCTGGAGCCCCACATGCATCTGCTCCATGGTCTGTGTGCCCTCAGCCTTGGCCCTCTGAGACTGGGCCAAGCTCTGGAGCCCCTCTCCCACAGCATTCTGTGAGCGAGTGAGGCTCTGGAGCCCCTCAGCATTAGCCCTCTGAGACTGGGCTAAGTTGTCGAGGCTCACAGCCACGGCCAGCTGTGTCTCCAGAATGCCAGCGAAAGCCTCAGCCATGGCCAGCAGTGTCTCCAACACATATCTCCAACATCCATGGCACAATGTGCCTCCTGGATGCAGGCAACACCCTCAGCTGTGGCCTGCTGTGTCTCCAGGAAGACCTGAACCCTGCCACCCATGAGGACAGATCCTGACCCAGACTTTCCACTACTTACGCCACCTTTGCAGTGTTGGTCTGGTTTGCATTCTGTTGGCACCACCTCCTGCAACAGCACTCTGTTGGACTTCCCTAAGCAGCCTTCCAATTGCAGCATGGTTGCTGACAGCCCTTCCACAACTCCCCGGGTTTGCTGATGCATCTCCACCAGCCTTGAGATGAACGGACCCTGAGGCCTGGCATCTGGTTTGGGGACAGCTGAATCCTTATCTTTAGTAGGCCTCTGTGTGCCTGAGCCCTCGGATGTGCCCGTCTCCACCGATGTGCATCAGTGTCTGTGATGTGCTCACCAGTAATTGTCCCAGAAGCATCCAGTGCAGCATCGCACTTCTTCGAAGAGGACTTAGGAAGAGGGCTAAGCTAATGCTCACTTGCAAACGGACGGCGACCTGGCTGTCAGTCATCATTCTGGCTGTTGAATCACCCCCTGCTAGCTCCATGGCATGCTGCTCAAACCCGGTCAGCTGTCGCAGCTCAGGCACACCGCCACCAATCTGTGTCCTCTCTCACTGGTTGTGTGTGGTTTTCTCCTGTGGGAACATAAGGTGGATTGCAAGCATTAACATATTACATAGAACATAGAACATTTCAGCACTGAACAGGCCCTTCGGCCCACGATGTTGTGCCGACCTTCATCTGAAACCAAGATCAAGCTATCCCACTCCCTACCATCCTGGTGTGCTCCATGTGCCTATCCAATAACCGCTTAAATGTTCCTAAAGTGTCTGACTCCACTATCACTGCAGGCAGTCCATTCCACACCCCAACCACTCTCTGCGTGAAGAACCTACCTCTGATATCCTTCCTATATCTCCCACCGTGAACCCTATAGTTATGCCCCCTTGTAATAGCTCCATCCACCCGAGGAAATAGTCTTTGAACGTTCACTCGATCTATCCCCTTCATCATTTTATAAACCTCTATTAAGTCTCCCCTCAATCTCCTCCGCTCCAGAGAGAACAGCCCCAGCTCCCTCAACCTTTCCTCATAAGACCGACACTCCAAACCAGGCAGCATCCTGGTAAATCTCCTCTGCACTCTTTCCAGCGCTTCCACATCCTTCTTATAGTGAGGTGACCAGAACTGCACACAATATTCCAAATGCGGTCTCACCAAGGTCCTGTACAGTTGCAGCATAACCCCACGGCTCTTAAACTCCAACCCCCTGTTAATAAAAGCTAACACACTATATGCCTTCTTCACAGCTCTATCCACTTGAGTGGCAACCTTTAGAGATCTGTGGATATGGACCCCAAGATCTCTCTGTTCCTCCACAGTCTCCATTGACCCTGTAATCCACATTTAAATTAGTCCTACCAAAATGAATCACCTCACATTTATCAGGGTTAAACTCCATTTGCCATTTTTCAGCCCAGCTTTGCATCCTATCTATGTCTCTTTGCAGCCTACAACAGCCCTCCACCTCATCCACTACTCCACCAATCTTGGTGTCATCAGCAAATTTACTGATCCACCCTTCAGCCCCCTCCTCCAAGTCATTAATAAAAATCACAAAGAGCAGAGGACCAAGCACCGATCCCTGCGGCACTCCGCTAGCAACCTGCCTCCAGTCCGAAAATTTTCCATCCACCACCACCCTCTGTCTTCGATCAGATAGCCAGTTACCTATCCAATCGGCCAACTTTCCCTCTATCCCACACCTCCTTACTTTCATCATAAGCCGACCATGGGGGACCTTATCAAACGCCTTACTAAAATCCATGTATATGACATCAACCGCCCTACCTTCATCAACACACCTAGTTACCTCCTCAAAAAATTCTATCAAATTTGTGAGGCACGATTTGCCCTTCACAAATCCGTGCTGACTATCCCGGATTAATCCGCATCTTTCTAAATGGTCGTAAATCCCATCCCTAAGGACCTTTTCCATCAATTTACCAACCACCGAAGTCAGACTAACCGGTCTATAATTACCAGGGTCATTTCTATTCCCTTTCTTAAACAGAGGAACAACATTTGCCACTCTCCAGTCCTCTGGCACCATCCCCGTGGACAGCGAGGACCCAAAGATCAAAGCCAAAGGCTCTGCAATCTCATCCCTCGCCTCCCAAAGAATCCTAGGATACATTTCATCAGGCCCAGGGGACTTATCGACCTTCAGTTTATTCAAAACTGCCAAGACATCCTCCCTCCGAACATCTATTTCCTCCAGCCTATTAGCCTGTAACACCTTCTCTTCCTGAAAAACATGGCCCCTCTCCTTGGTGAACACTGAAGAAAAGTATTCATTCATCACCTCGCCTATCTCTACTGATTCCATACACAAGTTCCCACCACTGTCCTTGACCGGCCCTAACCTATTAAAGTGCATGGTGTGCAATGTGTACCTGTGTTTCGGACCTTGTGTTGGCAGTTCGGGGAAAAGGGTTTCCACTGGGGGGTGCTAGCTGAGGGGAGATAAGGGGTTAGATGCAGATCTTGGTTGGGGGTGGGGCTTTGTTTCTAAGAATGGTTTGAGATCCATACCGAACATGTGCAGGTTTCAGAATGGGATGCACACTCACCCTTGCTGCCTGAAGAAGGTCATACAGTTTCTTCTTACAGATGTCAGGCTCCTGGCATTTAATGCAGCTGCCACCTCCTGCCACAATGCTCTCGCGGTGATACCCTTTGGATGACGGTCCTGACTGGGGAACAGCAGTTGGCAGCTCTCCTCTACTGGATTAGATGTCGATCATTTAGGACTGAGATGAGGAGAGATTTCTTCACTCAGAGGGTTGTGGATTTTTGGAATTCCCTACCCTGGAGGACTGTGAAGTTAAGACATTGACTATATTCAAGGCAGAAAGCAATAGATTTTTGGATACTAAAAGAATTAGTGGATTTGAGGTAAGTGCAGGAAGATGGAATTAAGATAGATCAACCATGATTGTATTGTGAGAGCATGTTAGAGGGCTGAATAGCCTGCTCTTCCTCAAATTTCTTATATTCTTTTACAGTTATAACACTTATTTCAAGCTCACAACACCTGAAAATCATGAGTAACATGGCATTTCACATATTTTATATGCCCTTGGTAATTTCTATCACTGTTTTCTATCCTGAATATGGGTGCAACAGAGATTTATCCCAGCAACTTATTATCTGTTCGAATGAAAATCGTCAATTGGATGCATTAAACAAACGTGTTTGAAAATCACCTTTTGACTTGTTGTATAGAGATAATAAAACTCATTCAATGGATAGAACATAGAACATTACAGCGCAGTACAGGCCCTTCGGCCCTCGATGTTGCGCCGACCAGTGAAACCAATCTAAAGCCCATCTAACCTACACTATTCCAATATCATCCATATGTTTATCCAATAACTATTTGAATGCTCTTAATGTTGACGAGTCCACTACTGTTGCAGGCAGGGCATTCCACGCCCTTACTACTCTCTGAGTAAAGAACCTACCTCTAACATCTGTCCTATATCTCTCACCCCTCAATTTAAAGCTATGTACATAGCTACATAAGTACATAATAGTACATAATCTAATAGTACATAATCTGATGAAAATTTGCCCACTAGAATCACTGGGAGAACTTAACACTAGGAAATGCGTGGGTTTGAGAGTGGATGGGGTGTTAAAGCTGCGCACTTGACACCATGCCCAGAAATTGGCTCCAAACTGTTGACTTCCAGGTTTCACTCCAGTGCAATAGGCTGCCTACACACAACCCCTCTCCAGAGAAGTGGAGTAGCAACTAACATATGCATTCAGGTGATTTTGACACAGATTTGTAAATTCAAGATGTGATCCCCTGTTTTACTGGGCTTCCTGAAACCCACTGGTGGAAGAAAGGCAAAAATAGAGCTGCAAATGACAAAGGAATAGACATTCTTAATACTTTTATTGAGGGTTACCTTCCTACACTTTGGAGTTTTCTTCTAAACTTAGGGGGTTTGATCTATTAGATCTGGGTGGATGCTGCCTATGCTACATTAGACTGGACTTCATATATGGACCAAGCTACATCAGCAGTAACTATAGGTATTCAGGTTTGTGTAATTACTTCAACGAGGCTAATAAGGTCATCTTGGTGTTGAGCTCCCTGATTGAGGTAACGCCTTCTGCACTCGCTGGGCACCACAGGGGCTGGGGTGCATTATCAACCCCGATAATCACATTTTAATTTGATGTTTTAAGTTTTCTTTCGACTTTGTTTTTGGTTCGGGCTGTTCCCCCTTCCTTTTGGGGAGCTGCCCCTTTTACTTTGTCCCTAAGTTAGTTTGAGTTCGTTTACTTGGTTGGTATCGAAATAAATCCCTGATTGAGGTAATAATTGCCTGTGTCAAAAAGATTGGTCATAATTGCCTGCCCAATCAGGGTGCCTCGTCTATATATAAAAGTGGGAGTGTCAGATCTTCTGGCACTTTGGATTCTGATTGTGCACCTGAAGAACTCTAGGTATGGAATAGAGTTGGCAAACAAAGGTAATCTGGTGAAGCGACACTGGCCTCTGGCTGGGCACTGCAGGGACTGTGGTGTATTATTGATCCCTTCAATCACATTTTAATTTGATATTTTAAGTTTCCTTTCTGCTTTGTTTTTTGTTTTGGGTGGTTCCCCCTCCTTTTAGGGAGCTGCCCTCTTTGAGTTGTCCCTAAGTTAGTTTGATTTTGTTTATTTGGTTCAACAGGAAAATAAATCCTTGTTTGAGGTAATAATTAACTGTGTCAAAAAGATTGGGCAGGCAATTATGACTTATGTAATAAGGTTAAGATGACAGGCAGAAGCTTGTGAATTTGGGTTGACAGTTAATGAGATGCTAAGGGACTGTTTGGTATGTTGGATAAATAATTTAACTATCCAAAACTACTTGTTGCTGAAAGCCCAAATGGACTTAAAATAGATGCTACAGCTTGCCTTATTGTTTGAAAATGCTGCAAGTGGGGCATATGAGTTGCAAGGTATCCTGATGGAAGTGGACAGTCACGCCAGCACGACTGAGTTTGGAATCCACCACTTGAGCACAAGTGATTACATAGCCTCCCTCAGGAAGGATCCAGATACAAGTAAACCTAGGTCTGCCAGCTGGACAACCCCAAAGCTAAGTTTTGACCAGTCAACAGCCACTTCAGAATCCTGCCTGGCAAGGCACTGTAACTGTTGCTGGTATCTGGAGTCGGAGCAGCAAAGTAAGCTTTCAAGATCTAGCTTTAGGAAAATGACAGGTAGGCTGGTGTCCAGGAGAGTGCACACCCTGGAAGGCCCACTTGCATCCAACAGGTACAATTAAACTGCATAGCCAATGTCCAAATCAGACCCAATTAAGATAACCATAAGATCAAATGGAGGTCGATACAAGTGTGACTGTATCAGTGCTTGAAGCAGTATTCAGTAAAATTCACTCTGGGCTCCAACCCTTAACTTTTTAAATCAAGACCTTGGCGACAGGGGAACCTCTGAGTTGTGGATAAAATCTTTGTTCCTGTCCTTATGGAAAACAACTGGTTCAGTTACCACTTGTGGTAGTGGAGGGCTCAGACCCGAGCCTAATGGAGTGAAACTAGTTGAGAGAAATCCACTTGGTTTGGGTAAACCTCTTGCAGTTAGAAAATGGTTGCTTGAGTGAAGTCTTGCTTAAATATCTGGATGTTTTCTGAGAAGGGGTAGGAACCATAAAAGGAGCTAAAGTGACCTTGCATGTTGGCCAGGACTCAGTCCTGTGATTTTGCAAGGCCAGCCGAATACTGTTTGCTTTTAAGGGACAAAGTGGAAAGAGAAATTAGAAGACTGGAAAGAGAAGGTATCATAAAACCTGTCCAGTTTGCTATTTTGAAGCCAGATGGTTCAGCCCATCTTTGTGGGGATTTTACACAAACAATAAGCTGCTATTCACAGCTGGACAAATACCCAATTCACCTGAGCAAGAATTTGTATGCAAAGTTGGACTTTTGTTCTTGAAATTAAATATAAGTATTGCTTATTTGCAGTTGGATGAGGATTCACAAATATTCCACAATCAATACTCTAAGGGGCCTCTAAGGCAGAACACTTCGAGAACCTGGAGGAAGTCTTTTGTCATTTTTAAGAACCAGTGTGGACTTAAGGAGGGAGAAATATATCTTCCCAGTACCTCGAGTGACCCTACCTGGGTTACAAACCCTACCTGGGTCTACATCCTTTGGCAGACTAGGTGCAGGTGATTAAAGATGCCCTGGCTCCCACCTCCATCCAGGAGTTATGCTCATTTTTAGGGCTGGTGACATACTACAGAAAATTCGTACCAAACCAAGCCTCCATCTTGATTCCGCTACATCAACTGCCAGAAAAGGATCAAGTATGGATTGGTCTGCCTGTCAAGTCCTTGCTTTTAAGAAAATAAAGCAACAGCTGTCATCGTTGAATGTCTTAACACATTCTGATCTTCAAAGAGTTGGTGCTAATCTGTGACACATCTCCATATGGCATCAGGGCAATTTTATTGCATAGATGGTCAAATGGAGAGGAACACCCAATAGCATATGTCCCCAGGACCTCTGCCATAGCAGAAAGAAAGTTCACCCACATTGAAAAAGGATTGGTTGTAATCAGAGAATCATACATAAGAAATCTCTCTCAACACCAGGTTACAGTCCAACAGATTTATTTGGAGTCACAAGCTTTCGGAGCACTGCTCTTTCATCAGGTGAGTGGAGGTTAGTTAGTATATGCTGAGTTTGTCAACTAACCTCCACTCACCTGATGAAGGAGCAGTGATTTGAAAGCTCAAGATTCCAAATAAACCTGTTGGACTTTAACCTGGTGTTGTATACCGCCCCAATCCAATGCTGGCATCGCCACATCATAGAATTATACAGCACAAAGTGGTCCTCAAGCCCATCGTGTCTGCACTGACACATTAGAAACACCTGAGCACATTAGAAACATCATAACATTCCAGGCTATGGGGCCAAGTGCTGGCAGATGCTCACCCAGGTACTTTATAAACAATGTGAACCAACCCGCCTCTACCACTGTCCCAAGCAGTGCATTCCAGACTGTCACCACCCTCTTGGTAAAGATTCTCCTCATCCACCCCCCCCCGCCCCTCATGTTGTACCTATGTCCCCTTGTGACTGACCCTCCAACTAAGGGGAACAGCCGCTCTTTATCCACTCTGTCCATGTCCCTCATAATCTTGTACATCTTGATCAGGTTGCCCCTCAGTCTTCTCTGCTCCAATGGAAAAAAAAACAAGCCTATGCAACCCCTCCTTTTAAGTCAAATGCTCTACTCCAGGCAACATCCTGGTGAATCTCCTCTATACCCCCTCAATCACATGCTTCCAATAATGCAGCAACTAGAAATGAACTCCGTATACTAGCTGTGGCCTCACCGAAGTTCTGGGTGACTGGCCCAGATGGGGTACACGTGATGTGGAGATGCCGGCGTTGGACTGGGGTAAACACAGTAAGAAGTTTAACAACACCAGGTTAAAGTCCAACAGGTTTATTTGGTAGTAAAAGCCACACAAGCTTTCAGAGCTCCAAGCCCCTTCAGGTGAGTGGAAATTCTGTTCACAAACAGAGCATATAAAGATGGGGTACCCAGAGGAGCACTCAGATCCTGCACGGATCAGCTGGCGGGTGTATTCACAGACATCTTCAACCTCTCTTTACAACAATCTGAGGTCCCTCTCTGCTTCACGAAGACAACCATCATCCCAGTTCAAAAGAAAAACCAAGCAGCATGCCTTAATGACTATCATATGGTGGCTCAGAAATTCGTCATTATGAAGTACTTCGAAAGGCTAGTCTTGGCATGAATCAATTCCAGCCTCCTGGTCTGCCTGGATCCACTACAGTTTGCCTACTGCCGCAACAGGTCCACAGCAGATGCCATCTCCCTGGCCCTGCACTCAACCCTGGAACAGATAGATAACAAAGACGGCCAGCGACACCCATGTCCCACAAATGAATAAAAAAACCACCCCTCCAATCATCCATAAGAACTAGGAAAGGAGTAGGCCATCTGGCCCCTCAAGCCTGCTCTGCCGTTCAATAAGATCATGGCTGATCTTTTTGTGGACTCAGTTCCACTTACCCACCTGCTCACCATAACTCTTGATTCCTTTACTGTTCAAAAATTTATCTATCCTTGCCTTAAAAACATTCAATGAGGTAGCCTCAACTGCTTCACTGGGTAGGAAATTCCACTGATTCACAACCCTTTGGGTGAAGAAGTTCCTCCTCAACTCAGTCCTAAATCTGCTCCCCCTTATTTTGAGGCCATGCCCCCTAGTTCTAGTTTCACCCGCCAGTGGAAACAACCTCCCTGCTTCTATCTTATCTATTCCCTTCATAATCTTATGTTTCTATAAGATCTCCCCTCATTCTTCTGAATTCCAATGAGTATAGTCCCAGTCTGTTCAGACTCTCTCATAAACCAACCCTCTCAACTCCAGAATCAACCTAGTGAATCTCCTCTGCATCCCTCTCCAGTGCCAGTATATCCTTTCTCAAGTAAGGGGACCAAAACTGTACACAGTACTCCAGGTGTGGCCTCACCAGCACCTTATACAGCTGCAACATAACCTCCCTGTCTTAAACTCCATCCCTCTAGCAATGAAGGACAAAATTCCATTTGCCGCCTTAATTATCTGCTGCACGTGCAAACCAACTTTTTGTGATTCATGCCAAGGATATCCAGGTCCCTCTGCACAGCAGCATGTTGCAGTTTTTTACCATTTAAATAATAGTCCATTTTGCTGTTATTCCTACCAAAATGGATTACCTTCCATTTACCAACATTGTATTTCATCTGCCAGACCCTTACCCACTCATTAGACTATCTATATCCCTTTGCAGGCTTTCAGTGTCCTCTGCACACTTTGCTCTATCACTTATCTGAATGTCATCTGCAAATTTTGGCACACTACACTTGATCCTTAACTCCAAATCATTTATATAAATCGTAAACAATTGTGGTCCCAACACTGATCCCTGAGGCACACTACTAGTCACTGATCGCCAAACAGAAAAATACCCATTTACCCCCATTCTTTGCTTTTTGTTAGTTAACCAATCCTCTATTCATGCTAATACATTATCCGTAATACCATGCACCTTTATTTTATGCAGCAGCCTTTGGTGCAGCTCCTTGTCAAATGCCATCTGAAAACCCAGATGCATCACATCCACAGGTTCCTTGTTGTCCACTGCACACATAATGTCCTCAAATAATTCCACCAAATTAGTCACGAACCCATACTGTGTCTTCCCAATGGGACAATTTATATCCAGATGTCTTACTATTTCTTCCTTAATGTTAGCTTCAAGCATTTTCCCTACTACAGAAGTTAAGCTTACCAGCCTATAGTTACCCGCATTTTGTATACCAACAGATGTAGACTGTCCTGCTTGTACAGGCCCAACCTTCCCCAGAAATGTTCTGGGTGATTCTGGAATTTAAAACTCTCTTAAGCCAAGCATTCATCTGCACTATCCTCCTATTTCTATACTCGCTAGCACATGGTACTGGGAGTAATCCTAAGAGAGGTCTTGCTTTTAAGTCTACTGCTTAACTTCCTGACGAGGCAAACAAAGACTAGTACAGCCCCAATTCTACCCTTATTGGTGTAGAAGAGCGCAGCTCAGAGTAGAAGATGGAATACTGCTATGGGGGGCACGAGTGGTTGTTCCGAGTCAGGGCCACCATGCCATACTGGCTGAACTACATCACGGCCACCCAGGAGTGTCCAAACTGAAGATGCTGTACAGGAGCTATGTTTGGTGGCCTAGGATGGATGCGGACATAGTAGCACTCATAGGTTGGTGCCAAGCAAGGACAAAAGTTGCCACCAGCATCTTCCCTACACCCATGGGAATGCCCAGGTAGACCATGGACTTGGCTGTATGTAGGTTATGTAGGCCCATTCATGGGCTTGACATTTTTGGTCATAGTGGATGCCCACTCCAAGTGGATGGGCATATATATAGGATGTATTCGGCTAACACAACAATAACAATAGAGAACATTCGCACCTCATTTGCGACGCATAAGATCTCAGAGGTGCTAGTCTCTGACAATTGACTGGCTTTTGCCAGCCAGAAGTTCCACCCTGTTCATGAAGTCAAATGGGTCGACCTATCTGGATGGCACAAACCATCCATCGTCGAGCAGTACAGACTTTAAAAGCTGGTTTAATAAAAAAGTCACCAGCATCAATGGACAGACACCAAGCTCTCCAATTGGTTATCTTATTGTAGGACAACATCCGATGCCACTACAGGAATAGCACCCATTGAATTGCTCATGGGCAGATGGTTCCACACCAGGTTAAATTTTCTATTCACAAACTGTGGGGTTGGGGGAAGCAACAGGAAGTCCAATATAAAGGCCATGACAATAACAGCTGGGAGAGGCAATTGGAGGCCGGTGGAAAAAGTTCTGGTAAAGAATTACGCAAATGATCCCGCATGGTTACCTGGAACAGTTGACTCTAGCACGGGGCCTGTATCCTGCACAATGGTGAGACCATCCTGAAAAAAACATCTGGACCAGGTGCAAGCTGATGACCATTGTCCCTGTTTGGAAGATCGATGCCAATATTTTTAAAATAGCCTGTTAAACCTTTAACTTTAAAAAGAGATTTGAATTTCCAGTTGACAGGTGAAAGAGTGACATAAGATTTCCTCATACATTAGAAATTTCATGGTCCTCTTGGTTCCCAAAGGAATACTGTTTTTAAATTCCCCCATTAACAAGTCTCTAAGTATTTCAAAATCTTGGACCAACTTCATCAATACTATCGACCAAACACTTTTTTTTTTACTAGCAAATTACACAAAGGTTTGATTCAATTCCTTCCTCAACCTTGGATGTATTGAACACAGTCTTTATGTGCTGTTCATCAAAAAGAGTCAAATGGCAATGCTTTTCCTACCAAAATCCCTTAAACTAGGGTTGTCCAAATTTCTTGTGACAGCTGCAACTTGGAAGCAAATTCTCAATGAGCCAAGATACATTTCAACTCTTTCCTCACTGAATTTAGTAACTAGGTGAATGTTCCTTGCCAAATTAAATCAGACATCTCATCAAATCTATCTGTGACTCCTTATTCGCATCATCAAAGTCTTTCTCTGTCCAGTTCAAATTTCTTGACTTCCTTCTCTTGCAATTCAAGACTTTGCCTTTCTCTTACTCTTTGCAATTCTTAAAATTTTCATGTTTCTCTCTCTCCATTTTCTTCCCTTTCTTTTTCTTCCCTTTGGATTTCTAATTCAAGTTTATGAAATCATTCTGTTTCTTTATTGGCTCTATAGGCTGTGGAGAGTGTCACATTTAAGGTACAGGATGTTCTGCTGCTTGATATATTTGCTTCTGCCAAGTATCAAGGGTAGATCCCTCTTGGAGTGTTGTGATATGTCACCAGATTAGTTTATGGATCTACAGCACTTCTTGGGGGATCAATTTTTAATGAGTCAGTCAGTTTTAATCAAAAGGGAAAAGTCCAAGAAAAGGTAATTGAAAAACATAAAAGTTAGGAGACTGTACGTGAAGTCTACTCAAGGGAAGTCCTGAAGATCTGAGAAGGCAGTTGGTGGCTCCATGCTGCGGGCTGTTGGGGAAAAATGTACCTTTTTGGAGCACTGATACTTTGGCATAGCCAAAAATCTGAAACCGTGAGCGTAAGTTGATGCTTAAGTGTACTCGGAAATTCAAGAGAACAGATACTCAGAAGGAAAAAATTATATCTTGAGGTGAGCCGTTGTTGAAACCATCCAAGTGGAAAAGATTATTGGAGAGAATTCCAAGGTGAGGTCTTTGAATATAGAGATTGGAAACCCTTGAGAGTCAGATAGCGGAATTTTCCAAAATTCTTTTTTATTCATATGTGGGCATCACTGGCTGGCCAGCATTTATTGCTCTCAAGCCATCAGGAGTCAGCACCTTGGTGGAAAGCTCTAAGGAAAGGACAGACCAGGCATTTCGGGCGAGAAAACCTGTACGATCCACACCAGTATGTTTGGCGTGAATCAGTTCGCAATCGTTCCACACTTAGTGCACTGAAAGAACACCCACATGAAACACGAAAGTATGGAGTTCCCAGGCATGTGATTTACCTGAACACTGTGCACTGTAAACAAAGGGGAGCTGCATTTAAACACTCCCTCTGCACCCTCAGCCAGGAGGATGGCGGCACAGAGAACAGCTCCATGCTTCATGGAGGCAGATCGTGGACGACTTCTGGAAGCAGTGGAGGAGAGGCAGGCCACCCTGTACCCCCGAGTGAGTAGGTGATCCAGAAGTAGGGAAGCAAATGTAGCTTGGGATGTGGATGATTGGCTCTACCCCACCTCAACCCCTTTGTTTTCATTTCATTTAATTTTTAACTGTTCTCTACCTTTTCTTTATTGTCTGTCTTTATTTTTCTTCCCGCCCCACACTATCCTCCCTTTTCTCACCTTTTCTCCCCCTTTGCTTCCTCTTTTCCCCCTTTTTCTCAGTTTTACCTCTCTACCATCCATCTCTTCCCCCCTCCCCCCCCATGTCATAATTTGTCAAGCTTACCCTCTGATTTCAGCTTCTCTGCTGTTTGGCCATTCACACCTTCTTTTCTCTCTATGGACTGCCATGAGCAATCTTTCCCTTTGGTTTTGTGGCTATGACTCATCTTTCATTCCCTCACCCTGCAGTATAAATATCTCCCATTTTCTATGCCTTCTAGCTTTGACAAAGGGTCATTTGGTCGAAATGTCAGCTCTTTTCCCTTCATACAGATGCTGCCAGACCTGATGAGATTTTCCAGCATTTTCACTTTTGATTTCAGATTCCAGCATCTGCAGTAATTTGCTTTTATTTATTGATGCAGTGGCTAGAGCGGTCAATGCCAGCAGCCTGACACTGAATGACCTTGTTCGAGCTGTAATGATGAGTGTCCAACTGTAACATCCTGGCATCAGTGTTGTCTGTCATACCTGGAATGTCCACATTAATCCACTTCCTGACACCCTGGAGCCTTCCAGCACCCAGCTCCCCACCATCTTCCTCAAATCCCTTGGCACTCCTCATCACAACACCTTCCTGTCAAGGTACAGTACCAAAATATGCCACCTGTCCACCACCTCCAACACACCCCTGCAGGCTGGCCAGTCATCAGGCTTTTAATCATCTGCTTTTGTGGGAGAAGTTAGCCCATAATAAAAGGGAAAGGGAGAAGACCGGCAGGGGAGTTCATGAGTTGCGTCCCTCACTGCCTAAGAGGAGAGCACAATAAGAAGTCTCACAACACCAGGTTAAAGTCCAACAGGTTTATTTGGTAGCACATTATGCTACCAAATAAACCTGTTGGACTTTAACCTGATGTTGAGACTTCTTACTGTGCCCACCCCAGTCCAATGCCGGCATCTCCACATTGAGGAGAGAGCAAAGGAGATCTCAGGGAAGCTATACAAGAGAGCTGAGTGCCTGTGAGGTTGGCCTTTACCACAGAAGTGAGGATCCACAGAACCTTCATCCACGTGACCTGTCTCAAGTGAGATCAAACCTGCCCAGACATTTGTCCCTCCCTTGCATTGAAGCATTTTTCTTGTCTTGTAGGATTAACACCTGATGAGGCCAGGACATTAGGAGTCAGCATCTCAGTGGAAAGCTCTAAGGAAAGCATCGGCCAGGTGTCACAGACATCACTTACACCATCCACCAGCACAGAAATACACACCTTGGTGGGTGGATTTAGCAGATAGGCTTCAAGGTCACTATCTGGTGAGCAACACACGGCTGCTGATGCACAGCACTTGGAGGCATAAATGTCCAAGGGATTAGGCAGGTGGAGGTCTGCTGGATCCCAGGAATAAAACTGGCCACCCGCCAGATGCCAAGTCTCTACAAAAGGTTCTCACAATGCTGGAGATGCAAAGGTAGAACTGAGAACTGCAGGGGGGTGTCAGCAACATTTTGTCAACTGCCAGGCCACTTGGAAGAGTTCCACAACCTTCAGGCACAGGAGACAACGCCAGCATTGCGTGGCACCCAGGCTAACACTGCAGGGATGATAACTGCAGTGGAAAGCCTGGGGCAGGAATTTGGAGCCAGAGAACAATAGCTGAGGGCTTAAAGTGCATAGCCCACTCATAGGGAGCAATTGTAGAGGGGCTCCAGAGCTTGGTTCAGATGCAGAGATCCATTGTTGAGGGGTCTCACACCATGGTGAAGATGATGTTACGCCTCCAGGGCTGGCAGCGCCAAATAATGCAGAGGCTTCTGGAGCTTACTCCAGCTGCCCTACCATCCCATGGCTTGTCCCAGAGGCCCACAAGCATCCAGAGGGAGGAGGAAGCTCTGGAGTCCATCCAGGGGCCTTCCACCCAGGAGACTCTGGCAGTTTTGAGCCCTTGTGAATCCACCCTTCCTGACACTGGTGCATCTCAAGGGCAGCAGGTTGAACAAGGTGACACCTGAATGACATCCAGGGCCCTCCAGGCCACGGCCCTCCAGTGGATGCCTGCGAAGAGCATCACAGGCCGCGGGATGCAGAAGACAGAAGGCCACCTCCATCTTTGATGTGCATTCCGGCGGAGTCACCTAGACGTAGCGTCAGGCCATGCAAGATTAAGAAGATTTAGGAGCACTGAGAAGGCATGGGTGAAGGCAACAGAGTTAGGGATAGGGTAATAGGCACTGTAAATTATCAGCATTAAAGAATATTGCACCTCAAAGCCATAACTCCTGTTTTTGTCCCGTTTCCCATAGCACAGGGAGTTTATCTCCCCAACTGTACTCAACCTCCAGCCAGCTCCCCCGAGTAATCCCAACAGTGAGAACTATGGTGACCCATGTTGACAGACATCCTGGAATGACAGCCTCATTACTCACTGAACTCCCCGCAGATCTCAGGGAAGATTACCAATCAGATTGGCCGACAGCTCTTCAACACTACAGTAGTGGAGCACCCCTCCTTCCCAGCTGAGATCTAGGGTGGAAACCTTTTCAGTTTTCCATCCTCGGTCATCGGATGCTCGCCATCTTAAAAATTGAGGCTGGCCAGGAAAAAGTCCATAGTTGATCACCTAAAGGCCATGGTAGAGGCATGGGTAGTCTTCCTATCCAAAGCCCCTGCCCATCCCACTGTAAAATCACATTTTGGTTGAGGTGGATGTGGTTCCAAAGGGAATCTCATTCATGTAATTTCATTTCCCTTCACTGCCTCAAAACCTACCTGAGTTCTGTCCTTGAACTTTCAGTTGATGGCTGAAAGAATGACACAATAAGATTTCACATTTTAAAACTTTTAGTGTAACAAATTGCTAAACGCACTGTTGTATAAATCTTTTTGCAGGAAATTAAGTTTTAGCTGCAGATAGAAACATTCCTCTTTCATAATTATCACACATTCCACTCGCCACAGAATTATAGTCCGAATAGCAAACTATCTGCGGTTCTCCCAGCTCCCAATGGGTTCCAATATCCCCACTTCACCAAAAATTAATTTTGAGTAACTGTTTCCAGGTCCTTTTCTCAGCTTCTGGAGAGTATCTTAAATTTACTGTCAGCAGTAAAGCCTGTTCCAATGATGTGTCTTCCCCCAGGCCATGCCAGAACAAATCTCTGTGAATACATAGAAGGTTGCAGGATGCATCACTTTGACCAACTCTGTTGGGGGAGCTCAGAAAGCCAAGCAGCTTTAATTCTCTCTAATGATCACACAAAACCTCTGCTGTTTGTCTCCAATAGTCATTGATTTGTATGAAAGTCTAGAACCTGGTTGCAAAAATGGCTTCCCCTGCCCTTTTCTTCATGGCAAAGTGAAATGCATCAGTCTTGTATGTAGGTAGAAATGCTAATTAGCTTTCCTTGTTCCAACTTTCATATTAGAAGTGGACAATCTATGCATAACTACTTGAAACCCAGTACCTTCAGCACCTTTCTGGGATTTTGGGAGAATTGGAGGCTTCTCGTGATAAATTCAGAGACTGCTGCTATTATTTCCAATTACATACATCTTGCACATTCTTCTCAGTAAGACCACCTGCCCTTTCTTTCATCTGTCTCAATCAAATCACCCAGGCAGATTGCAAAATAGGGCACATTTACCCTAAATTAAAGTTACAGTATTAGAATATTATAATCTCTTATAATCCTCATTATGGAAACAGACTCATTAAACCATTACGTTCAAATTGACTGTTGGATTCACTAACTAAATACAATGAATATCACTCTTTGGAATCACTAACTAAATATTGTAAAAATATAATAAAAAATGTCTGTTTAATCTGCTTCTGCTAATTCTTAATTAGGCTATTTGGCAATTATATTAACAGCAGCAAGTGCTGGAAAATTTCAAAAGAATTGGTAGCATCTGTGGAGGGAGAAACAGAATTAATGGGTGGGATTCGCAAGCTGTTCTGGCCAGCGGAATTCTCAAGTCCCGCTGCAGTGAATGGAGATTTAGTTGAATGCCAAATTCTCCATCCTTGCTGGCAGCAGCAGCGAGGTGTAAATGGCCAGAGAATTGCAGCCAATCAATATGACTTTTTCTTTGGAACTGTTTCACCACCACCTGCAAGTTCTCCTCCAAGCCTCACACCATCCTCACTTGGAAACATATCACTGTGCATTCATTGCTGGGTCAAAATTCTAGAACTCCCTTCCTAACTGCACTGTGTGATGTGTAACAAATGCTGGCCTCATGAAAGAATACATATAGAAAGCAATCAATTTGCACACACACACGTTTGGGAAAGATGTATTTGAATTCTTGCATATCTCTATTTATTTATACCCTTCAATCTCTTGTATTGATGTAAAGATCAAAACATGTTACGTTAATGCAAATAATTGAATGTGACATTACTAATATAATTTTAAATGTGGCTTGTGCAGGAGTCATTATAGAATATAAAGTTAAAATGTATTTATTTGTCACAAGTAGGCTTACATTAACACAGTGAAGTTACTATGAAAATCCCCCAGTCATCGCACTCCGGCTGCTGTTCAAGTACACTGAGGGAGAATTTAGCATAGCCAATGCACCTAACCAGCAAGTTTTTTGGATTGTGGGAGTAAACCGGAGCACCCGGAGGAAATCCACGAAGATGCTGGGAGAATGTGCAAACTCTGCACAGACAGTGATGCAAGCCGGGAATCGAACTCGGGTCCCTGGCACTGTGAGGCAGCAGCACTAACCATTGTGCCACAAACCATGCCAATATATAGCACTGCATCAGGAAAATTCAGAGGACCATGGGGTTTGTGCACCTTTTTGTTTTCCAGGAGAACAAAAAGGTAAAAATGCTATTCTTCAAGTCATGACATCAAAATAGTTTAAGGAAAATTACTTCTGTCTGATTTTCTTTGAGAAATTCCTTCAAATATTGACCCAATCCAATAATACGCACAAAGTATTTGAGAAAGAAAGTAAATTTTAAAAATTGTCTACTTATAAAAAAGCTAGATATTTTCCACACACCAAAGATATGTTTAATTTTTAATATTCTGAAAATAGACTTTAAATTTGTGCCTCAACATCAGCTTCCTATTACACTGTTCTGTACTTGCAATGCAAAATGCCAGTCTCACACTTACCTCCCATAATGCATGACTGAAGAATAATCGTATGATGTCCCCAAGTTATTGGTGTTCAGTTTTTTAAAATTGTATGCTTTTCCTGTAAAGTAATACATGCTGAAATAACTGAAAAAACTCTTGTTTTGGCAAGTTTAGTACATTTATTTACTCTCTTTATCTTCAAATAAGTCATCAAAGAATTTTATCTTTTTATTTGGTTACCAAAGCTAATTTTGATTTTGATCAGCGATGTATTACAGGCAACAATGGATTGGCTCTCCATTACAGACTCCTCTTTTCCATTGGTTGGGTGGTTAACATTGTCCAATCCACTATTGATTGATTTGCACATCAGTCACCATCAACAACCTTAAAACAAAGGGATGAACTTCCTCAGTGATTATTTATTTTTAGTGCTGGAACAGAGTAAGATAGTTACTCCATGTTGCTGTTGATATATGTCTTATTTCTTATTGTATTAAGTACCTTACAGACAGAAAAGCAGAATAATTATTTCATCTACCAACTGCTCTAAGCAAAAAAGAGTTTCAAATAATTTCTTATTAATTTTTTAACTAAACATACTTTTTCCCTGTTGTAATGAACATTAACTTGCATTGGTACTTTTTTATTATTCATTCGCGGGACATGGCATCGCTGGCTGGCCAATTGCCCATCCCTAGTTGCCCTTGAGAAGGTGGTGGTGAGCTGCCTTCTTGAATCGCTGCAGGCCATGTTCTGTGGGTTGACCCACAATGCCATTCAGGAGGGAATTCCAGGATTTTGACCCAGCGACTGCGAAGGGATGGCGATATATTTCCAAGTCAGGATGGTGAGTGGCTTGGAGGGGAACTTGCATGGGGTGTTCCCATTTATCTGCTGTCCTTATCCTTCTAGCTGGAAGTGATCGTGGATTAGGAAGGTGCTGTCTAAGGACCTTTGGTGAATTGCTGCAATGCATCTTGTAGATAGTACACACTGCTGCTACTGAGCGTTGGTGGTGGAGGGATTGAATGTTTGTCGATGGGGTGCCAATCAAATGGGCTGCTTTGTCCTAGATGATGTCAAGATTCTTGAGTGTTGTTTGAGCTGCACCATCCAGGCAAGTGGGGCGTATTCCGTCACAACTCCTGACTTGTGCCTTATCGATGGTGGATAGGCTCTGGGAAGTCAGGAGGTGAGTTACTGCTTCGGTATCTTAGGAGTCGCGAATGGTGCTGAACATTGTGCAATCGTTGACGAACATCCCCACTTCTGACCTTATGATGGAGGGAAGATCATTGATGAAGCAGCTGAAGATTGTTGGGTCTAGGACCTACCCTGAGGGACTCCTGCAGAGATGTCCTGGAGCTGAGATGACTGACCCTCCACAACCCCAACAATCTTCCTATGTACCATGTATAACTCCAACCAGTGGAGAGATTTCCCCCTGATACCCATTGATTCCAGTATGGTTAGGGCTCCTTGATGCCACACTCGGTCAAATGCAGCCTTGATGTCAAGGGTGTCACTCTCACCTCACCTCTCGAATTCAGCTCTTTTGTCCATGTTTGAACCAAGGCTTCCTAACACACAGACCACAATCAGTAAGGACAGGCAACAATACCTCCTCCAAAATCATCCTCAACACCGGTGCCCCGCAAGGCTGTGTTCTCAGCCCCCTACTATACTCCTTATACACCTATGACTGTGTGGCCAATTTCCTCTCCAATTCGATTTTCAAGTTTGCTGACGACACCACCGTAGTGGGATAGATCTCAAACAATGACAAGACAGAGTACAGGAATCAGATAGAGAATTTGGTGAACTGGTGCGGCAATAATCTCTCCCTCAATGTCGACAAAACAAAGGAGATTGTCATAGACTTCAGGAAGCGTAGAGGAGAACATGCCCCTGTCAACATCAACGGGGATGAAATAGAAAGGGTCGAGAGCTTCAAATGTTTAGGCGCCCAGATCACCAACAACCTGTCCTGGTCCCCCCATGCCGACACAATAGTTAAGAAAACTCACCAACGCCTCTACTTTCTCAGAAGACTAAGGAAACTTGGCATGTAGTTACGACTCTCACTAACGTTTACAGATGCACCATAAAAAACATTCTTTCTGGTTGTATCACACAGCTTGGTATGGCTCCTGCTCTGCCCAAGACCACAAGAAACTACAAAAGGTCGTGAATGTAGCCCAATCCATCACGCAAACCAGCCTCCCATCCATTGACTCTGTCTATACTTCCCACTGACTTGGCAAAGCAGCCAGCATAATTAAGGACTCCACTCACCCCGGAAATTCTCTCTTCCACCTTCTTCCATCGGGAAAAAGATACAGAAGTCTGAGGTCACGTACCAACCGACTCAAGAACAGCTTCTTCCCTGCTGCCTTCAGACTTTTGAATGGACCTACCTCGCATTAAGTTGATCTTTCTCTACATCCTAACTATGACTGTAACACTACATTCTGCATCTCTCGTTTCCTTCTCAATTAATGGTATGTTTTGTCTGTATAGCGCGCAAGAAACAATACTTTTTTATCATATGCCAATACATGTGACAATAATAAATCAAATCAAAAGGTTGTAATGAGGTCAGGAGCTGAGTTACCCTGGCAAAACTCAAACTGGGCATTGCTGAGCAGTTTATTGCTGAGCTGGTGCTTCTTGATAGTACTGTTGATGACCTCTTCCATCACTTTACTGATGATCGAGAATAGACTGATTGGGTGGTAATTGGCTGGGTTGGATTTGTTCTGCTTTTTGTGTACAGGACATACCTGGGCAATTTTCAACATTGATGGGTAGATGCCAGTGTTGTTACTGTACTGGAAGAGCTTGGCTAGGGGAGCAGCAAGTTCTGGAGCACAAGTCTTCAGTACTCTTGCCGGAATGTTATCAGGGGCATTGGCTTTGCAGTATTCAGTGCCTCCAGCCATTTCTTGATATCATGTGGAGTGAATCGAATTGGCTGGAGACTAGCATCTGAGATGCTGGGGACCACTGGAGGAGGTCAAGATAGATCATCCACTTGTCACTTCTGGCTGAAGATTGTTGCAAATACTTTAGCTTTATATTTTGCACTAATGTGCTGGACTCCTCCATCATTGAGGATGGGGATATTTGTGGAGCTTCCTCCTCCAGTGATTTGTTTAATTATCCACCACCATTCTCGACTGGATGTGGAAGGACTGCAGAACTTAGATCTGATCTGTTGGTTGTGGGATTAACTCGGCCTATCACTTGCTATTTTTGCCTTTTGGAATGCAAGTAGTCCTGTTTGATAGCTTCACCAGGTTGACACCTCACTTTTAGGTATGCCTGGTGCTGCTCCTGGCATGCCCTCCTGCACTCTCCATTGAACCAGGGTTGATCCCCTGGCTTGATGGTAATGGTTGAGTGGGGGATATGCCTGGCCATGAGGTTGCAGATTGTGCTGGAGTACAATTCTGCTGCTGTTGGAGGCCCACAGCACCTCATGGAATCAAGGTCCTGGACTTTTGTGTTCAGAAGAAGATGAGTGACAAAGATAAAATGGTGCCAATGTCACGTGTGGCAACATCCAACCTCTGTCTTGACGTTGAAAATTTGTAAAGATGGGGAAGCATGTGTGTGCAAATTGGAAATTGGCCCGTACATATGGAAGGCCAATTAAGGTTGTTCAGGGGCTGGTTAAAAGCACAATTTTTTAATAGAAACATCGTAGAAACAGCCAGCATTCACAAGCTGTCGGCCTCACACTAGCTGAAGGCAGATATGGACTATGTCAGGTGAGCAGCAGTAAAGTAGGAGAATTTTTGCAGGTAAATGACCAAAAGTTGATCAGAGATCAAAGGGCCTACCCGTATGAAGGGAAAGTTGCCAACTCTCAAGGCAGATGGTCACAGATATCTATGCCCATATTAATGCACATCTCAAATGTTTCCCCATTGATTGCCAGACCATGCCAAGAATAGTTTAAAGTATACTTATTTACGAACGTCACAAGTAGGCTTACATTAACACTGCAATGAAGGTTTTGTGAAAATTGCCCCTTACTGTCATGGGGACTAGCTAGGGTAAATGCATGGGGTTATGGGGATGGGGCCAGGGTGGGATTGTGGTTGGTGCAGACTCAATAGGCCGAATGGCCTCCTTCTGCACTGAAGGATTCTATGATTCTATTCCCAGTCGCCATACTCCGGCGCCTGTTGAGATACACTGAGGGAGAACTTAGCATGGCCAATGCACCTAACCATCACGTCCTTCGGACTGTGGGAGGAAACCGGAGCACCCAGAGGAAACCCACGCAGACACAGGGAGAATGTGCAAACTCCACACAGACAGTGACCCAAGCCAGGAATTGAACCCGGGACCCTGGTGCTGTGGGGCAACAGTGCTAAGCACTGTGCCACCATGCCACCTTACAGTCAACAGTTAGTCAATGCAGCTATGGCTTTAAATTTCTTCAGCGCTGAATTGTTTAAGGGTCAGTTGCAAACCTTTGTAGCATCGATCAGGTAACATATTGCCAGCTGTCCAACTTTTTTGCCAATGCTGGAAAACACATCAGATTCATAATTGACGGGACATTGCAGGTTCAAAGAGCACTTGGTTTCTCCACCATCGCTGGATTCTCCCAAAGTGCAGCACATTATTGATTGCCCCCATGTTGCCATTAAGGCATTCAGTAGCTGGCCATCAAGTAAGACAAGTCAAATGAAGGGCTTCCGCTCCCTCAGCATCCAGTTGGCATGTGACAAGCACTAAAGTTTCCTACAGGTGCTTTTCTGCAGGTGCTGTGTTTTTTATCCTTTGTCAATCCAGGTGGCTTCAGATTTTCCAACCCCGAAAGTATGTGGATAGAATCTGGGGTGAGTGAGATCCCTTTAAGAGATGGTTACAGACTCCTCCATGGGAGTCCAGAGATACAGAGATGATACAACCAATGCTACCTGCTCAGCTAGACAACTATCAAACAGGTCACTGAGCTTTTGAAGATGCAATTCCTATGCCTGAACCAGTTAGGATTTGCCCTCCAATATCATCCTGTAAGGGTATCAGGCATTGTGGTGGACCACAATGCTCTACATACCATGGCTCTTAGAATGGTTTGGACATTTAGGATGGTGAGGGATTAGGCAGGAGTAGGATGTAAGATAGGAAGAAGAATTAAAGGTAGAGGTAGATGATGGAGATGATGCTAAACAGACAGATGCCCCTCCTGTTTGACAAGGTTGCCTTCCCCTGCCAGCTTCCTGGAAGAGGGCTTTCCTCCTCTCTCTCACTGCCTCCAGCATTAGAACCATTATTCATGTAAATTGAGTCTGTGTCTTTATATGCCCTGTTTGTGAACAGAATTCCCACTCACCTGAAGAAGGGGCTTGGAGCTCCGAAAGCTTGTGTGGCTTTTGCTACCAAATAAACCTGTTGGACTTTAACCTGGTGATGTTAAACTTCTTCCAGCATTAGATCCAGATTAGTATCAGTGACTGTATGATCTGTCCTACCTCGATTGCCAAGCCTCTGGCTCCTGTGTGACAACTCACTTCCCTGGAGTGGAGTGGAAGGCTTTGGTATGCTGTGCAGATTTCTTCCTTAGGACCGCCAGCAGCCTCAGTTCTGGCTGCCATGGTGTCTAAGTGAGTCCACATGTCATCTGACCTGCCACCATTCCTGCTCCCACTCACAGTAATTGGACAGGAAACTTGTTTCCATATCAATTAAGGGTGTCAATGGTGGCCATGATGTGGAGATGCTGATGTTGGATTATGGTAGACAAGATGACACTTCACCTGACAAAGGAACAGTGCTCTGAAAGCTTGTGATTTTAAATAAACCTGGTGTCATGTAACCTCTTATCATATCAATTAAAGACCCATTCCTACAAAAACCTGAACCTTAGTCAGTTTCCCACTGGAGTTGACTGGAGGAAACAAACCCAGCTCCTCTTTCCTATCTCTGTCGTGAAAATTCAGCCTCTAGTGTCTCATCCCACTTTGTCCTGCAGTCTTCCCCTGCGCTAGTGGTCATATTTTACTCAGGAGCAAGTCTGGCTTTTCTAGGCTGTATCACTCCATGCTATTGTTGATTTTGAGAAATGGGAGAAACTACAGGCATCTTGGGTCCTATGATCAAGGACTTCCATGAAGAAGTCTATGTTAGAAGGGAGTACTTCTCAAGTTGCCATTGCTCATCACGGTAACTTTCTAAACAACGATCTGAAAATGATTTATATGTTGGCATTATCCTATCTAGAATTGTAAACACAACCCTCAACTTTTACTGTTAAGTCGCTGTTTCAGGTAGTCACAAGGGAATCTTCACAAGGCATATCACTTCATTGCATTGGCATGTAGGCAAGCAGCTGATAGAGCCTGATAGTTCGATGAAATTGCTTGATTTTCCAACAGATCCTTCATGTTAACAATCAGGATATAGGATGCTCCAACGATCCCTGCATCCTATGATATTCAGCATTTACTAATTTGTCATAGAGAAAAGGCATAGATTAAGGATGGCTGCAAAGTGATATCCTTCTCCTGTCTCTTGTATTAAAACTACATTGAATAAAGGAAAACTACATGCAAAAAATTTATTGGCTGAAGTCAATTTGAAACAAAAAAGTTGTTCAGTACAATTAAAAGCATAGATGAAAAGATTACTTTTGCAAGTTGCAGAACTTGGTTCCATTGTGCTGAAGAATTATTTAACTTGACTATATCAAAGATGCTAAAAGAAAACAAATGGAGTGTCAGTCAATGTTTGGGCTTTACTTCAAAAAATCTATAGTTGGCGAGCAACCACTCCAGGAGCGTGGTTCAAAATTAAAAGGTCCGAAAGTCTAAACTTGTAAAGGAAGGCTGAGATGATTATCTGTTTTTCTCAGTGTGATTTTTAATCTGAATGACTTGATAGGAAAGCAAAGCTAGCACAATAAATCAAAATATCCTATCAAAGAAATCAGTGCTTTAAAAAAGGCCTTGAGTGTTCTTGAAATATTTCAGTGAAAATAAAAGTTAAAATGCATAGATGGTTTTCAAATAATGAACATAGAGAATTGTTCCATCAGTTACCATTAGAGGGGAAAAGGCACCAAAGAAGAACCTCAGCAAGACACCCTCCATGTTCGAGTGAAGGCAAGCATCCCGTAGAAGGTAGCAGGGTGGCGATGCTGATTGGCTGTTATGGGGAAGATTTTCATCGGACGGTTAGTGCATCCAGAAAGTGGACCTCAGCAAAACATCCTCCGTGTTTGAGTGAGGGCAAGCGTCCTGCAGAGAGCAACAGAGCAGCGACGCTGATTGGCTGTTACGGGGAAGATTTGCATCGAGCGGTCAGTGGAATTTGTGGAGGAGCTGTTGTCAAGGGACAGTTAAACCCCAAACAGTACTTCAGCGTTTGCCTCCCTCTCTCCTCTAACCAAAATAAAAACAATCACTGTGAGGACCACAAGCAAGAGAAAGAAAAAGGGAGGGAGAGAGAGAGAGGTGCACTATTAGAAAAATTTGCAGCACTGCTTGAGTGGTAAGACTTAGATTCGAGAGGTTTCAGCGAGTGGCGTCTCAGCAGAGTACTGGTAATCTCTGGTAATGTCCTCTTAACTTTCCTCTTTGCCATGCCAACTGCACCAAGACTAATGAGAGCAGTGATATGCTCCTCCTTCAGGATGTGGGAGCTCAGGGAGGATTCCATTGCCCCTGATGACTACACCTATGGGAAGTGACCCAGCTGCAGTTCCTGGGAGACTGAGTTAGGGAGCTGGATGCACTCAGGAACATCTGGGATGCTGAGCACTTTATAGATAAGAGTTTTAGTGAGACGATCACACCTAAGGTGTAGGCAGTGAGTAGCTGGGTGGCCACCAGGAAAGGCAAAGGAAACAGGCAGAGAGTGCAAGAGTCCCCTGTGGCCATTTCCCTCGTAAACAAGTATACCATTTTGGATACTGTTGGGGGGATGATTGTTCAGGTGAAAGCAGCAGTAGCCCGATCTGTGGCACTATGTCTGCCTCTGGGCACAGCGGGAAAGGGTAAAGGTAAACAGGACCATAGTGATAGGAGACTCAATAGTTAGGGGGACAGACAGGAGATTCTCTGGATGCAAACAGGAGTCCAAGATGGTGTTTTGCCTCCCGGGTGCCAGGGTCAAGGATATCTCAGAGCGGCTGCACAACATTCTTAAGGGGGAGGGTGAGCAGCTAGAAGTCGTTGTACACATTGGCACACAGGAATAGAAATAGGGATGAGGTCCTGAGGAGTGATTTTAGAGAGCTAGGAAAAAGGTTAAGAAGCAGGACCTTGAGGATAGTAATCTCTGGATTACTTCCAGTGCTACGTGCTAGTGAGGATGGGGACAGGAGAATATGGCAGATGAATGCGTGGCTATAAAATTGGTGCAGGGGTCAGGGATTCAGATTCTTAGATCATTTGGATCTTTTCTGGGGCAGAGGTGACTTGTCTAAGAGGGACAGGTTGCATCTGAACTGGAGGGGACCAATATCCCGGTGGGCAGATTTGCTAGTGCTACAAGGATGGGTTTAAATTAGATTGGCAGGGGGCTGGGATCCTCAGCAGCAGGTAAGCAAATGAGGGGCTGAAATGGGATACACTACTCGGCAACGACAAGCTGAATAGACATGATAGGCAGGAGCATGGCAGGGAGTGGGGAAAACCTATTGGATTAAATCGCATCTATTTCAATGCAAGAGGGCTGACAGGTAAGGCTGATGAACTCAGGGCATGGATAGGTACAAGGGACTGGGATATTATAGCCATAACTGAAACACGGCTAAAGGAGGGACAGATAACCCTTCTTTTAATGTTCCAGAGTACAGATGCTTTAGGCAGGACAGAGGTGGAGGAAAGAGAGAAGGCGGAGTTGCACTTTTGATTAAGGGGAGCATCATGGCAGTAGTTGTGGTGAACCATCGTTGGTTCCCACTAGATAGTACTGAGCCAGGGTCTGGCCAGTACTACAAGTATGTATATATGTTGCTGTTGGGGTTAGGGATGGGTTGTGCTACTTGTTGCTGTTGGGGTTAGGGTTGGGTTGTTACACCTTTGTATTGTAGTATTGTGGTATATCCCAGTCGGGCTCCGCCTCCTGGGAGAGGTATAAAGGTCTCTGCTCTGTCTGGGACCCCTCAGTCTGGGATCGTGTATATAATTAGTAGCTGCCTTGTTACAGCAAATAAAAGCCTTTATTTCCTGAACATCAAGCCTCGTGTGTGATAACGCGCATCAATTTTATTTGCTGTAAATAAACTCTCGTTGAAGAAAAAAAAAGAGAGTATGGAGCAGATACTGAAGCCTGAACGCCTTACACTAGATCCACGTGCGGTGGGCGCCTCTAACACCTTCGACCACTGGCTGAAGTGTTTTGAGGACTACCTGGCAGCCTCCGCAGCGGTCACCACAGATGATGACAGACTCCGGGTCCTCCATGCGAGGGTAAGCGACACCGTCTACCTCGCGATCCGTGCGGCCGAGCTTCTGAAGAAGTGTTATATTAAACCGCCCAACGAAATACACGCTCGTTACCTCTTAGCCACTCGACGACGGCAGTCCGGCAAAACGATGGAGGAATACGCGAACGAGCTCCTACAGCTAGCCAGGGGCTGTAACTGCAAAGCTGTGTCGGCTGAGCAGAATATGAACGACCTCGCCCGAGATGCATTTGTGGCGGGAGTCGGATCGTCGTACATTCGACTCAAACTACTGGAGAAAGGTAACCTTGACCTTACCCAGGCAATAGAACTAGCGGAGATGCTGGAGACGGCCTCCAAAAGCCTAGTATTGTATCCTGAAGACCACGTGGAGATAACGTGGCAGGAGCAGTCGCCAATCCCTCCTCGTCCCTCGGGTTCGAAATGCTGCGTAATGGCGTGCTCACACTCGGGCCAGACGACGGCAGCAGCTCCGGGCGGCCCGCGGTGTTACTTCTGTGGGGGAGCGAAGCATACTCGGCAACGGTGTCCCGCTAAAGCTGTGTTGTGCTTCGCCTGCGGTAAGAAGGGGCACTATTCGAAAGTGTGCCGATCTAAATCTGCTTCTAGGAACAGCAGTGCGGCCTGCGATTCCTCAGAGCCCGGTTCTTCATCGTCGAAATCGTCGAGGGTTTCGTCCACGTGCGAGGCCAGGACGACGCCATTACGGTCGACGGAGTCGGAGATGTGTGACCACCAGGGGTCGCTGAGTTTGGCGCCATCACCCACGTGCGACCTATGGGAGCGGCCATGTTGGTCGGCACCGACCGCGAACGACCAGCAGGGGTCATCCTCGTCAATTTCAGCTGCCTGCAGTGGCGCTCATGAACCAACGGTGGCGTCGATCATCCTGGACCAGGCCAAGCCTCATAGACTTGACAAGTCTATGATGGACATTCAGGTAAATGACCACTTTATTTATTGTCTGTTTGACAGCGGGAGCACTGAGAGCTTTATCCACCCAGACGCTGTGAAGCGGTGTGGACTCCGGATTCAACCTGTCAAACAGACAATTTCTATGGCATCAAGGTCCCGGTCTGTCACCGTGCCCGGGAGTTGCGTGGTAACTGTATAAAGGTGCAAGGCACAGTTTACGAGCATTTCAAGCTCCTAGTGTTGCCGCACCTTTGCGCGCCAATACTTCTCGTACTAAACTTCATGGTCCACTTGAGGAGTGTAACCCTACAGTACGGTGGGCCACTCCCTTCGCTTTCAGTGGGAGAAAAGCAGCCTCCAAATTGCCCAACGCGCCCCGTCTGTAGCCTCTCGACGCTGAAGATCACCACACCCTCCCTGTTCCAGAATCTTGTACCAGGCTGCAAGCCCATTGCGACTAAGAGTAGGCGTTACAGCGCTGAGGATCGGATCTTCATTCGATCTGAAGTTCAGCGGCTCCTCAAGGAAAGGATCATACAACCCAGCGCTAGTCCATGGAGAGCGCAGGTCGTGGTGGTCAAGAGTGGGAACAAACCCCGGATGGTCATTGACTATAGTCAGACCATTAATAGATACACGCAGCTGGATGCGTATCCCCTCCCGCGCATATCTGACATGGTCAATCAGATTGCGCAGTACCGGGTGTTCTCCACCATAGACCTCAGGTCTGCCTACCACCAACTCCCCATTCGCCCAGAGGACCGACAATACACGGCTTTTGAGGCAGATGGTCGCTTGTATCACTTTCTCAGGGTTCCCTTTGGTGTCACCAATGGGATCTCGGTCTTCCAGCGTGCTATGGACCGAATGGTGGACCATAACGGGCTGCGGGCTACCTTCCCGTACCTGGATAATGTCACCATCTGCGGCCATGACTAGCAGGACCACGACACACATCTCCTGAATTTCCTACGCACTGCATCTCGCCTGAACCTGACCTACAACAGGGAGAAGTGTGTGTTTCGTACGCGCCGTTTAGCCATCCTAGGATACGTGGTGGAAAACGGGGTCATTGGCCCTAATCCAGACCGTATGCGCCCCCTCTCTGAACTTCCCCTGCCCACTAGTGCAAAAGCACTGAGAAGATGCTTAGGCTTCTTCTCTTATTATGCACAGTGGGTTCCCAATTACGCGGATAAAGCCCGTCCGCTCATTAAGTCCACTTCTTTTCCCCTAACACCAGAGGCCCGATTGGCCTTCGATAAATTAAAAGCCGACATCGCGAAAGCTACGATGCACGCTGTTGATGAGTCCATCCCCTTTCAGGTGGAGAGCGATGCATCTGATTTCGCCCTGGCCGCCACACTTAACCAGGCGGGCAGGCCCGTCGCATTTTTTTCCCGCACCCTCCAAGGCCCCGAAATTCGGCATTCAGCGGTGGAAAAGGAGGCCCAGGCCATTGTGGAGGCCGTCAGGCACTGGTGCCATTACTTGGCGGGAAAACGGTTCACCCTGATCACGGACCAGTGGTCCGTGGCGTTCATGTTTAATAACACGCTGAGGGGCAAGATCAAGAACGACAAGATCTTGAGGTGGAGAATTGAACTCTCCACCTATAACTATGACATCATGTATCGTCCAGGGAAACTCAATGAGCCCTCGGATGCCCTCTCGCGTGGAACATGCGCCAGTATACAGGAGGACCGTTTGCAGGCTCTCCATAATGACCTATGCCATCCTGGGGTCACTCGGCTCTACCACTTTATAAAAGCCCGCAATCTGCCCTACTCGGTGGAGGACGTCAGGTCCATAACAAGGAGCTGTCGGGTATGCGCGGAATGCAAACCGCACTTTTACCGACCTGACCGGGCACAATTAGTCAAGGCCACTCGTCCCTTCGAGAGACTGAGTGTCGATTTTAAGGGCCCCCTTCCCTCAACAGATCGGAATGTGTACTTCCTCAATATCATTGACGAGTACTCTAGATTCCCTTTTGTTATTCCCTGCTCTGATACATCCGCTGCCACGGTTATCAAGGCATTCCGTGATCTTTTTACGCTGTTCGGGTACCCCAGCTACATTCACAGCGACAGGGGCTCGTCGTTCATGAGCGATGACTTGAGGCAATACCTGCTCTCATACGGGATTGCCTCTAGTAGAACCACGAGCTACAACCCTAGGGGTAACGGACAGGTGGAACGTGAGAATGCTACAGTCTGGAAGGCTGTCTTACTGGCGTTGAAGTCAAAAAGCCTTCCAGTCTCCCATTGGCAAGAGGTGCTCCCTGATGCACTCCATTCCATACGCTCACTCCTGTGTACGGCAACCAACGCTACTCCCCATGAGAGGATGTTTTCATTCCCTCGGAAGTCTTCCTCGGGGACCTCATTACCGTCTTGGTTGACGTACTCAGGACCTGTCCTCCTCCGGCGACATGTGAGGGCCCGCAAGTCCGACCCGTTGGTCGAACAGGTCCATCTCTTCCACGCCAACCCTCAGTATGCCTATGTGGCATACCCTGACGGGCGAGAGGACACGGTCTCGATCCGAGACCTGGCGCCAGCAGGGGACGTAGCAACCCCTGTCGCTCCCATACCCCCTGTTACAAACCCCATAACTCTTGTTTCCCCTCTGGACATGGCGCGGGCAGCATCGGGACCATTACTTAACCCTTTTACTCCCGTGTACTGCTTGCCTGAGTCCAGAGGATGGTCGCCACTTCAGGGCGTGTCGGAACTCCATGGATTACCGTCACCTCAGGGTCAACCGGCCTGTGAGTCTGTGGAGGAACAGTTGGACATCGCCTTGGGGAAAACGCCACCGCAAGTGCCTACTCCGGTGTCATCGCCGGTATTGAGAGGGTCACAACGACGGTGCGGTCCCCCTGACCGTCTGAACTTATAGACTGATGACAAATTATTCTGTTTTTTTTACCCCGCCGGCCTTTGTCTTCAAAGGAGGGGTGAATGTGGTGAACCATCGTTGGTTCCCACTAGATAGTACTGAGCCAGGGTCTGGCCAGTACTACAAGTATGTATATATGTTGCTGTTGGGGTTAGGGATGGGTTGTTACACCTTTGTATTGTAGTATTGTGGTACATCCCAGTCGGGCTCCGCCTCCTGGGAGAGGTATAAAGGTCTCTGCTCTGTCTGGGACCCCTCAGTCTGGGATCGTGTATATAATTAGTAGCTGCCTTGTTACAGCAAATAAAAGCCTTTATTTCCTGAGCATCAAGCCTCGTGTGTGATAACGCGCATCAGTAGTCAGAGATGAAATAACGGGGGGATCATCCAGTGAGGCTTTGTGGGTGGAACTAAGAAATAAGAAGGGGATAGTGACCTTTATTGGGGTTGTGCTATTGGCCCCCAAATAGTCAACGCGAATTAGAAGAAAAAATATGCAGGGAGATAGAGAGATTTGCAGGAGTAATAGGGTTGTCTTAGAAGGGGATTTTAATTTTCCTAACATAGACTGGGACTGCCATAGTGTTAAGGGCTTAGATGGGGTGAAATTTGTTAAATATGTTCAGGAAAGTTTCCTCAGGCAGTAACTGAAAGGTCCTACTCAGGAATGGGCAAAACTTGACCTACTCTTTGGAAATAGGGCAAGGCAAGTGACTGAGGTGACCGTGGGGGACCACTTTGGGAGCAGTGAGCATAGTTCTATTTATGTCAAAACAGTTATGGAAAAGGACAAAACTGGTCCACCGGTGCAAATTCTAAATTGGGGCAAGGCAAATTTTGATGGAATTGGACAAGAGTTTGAAAGGGTTTATTGGAATAGCTTGTTTGAGGGCAAAGGGACCTCAGGCAAGTGGAAGGCCTTTAAAAGTGAATTAGCTAGAGTTCAGTGTCCATATGTTCCTGTTAGGGTGAAGGGCAAGGCTGGCAGGAGTAGGGAACCCTAAATGACAAAATATATTGAGGTTTTGGCCAGGAAAAAGGAGGCATGGCTCAAGTACTAGCTGCATGAATCAAGGGATTCCCTGGAGGTGTACAGGTGATACAGGACTATACACAAGAAGGAAATTCAGAGGGCAAAAAGGGGGCGTGAGGTAGCTTTGGCTGAGAGGTTTAAGGTGAATCCAAAGGGATTCTTTAAGTATCTTAAAGGAAAAAGAATAACTAGAGAGAGAATAGGTCCACTCGAGGACCAAAATGGACGCGTGTAGAATCGAAGGGGATGGTCAAGATTCTCAATGAATATTTCTCCTCTGTGTTTACTGTGGAGAAAAACATGAAGACTTGGGAACCTGGGAAAGTTAGTGGCAATATATTGGGGACAATTTGCATTACAGTAGAGGAGATGATGGACGTATTAAAATGTGTGATGTTGGACAAATCTCCTGGCTCTGACCAGGTATATCCAAGAACACTGTATGAGGCTAGACAAGAAACTGCGGGAGCTCTTGCTGAGATACTTATATCATTGTTAGCCACATTAACCCTTATTTAAGATGGGCTGCAAAGAAAAACCTGGGAATTGTAGACCGGTAAGCCAGTAATCCGTGGTGGATAAATTGGCCTTCATCAGTCAGGACATTGAGTATAGAAGTTGGGAAGTTATGTTGCAGTTGGTGAGGCCGCACCTAGAGTATTGTGTTCAGTTTTGGTCGCCTTGCTATAGTTTTTAAACTAGCGAGAGTGCAGAAATGATTTGCAAGGATATTGCCAGGACTCAAGAGACTGAGCTTTAGGGAGAGATTGGACAAGCTAGAACATTTTCTTTGGAGTGTAGGAGACTGAGGGGTGATCTTATAGAGGTGTTTTTAAAAATGTATTCATGGGACATGGGTGTCACTGGCTGGGCCAACATTTATTGCCCTTCCCAGTTGCCCTTGGAAAACAGTTGAGAGTGGACCACATTGCTGTGGCTCTGGAGTCACATGTAGGCCAGACCAGGTAAGGACAGCAGATTTCCTTCTCTAAAGGACTAGTTGGGTTTTTCCAACAATCAACAATGGTTTCATGGTCATCAATAGATTCTTAATTCGAGATTTTTTTTATTGAATTCAAATTCCACCATTTGCCATGGCAGGATTCGAACCCAGGTCCCCAGAATATTCGCTGAATTTCTGGATTAATGGTCTCGCGATAATACCACTGGGCCACCATCTCCGCATAAGATCATGATAGGTATGGATAGGGTGAATGCATTCAGTCTTTTTCCCAGGGTTGGGGAATTAAGAGTTAAGAGGGGAATTAATTAATAGGAACCTGAGGAGCAACTTTTTTACACAGAGGGTGGTGTGTATGTGGAATGAACTGCTGGTGGAAGTGGTTGAGGCAGGGACATTGACAACATTTAAAAGGCATTTGGACAGGTACATGGATAAGAAAGGTTTAGAGCAAAATGGGCCAAATGCAGGCAAATGGGGTTAGCTTAGATGGGCATTTTGGTCGGCATGGACCAATTTGGGCCCAAGGGCCTGTCTCCATGCATGTGATTCAATGATTCTATGAAGTTATTTCCATGACAAAGAGAAGTAAAAGTGATACATACCATAACAGTGCTGCACCAATCAAATTGGCTTATGTAATGTTATGCAAACCAACAAATTCTCAAGGATGATTTTAATATAAAAATTTACAAATTAAAAACTTATATTTTAACTTCCTTTCAGACTATTATTCAGCCTAAAAAGAGGTCAGACTATTATTCAGACATGGGTGGCACAGTACAGGCAGAACGGTGGCAGAGTGGTTAGCACTGCTGCCTCACAGCGGCAGGGACCCAGGTTCAATTCCAGCCTTGGGTGACTGTCTGTGTGGAGCTTGCACATTCTCCCTGTGTCTGGGAGCATTTCTTCCAGATGCTCCGGTCCTCCCACAATCCAAAAATGTTGGGGGTGATCCTCCCATTGGAGGTGGGGGGGGGGGCGCCGCCTGAGATCATTTGGGGAGAAAGGGGATCCGCTGCTACTCTGCCTGAGATCAGTGTGGGGGAATGGGGATCTGCTTCCACTCTGCATGAGATCAGTAGAGGGGAAGGGGGTCCGTTGCCACTCTGCCTGAGATCAGTGGGGGGAAGGGGGAGGGGCCTGTGATCGGTCTGGGTGGCGGGGGGATAAGGGGTTCACTAATGTTGTGGGGGTGGGGCAATGTCTGTGAGAGCCAGAGGGAGGCATTATCCAGCCCAGGGGGTGTGTGGCAGGGGAGCAGCGTTCTATCATTTTCCTTCTGCGCATGTGCAGTTGGAGATACCAATCGGAGCTGCAGGGTTTCGGGTGCGTTAAGCCCCGCCCACAGGCTTGTGCAGCGCGATTCGGACTCGCTGATATTTCTGCAGGCAGAGTGCGTATGGGGGCACCTCAGAATGGGTCTAAAAATCAGACAAGAGGGTCTGGCTGCGAGTGAGGCAGGATGTGGGATCCAGAGGTAGAGTTGCAAGAGCCTCAGTCCCTGAATCTGTACAACAGGTTTGAGTTTCTTGCTCCCAGTATGGACGGGAACGGGGACTGCAAGGAGGACGAGCAAACTGCCCACGGCACCATGGTACAGGGAGCCGTTCAGGTGGAGGAAGGAGAAAGAAATGTAGTGGTAATTTGGGATAGTGTAGTTAGGGGCATTGACACTGTTCTCTGTGACCAGGATCGAGAATCCCGAAGGTTGTGTTGCCTCCCTGGTGCTTGGGTCCAGGATATCTCATCTGGGCTGCAGAGGTACTTGGAGTGGGAGTGTAAGAATCCAGTTGTAGTGGTCTACGTAGGTGCCAACGACATAGGCAGAACAGGAACAAATGTTCTGCAGAGGGAGTATGAAAAGCTAGGAGCCAAATTAAAAAGCAGAACCAACAAGGTGATAATCTCTGGATTACTACCTGAGCCACAAGCGAATTGGCGCAGGGTCAATAAGATTATGGAGGTAAATGCGTGGCTCAAAGATTGGTGTGGGAGGAATGGGTTTGAATTCATGGGACATTGGCACCAGTATTGGGGAAGATGGGACCTGTTCAGATGGGATGGTCTTCATCTGAATCGTGCTGGGACCAGAGTCCTGGCAAATCGTATACCCAGGGCTGTAAATAGGGCTTTAAACTAAAGAGTGGGGGGGGAGGGTTCAGGGGTATGGGGAATTACAAAATCAAAGGTGAAGGAGAGGGTACAAGTGCAGGTTAATGATGAGGACATTCATCTAGTTAAAGGAGTCAAGGGCTCAGGCAGAGTAAAAAAGGTGACAAACACAAGAAGGGAGATGGTCAACACAGTGCAAGAAGATGATCTGGGGAAGGATAACCAGTTTGCGACAGGTAGGGACAGAGCGTGCAATCAAAAGAATGCACTAACAAATCGGGTCCATATAAAGGCTAGCACGTAGCATTCGAAACAAAGTGAATGAGTTGATGGCACAAATCGGTACAAATGGGTATGATCTAGTGGCCATTACAGAAACATGGTTGCAGGGTGACCAGGACTGATTACTTTCATGTAAATTGAGTTTGTGTCTTTATATGCCCTGTTTGTGAACAGAATTCCCACTCACCTGAAGAAGGGGCTTGGAGCTCCGAAAGCTTGTGTGGCTTTTGCTACCAAATAAACCTGTTGGACTTTAACCTGGTGTTGTTAAACTTCTTACTGAATTAAAGATAACATCAGGGCGGTAGTGAGAGATGATATAAGCTCTAAGGAGCAGAATGTGGAATCGTTGTGGGTGGAGATAAGGAATAGTAAGGGGAGAAAGTCACTGGTGGGCGTGGTCTATAGGCCCCCAAATAATAACTTTGAGGTGGGTCGGGCTATAAACAAGCAAATAATGGATGCGTGCAAAAGTGGAACAGCAATAACCATGGGGGATTTTAACCTGCATATTGATTGGTTGACTCAAGTCGGACGCGGTGGACTTGAGGAAGAGTTCTTAGAATGCTGTCGGGATAGTTTCCTCGAACAGTATGTTACAGAACCTAAGAGGGAGCGAGTTATCTTGGATCTGGTCCTGTGTAATGAGACAGGTAAAATTAATGATCTTCTTGTGAGGGATCCTCTTGGAATGAGTGATCACAATATGGTTGAATTTCTAATACAAATAGAGGGTGAGAAAGTAGGGTCCCAAACCAGTGTCCTCTGCTTGAACAGAGGGGAGTAAAATAGGATGAGGGCAGAATTGGCTAATGTAGACTGGATGCGCAGACTAGTTGGTAGGACAGCTGAGCAACAGTGGCGGATTTTTAAGGAGAATTTTCTCAGTACTCAGCAAAAATATATTCCTGTGATAAAGAAGGAATGTAAGAAAAGGGATAACCAGCCGTGTATAACTAAGGAAATAAAGGAGAGTATTAAATTAAAAACCGATGCGTACAGAGTGGCCAAAACTAGTGGGGAATTAGAAGATTGGGAAAGCTTTAAAAAACAACAAAGAACTACTAAGAAAGCGATAAAGAAAGGAAAGGTAGATTATGAAACTAAACTAGCACAAAATATAAAAACTGATAGTAAAAGTTTTTACAAATATATAAAAAGGAAAAGAGTAGCTAAAGTAAATGTTGGACCCTTAGAAAACGAGAAGGGGGATTTAATAGTGGGAAACGAGGAAATGGCCGAGGCCTTGAACAAGTTTTTTGTGTCGGTCTTCACGGTAGAGGACACAAATAGCTTACCAAAAATTGATAGTCGTGGGACTGTAGGGGGGTGAGGTCCTTAAAATGATTACTATTACTAAAGAGGTAGTGCTTGGTAGGCTAATGGGACTAAAGGTAGACAAGTCCCGGGCCCGGATGGAATGCATCCCAGGGTACTGAAAGAAATGGCAGAAGTAATAGCAGATGCGTTGGTTGTAATTTATCAAAATTCACTGGACTCTGGGGAAGTGCCGGCTGATTGGAAAACAGCTAATGTGACGCCACTGTTTAAAAAAGGAGGTAGACAAAAGGCGGGTAACTACAGGCCGGTTAGCTTAACGTCCGTAGTTGGGAAATTGCTGGAGTCCATCATTAAAGAAGAAATAGCAGGACACCTGGAAAAAAATGGTTCGATCAAGCGGACGCAGCATGGATTCATGAAGGGAAAGTCGTGTTTGACGAATTTACTGGATTTTTATGAAGATATAATGAGTGCAGTTGACAGAGGGGAACCGGTGGATGTGGTGTTTTTAGATTTCCAGAAGGCATTCGATAAGGTGCCTCACAAAAGGTTGCTGCAGAAGATTAAGGTACACGGAGTTGGGGGTAAGGTGTTAGCGTGGATTGAGGATTGGCTATCTAACAGGACGCAGAGAGTTGGAATAAATGGGTGCTTTTCTGGTTGGCAGTTGACTAGTGGCGTGCCGCAGGGGTCAGTGCTGAGGCCTCAACTGTTTACCATATACATAGACGATCTGGAGGAGGGGACCGAGTGTAGGGTAACAAAGTTTGCGGATGACACAAAGATGAGTGGGAAAGCGAATTGCGTGGAGGATGCGGAAAGTCTGCAGAGAGATTTGGATAGGCGAAGTGAGTGGGCGAGGATCTGGCAGATGAGTATAACGTTGACAAGTGTGAGGTTATCCACTTTGGAAGGAATAAGAGTAAAATGGACTATTATTTGAACAGTGAAAAATTACAACATGCTACTGTGTAGAGGGACCTGGGGGTCCTTGTGCATGAATCGCAAAAACTCAGTTTGCAGGTGCAGCAGGTGATCAAGGCGGCAAATGGAATGTTGGCCTTTATCGCGAAGGGGATGGAGTATAAAAGCAGGGAGGTCTTGCTGCAATTGTACAAGGTACTGGTGAGGCCGCAACTAGAGTAGTGTGTGTAATTTTGGTCCCCTTATTTGCGAAAGGATATATTGGCCTTGGAGGGAGTACAGAGAAGATTCACCAGGTTGATACCAGAGATGAGGGGGTTAGCTTATGAGGAGAGATTGAGTAGATTGGGCCTGTACTTGTTGGAGTTTAGAAGGCTGAGGGGAGATCTTATAGAGACATACAAGATAATGAAGGGGCTGGACAGGGTAGAGGCAGAGAGATTCTTTCCACTTAGAAAGGAAACAAGAACTAGAGGACACAGCCTCAAAATAAGGGGGAGTCAGTTTAAACAGAGTTAAGGAGGAACTTCTTCTCTCAGAGGGTAGTGAATCTCTGGAATTCTCTGCCCATTGAAGCAGTGGAGGCTACCTCGTTAAATATGTTTAAGTCACAGGTAGATAGATTTCTGATCAATAAGGGAATTAAGGGTTATGGGGAGCGGGCGGGTAAGTGGAACTAAACCACTATCAGATCAGCCATGATCTTATTGAATGGCGGGGCAGGCTCGAGGGGCTAGATGGCCTACTCCTGCTCCTATTTCTTATATTCTTATCTGAAACACTCCGAGCTTCAAGTCCATCTAGCATATCAAAAAGGTAAAATAGAGCCCGCTGTTCCTTTTGTCCCTACATGTGGTGGGTGACCTTTTCTGAGATTGCCAAGTACAAGAGAGGAGCAGTACAATAAGAGCATGTATATTTTAGGCTGGTGAAAACCTACTTTTGATTACTGGATTGGTTAGCATCATGTGTTTTTTTTTACTTTAATATAATCCCAACTGTAACTCCAATGTTTCCTCTGGAACCCTTTCGAACCCACTAAAGCACACTTCTTTGAAAACCAAGGCAAAGGATTAATTTAGTATTTTTAGCATTTATTGATTGCAGATAGGATTTTTCTTTTTCTCCAGTTGGCCTAGCTATCTCCTACTTTAACTTGATTTCAGTTGCAAACACAAATGCTTTAAGCATGCTTACCTTTCATAATATTTTTATGAATGATAATTACATAGTCATCACGGTCACTTCTACTTTGCTCATGATTAAAACCAATTGAATGCAGTAACTCATGCTGTATAACGCCAGGTTGTACACAGATGCTTCTTTCCAATGAAATAAACTGTACTCTTCTATTATATCCTATGTTTGACCAGCAGCTAAAAAGAAACAATTGCCATTTAAAGATCAACTATAATTTAAAAATAAGAAATAGTAATTAAATTAATATTTATATCTTAGAAATCACGGATACTAAAATTGTCAAAGGAAATGTGGACTTTGTCAATATATATATATAGGGGCTCCACTGGTGGACTGAGTAAACCGATGAAGGGGTGTGGTACTGAGCCATACTTGTCATGGAAGTCCTAAACTCGATTCCTTCTCTGTGTTGAATCAGTCTGGGTAACAATAGGGGCCTTATAAATTTCCTTCAGAATTTCCAGAAAAGGTAAGAAAAATTAGGGCATCTGCTCTCATGTGTACCATCTACAAGAGGCACTGCACTCAGGCTCTTTACACAGCTTCTGAATCCACCACTGCTGCCATCTAGCAGTAAGGAGTCTCACATCACCAGGTTAAAGTCCAACAGGTTTATTTGGTAGCAAACGCCACTAGCTTTCGGAGCGCTGCTCCTTCGTCAGGTGAGTGAGAGATCTGCTAACAAACAGCAAACAGGGCATATAAAGACACAAACTCAAGTTACAGAATAATGAATAATGATTGGAATGCGAGTCTTTACAGCTAATGAAATCTTAAAGGTACAGACAATGTGAGTGGAGAGTGCATTTAGCACAGGTTAAAGAGATGTGTATTGTCTCCAGACAGGACAGCCAGTGAGATTTTGCAAGTCCAGGCATGTTGTGGGGGTTACAGATAGTGTGACATGAACCCAAGATCCCGGTTGAGGCCATCCTCATTGTGCAGAACCTGATAGCCAGGTTCCACACACATGAGGATGGCCTCAACCGGGATCTTGGGTTCATGTCACACTATCTGTAACCCCCACAACTTGCCTGGACTTGCAAAATCTCACTGGCTGTCCTGTCTGGAGACAATACACATCTCTTTAACCTGTGCTAAATGCTCTCTCCACTCACATTGTCTGTACCTTTAAGATTTCATTAGCTGTAAAGACTCGCATTCCAATCATTATTCATTATTCTGTAACTTGAGTTTGTGTCTTTATATGCCCTGTTTGCTGTTTGTTAGCAGATCTCCCACTCACCTGACGAAGGAGCAGCGCTCAGAAAGCTAGTGGCGTTTGCTACCTAATAAACCTGTTGGACTTTAACCTGGTGTTGTTAGACTCCTTACTGTGTTTACCCCAGTCCAACGCCGGCATCTCAACATCATGACCATCTAGCTGGACAAGGGCAGCAAATGCATGGGAACATGGGTTTAATACTGTACTCCATTTCAAAGTGATTGAATTTGATCATGGGTTGTGGGCACTAGCTAGGGCAACAGTTATTGCCCATCCCTAATTGCCTGAGAAAGTGGTGGTGAGCTGCCTTCTTGAACCACTACAGTCCATATAGTGTAGTTACACTCACACCCATGATTAAATTCTTGGAAGTCAAATTGAATCATCCTGAAATTGAGCAAAGCGGTTAAACCACTTTGCCTCCCAAGCCACTTATCATCCTGACTTGGTAATATGTTACTGTTCCTTCACTGTTGCTGAGTGAAAATACAGGATCTCCCTCCCGAACAGCACTGTGGGTTTTTCAGACCTGTTTTTACAGTGAGTGAAAAAAGTAAGGGGGCAATTCCCCCAGCCTCCTGCAGTGCAGTGCGCCGGGACACATCAGTGGAGGCCATTTAACAGGCTCCCCACTGGGCGCCATGGTCTCCGTGCATCTCCAGGGCCAGGATTTCCGCTGTTGTCAGCTTCGTGCCGGAAATTGGTGCGGAGCTGATTTAAATATTAAAATTTGAATCTGCATCCTATTAGACTGAAGTCTCTGGGCCCACTAGGCACTGACCTACCACCCACTCCCTACCACAAGGAGACCAGGAGTGGTTCATTCCAGCGGGGTTTACAACAGCTCCCCACTAATGGGGAACTGGCAGCCTGACCCCGCTGGAGTGAAGGGAGAACATGGCGATCCCAAGGAGGTCAGGCATAAGGAGGGTGCCCCCTGAGCATTGCCAGCCTGGTCCCCTGGCACTGCTTACGGGGCAAAGTGGCACTGCTCACTGGGCATCAGGCAGTGCCAAGGGGGCAGGGCTAAGGCCTATTGGGGTGGGGCTTATGGGGGGATGATCGGTGTGGGTGGGGGTCCCACTGCCACTCTGCACTTGGGATTGGTGGCAGATGGAGGGAAGGGGCTGATTGGAGCTGGCCACCATGTTGGGGAGGGGAGTTGGAACTGCCAGGGGTGGAGGGGGGCGGGGAGTAGTGGTCCAGGAGATCGGGACTGCTGGGGGTGAGGGGGATGGCGGGTAGATCGAGCCTGGCCTAGAGACCTCTGGGAGGCCAGTGATTGGGGGCTGGGAGGCCCTGTACACCAATAATGGGGGGTTGCTGTGATAGGCAGCAATTGAACTGGCCAGCGACCAGGAGACCGGCAGTGTGAAGCTACTGCGCATGCACCAATCTCTGCTCTGACAGATCGGCACATGTGCAGTGGCCTGTTCAGTGCTATGCTGCTGGCCTGTCCAGTGGGAGTAGGCCCCATCTCTGGATTTTCAGCGTGAATCTCCTTGAACCACTCTGCAGTGCACAGAAAAACACAGCAGGAGTTGTTCCCGTTTTGTGCGACTGCAGCACTTGGAATTTTTTGGAGATCGGTGCTGGGTCCACTGTTATTTGTCATTTATATTAATGATCTGGATGAGAATTTAGGAGGCACGGTTAGTAAGTTTGCAGATGACACCAAGATTGGTGGCATAGTGGACAGTGAAGAAGGTTATCCAGGATTGCAACGGGATCTTGATCAATGACAAATGGAGTTTAATTTAGATAAATGCGAGGTGATGCATTTGGTAGATCGAACCAGGGCAGGACTTACTCAGTTAATGGTAGGGCATTGAGGAGAATTATAGAACAAAGAGATCCAGGGGTACAGGTTCATAGCTCCTTGAAAATAGAGTCACGGGTGGACAGAGTGGTGAAGAAGGCATTCGGCATGCTTGGTTTCATTGGTCAGAACATTGAATACAGGAGTTGGGACGTCTTGTTGAAGTTGTACAAGACATTGGTAAGGCCACATTTGAAATACTGTGTACAGGCGGCACGGTGGCACAGTGGTTAGCACTGCTGCCTCACAGCACCAGGAACCCGGGTTCAATTCGCGGCTTGGATGATTGTGGAGTTTGCATGTTCTCCGTGTGTCTGCGTGGGTTTCCTCTGGGTGCTCCGGTTCCCTCTCAGTCCATAGATGTGCAGATTAGGTGAATTGGCTATGCTAAATTCTCCCTCGGTGTACCTGAACAGGCGCCGGAGTGTGGCAACTAGGAGATTTTTACAGTAGCTTCATTGCAGTGTGAATGTCAACCTTACTTGTGACTAAATAACTTTAACTTAACTACAGTTCTGGTCACCCTATTATAGAAAGGATATTATTAAACTAGAAAAGATTTACTAGGATGTTACCGGGACTTGATGGTTTGAGTTATAAGGATCGACTGGGATTCTTTTCCCTGGAGTGTAGGAAACTTAGTGGTGATCTTATAGAGGTCTATAAAATAATGAGGGACATAGATCAGCTAGATAGTCAATATCTTTTCCCAAATGTAGGGAAGTCTGAAACTAGAGAGCATAGTTTTAAGATGAGAGAGGAGATATAAAAGGGTCCAGAGTAGCAATTTGTTCACACAGAGGGTGGTGAGTGTCTGGAATAAGCTGCTAGAGGTAGTAGTCGAGGCGGGTACAATTTTTCTTTTGAAAAGCATTTAGACGGTTACGTGGGTAGGATGGTTATAGAGGCATATGGGCCAAATGTGGGAAATTGGGACTAGCTTAGTGGGGGGAAAAAAGGGCAGCGTGGACAAGTTGGGCCGAAGGGCCTGTTTCCATGCTCTAAACCTCTATGTCTCTATGAAAAAGAGGCAAAGTGCGATTCTTGCCAGGAGAGGGAATGGATGGAGTCTATCCATGCTGGGAATCTGGCTGCTGACTGCTAGAGGGTGCTATTGCGCATGTGCCATGCTCTCCCAGTGCACTATGTCGAGGGTACACAGAGATTGTTACTCCACCACCCCTCCAGACATCACCTCCCCCACTTCCCTGATTGCCCTGCCCAATCATGCATCCCTGATTGCCACCCCCAATCGCACCCCCCTGATCACCACCCCTTAATCGTGGCCCCCACCCTGGCTGATCTCTGCCCCTGTTCACCTACCCCAGCCAATCGTTACCCCATCCACACCCGGTTGATCACTGCCCCAGTGTCCCCAATTGCAGAGGGCACAGCTGCCTCCCCTTCAGGACTCACCCATCCCCTCCGGCTCTGAACCCTGGCACTGCCTGGTGGGCACTGCTAATGTCCAAGGCTGGCAGAGGGAGGCTGGCATTGTCCATCCCTGCCTCCGACCACCCGGGACCTCAATGGTCTCTGGTTCCACTGGCTAAGCCATCATGTTAGGTCTCCATTGGTGGGTGACCATACGTGATTTTCACCAGTGAGGACCTCCATCGGTGAGGCAATAAATGCAAGTGAGCCCGGACGATTGCTTCCCGGGCTCACTGATCATATTAAAATGAACTAATGAGTATTAAAATCAAGCTCAGGCCCTTCCCGGGTATGAGGCTGATTATGCCGTCTTAACAGGGGAGCAAATATCATGAACCCAGTTTTTCACCTCTCTCGTGATCTTATCAGCTCGCCACATCGATCGACTGGCATGACGAGCTAGTAAGGTCGCCCCCAGTGTGTTTCTCTCCAGAGAACTGGCCAGTCTTTTCTCCATGTCTTACCACATTCTGCCACAAAAAAATAGCTGGGCATGTTTCATGCTGTCAAGTAGGGAAACAGGGCCCCAATATGCCAACAAAGCTCGGCTGAACTGAGGTCTGGGCGCTATGATTAAAGGGCACCTGATCAGACCTCCCCGGTAGCTCAGCATGGAGGTCTCAGACTCCCCATCACTTTACCCGATCGGAGTCGACCCCACCCCCCCATGATTGGAGCCGGCCCACAACCACTGATCGGTGCCATGCCCGCACCCCATTTCTCTGAACATTGGATTCCTTCCCTTCAACCCCCACCCACACAGTCAGTGCCGACACCACCTCCCTCCCAAAAATGGCCATCGCCGGCAACCCCAGTTCCCATGTCTGCTGCTGCTCTATGCAACAAATAAATGAATCTCCTCAGAGTCTCCCACTGGAGTCTGCCCTTGCATTTGCCCCATGGCATTGGTGGGAACTATCATGTGGGCAATGCCAGGTTTGCATGTGCATGGTGCCAACCTGATAGTGCCAACCTGTGCTGGGGCAGTGCCAGGGGGCATTGTCAGGCCACTGCCTGGCCAAGTCTCTCTCTTCCAGGGGCTACACTCACCTTTACACCTCTGGGGGATCTCCATGATAGGCTCATGTCTGAGTGAATCTGTTGTAAACCATGCCAATGTGATGTTACATCCACAATTTGAATATACAACGGGGAGTCAATATCTGATGGTGGAGAGGTTGTTTAATGATATTTAAACATATTAAAATGAATGTAAATCAGGTTCATGGGTGTGAAACTGATTGTCACCGGTGAGGGGCGGCAAAAATTGGAAGTCACAATCTCGCCAGTGAGACCCACGACTTCCAAAGTTTTGCCCCCGCTGCCATTTCCACTGAGGGTGAGCATGCTCAAGATCGCCCCCCCTCCGCCCCCCCGTTTTAACCCATTGTTCAAAGAGTTCACAATCTCAACAGCCATACAAAGTTTTTGTCTGATCTATGCTGCAGAGAGGATACCTTCAGCAAGCTGGATACTGGATTTATTGCAACCTGCATTTTGTGTACAAGCAGCAGAGAAGGAGAAAAAGATTGTGATGGAACCACCAGGATCATCAAAGGGAGAAGCTACACCCTCATGAGCAAAAGGTAGCAGATTCCCCTCTGGACAGAGAATAAGGCTCACATGAACATTGTGACGAGGCAGTTCTCATCACCAAGGGGCTAAAGAAGACGGGCCTGTTTCCTACAGATGAATAACAGGCAGTATTGCTGATGCCTCCACATGTCCATGTAACTCACATCTGCCACATTCTGCAGAATTTAACACCACGGGGACAGGGATGACATTCGTTGCCAGTAGAATCATAGAATCCCTACAGTGCAGAAGGAGGCCATTCAGCCCATCAAATTTGCACCCAGGCTCTGTAACCCAATGCATTTACCCTGCTAGTGTCCCTGACACTATGAGGCAATTTAGCATAGCCAATCAACCTAACCTGCACATCTTAGGACTGTGGAAGGAAACCAAAGCACCCGGAGGAAACCCATGCAGACACGGGGAGAATGTGCAAACTGCACACAGACAGTGAGCTGAGGCCAGAATTGAACCCGGATCCCTGGCGCTGAGGCAGCAGTACTAACTGATCACTGTAGCTTTTAAAGTCACTGTAGCTTTAAACCTCTACACTACTGGCTCAATCCAGAGTTCCACTGGAGACCTCTGCTTCACTAGCCTCTATGAATATGTGTAATCAGGTGGGAACAAATGCTCTGTCTACTGTGGCCCACAACTACATTAACTTCAATAGAGACAAAGGGCGGAATTTTACCAGCACGTCCGCCCGAGGTTCGTATGATCCTGCCCGAGGACAACAGAGAATGCCATTCTTCGAGCGGGCGTGACGGTAAAATTCCGACCAAAGTGTCATGAAGCAGACTGATGTTTTCTGCAAGAACATCTCAACGTGAGGCACCGGTTCGTGGTAGTTTATATATTTTTTTAAATGGTGTGAGGAGTAACATGAATCCATCTGAGAATAAGCAGTCCAGTCGTAATGTATCAATTAGTATATGCTAATTATTAAATGAAGGAAAAGACAAATACACATGAACAGGACAATAATTCCATAAGACACATAAATCCCGGCATAATGTACATTTCTCTAGAAATGACTGCTTGTTCCAAATTATATCTATGATACCTAAACTCAGTAAGACTCCCTGTTCCCCAAACAACATTCACTTTAAACAAATCTGTAAGTCAAATGCAGCTGATAGTTACCACACAATACCAGGAGGAAGATCCAATCTGGCAAGCGACTTTGCCTGGTTCAGCAAAGATAGCTAAACTGCCTTTACGAAGGTTTCTGCATTAACCTAGTTTAAGACTTTATAACGGACCTCTGCTTTAAACTGGCTTGCTGTTAAAGGTTACGCTGGCTTTCCAGTGAGATGTTAAACGGCCTATCTGCTTCTGTAGGAATTGACTTTTATACACCTGGCTCTCTTTTATTCTCTTTGATTCTGTCCACCATATATTGGACCGTCTGTCTCTTTTACATCTGGGCCATCGAATATTAGCATCTGTATGCCTTCCCTGATCGCACAGACATTTAGATAGAGTACTTCCTTATGACATGGCTATCTACATCTGACCTTATCTAGATGTCTGCTCATCTTGTTATTGGGAAAAGGACACATCACATTAGCCCCCTTGAATGTAGGCTACGACTATCATCAGGCAGATTCTCCCCGTTGCTAGGTAGATTACATTCCATCATTCTTTTTATTAATTCTGGGTCTTGTTGTTACTAGGCAAATCCAATCCATGACATGCACTCACCCCCCCACCCTTTTAAAAATGAAATGTATTAATTTGAAAGATATTTCATTTCTCAACCACTTTATTACTAATTTTATCTGATTTAACATTACAAAATTCAGAAGCATGCATTAATATAGTAGATACTCCAGAGAATCTACACCCATGGTTCCCAAAAGTTTCTTTTATTTCAGGATAATGACATTTTCGCTCCTGGCCACATGAAAAATTTTAAGTTACAGGGTTGCAATAACAAATCCCATCAGAACAACCGACTGTTCTGACCCAGAAATTTCAAAGGGTCATGGTAAGCAAATATAAATGTCTCTGTTGGGTTGCGGGCAACATAAATTTTGAACTGTAACACCAGTATCATGCTTAAAGTCTCTTTCTCAATGGTTGAATACTTCTGTTGGTGCTGATTTGATTTCCTGGAGAAACATCCCACCGCCTTCTCAAGGCCAAGTACGTCATCTTGCAGTAACAGGACTTCTACACCAGTGTCGCTAGCATCCACTGCCAGTTTAAACTGCTTGTCACAATTAGGTGCTGCTAAAATTGCGTTTGTCGTCAGCATAGTTTCTAAGCAGTTGAATGATGTTTGACAGTCCTCCATCCAAGTAAAATGTATGTTCTTCTTTAAGAGCTCTGTGAATGTTGCTATCACACTGCTGAAGTTTGGCATGAACTTATGATAGAATCCGCTCATTCCCAGAAATCTTAAAATGTCTTTTCTAGTGGTGGGTTCTGGGGAGCCCCCAATGACCTGTACTTTTGCATCCAGTGGCACCATTTTACCATCTCCCACTATATGTCCCAGATATGAAATTTGGGCCCGAGCAAATTTGTTTTTTGCTAGATTCATCAAGAGTTTGTCTTCTTCGAAGCGGTCAAACGGTACTTTTAGGTGGTGCAGATGCTTGTCCCAACTCTGACAGAACACCATTAAATCATCAACGTATATGGCACAGTGACTCAATCCTCAAATCACTCTGCTCATGAGCTTTTGAAAAGTTGCAGGGGTGTTCTTCATCCCGAACGGCATGACTTTGAATTGATAAGAGTCCTTCTGGAATCACAAAAGCAGAGATTTTCTTTGCCCTCTCGATCAAAGGTACTTGTCAATAGCCCTTGAGTAAGTCTATTTTGGTGATGAGTTTTGACTGTCCAATGATTTTGATGCGGTTTTCAAAGCATGGAATAGGAAATAAGTCTCCCTTGATATAATATTCGTCTGCCTATAGTCCACATGCAGTCTTTGGTTTCTATCCAGTTTGGGCATCATGACTTTTGGGAAGCTCCAATCATTAGAAAGTAATTCAATCATGGCATTCTGGAGCATGAACTCAATTTCCTACTGTACCTGCGATAACTTAGCTGGACTCAACCCATATGGATGTTTGATGGGAGCAGTGCTCCCCACATCTCTGTCATGTGTTGCTACCCCTGTTCTACCTATTTTATACCCACAAATACCTTAATAGGACTGCAGTAACTCCTGATAGGACATTCCCCTCAATTTGAACCACTAGAGTCATTTCATCTTTATTCTTGGTTGTAGAAGATTGAAGTGTTCACCCAAGTCATCTGCATTTATGAAAGATGAAGGTGCATTATAGGAAGGTTAATGGTGGAAATTCCTCACAGCGCCAGGGACCAAGGTTCAATTCTGGTCTCAGGTAACTGTTTGTGTGAAGTCTGCATGTTCTCCCTGTGTCAGCATGGGTTTCCTCCGGGTGCTCCAGTTTCTTCCCACATGCCAAAGATGTGCAGGTTAGGTCGATTGGCCATATCCAATTGCCCCTTAGTGTCAGGGAGATGAACAGGGTAAATATGTAAGTTATGGGGATAGGGCCTGGGTGTGATTGTTGTCAGTGCAGGTTTGATGGGCTGAACGGTCTCATTTTGCACTGGAGGGATTCTATATTTGTAAGTAAACATGACGCTGATTCAGCTGCAAAAAAGTGTGTGCTGTGGAATTGCTTGTCTCATCGAAGTGTGCTATATTACTGAACAGGTTGGGAATAACTGAAGTAGACTGTGAATTTTCCCCTCCATCTTGACAGCTCTTTGTTCACACATACACACACACACACATGACCATCTCTCTTGTCCATTCTGCTGTCTTACCTTTATGCCACGATCAATACCTTCTTTAGTTCTTAATGCTACTATTAACACTCCCTTTGTCTGTGTCCATGACATCTTTGTCAATTCTCCTTAGCTTCGACCTCGCCCTGACCTTTTATTCTGCTCTGGATCCCTCCCCAACTATATAATCCATTACATTTCCACCCTCTTCAACTCTGAAGAAATCATATGGACTCAAAATGTTAACTCTGTTCCTCTCTCCACAGATGCTCCTAGACCTGTTGAGTTTATCCAGCATTTTCTGTTTTTATTTCAGGTTGCCAGCATTCACTGAAATTCCACTAACTTGAGTTAGTACCAAGTCCACTTGCCAAAGACCAGATTCTGTGCTGTGCTCACCAGTTTGTGACCTTGAGACTGTTCTAGAACTAGGTCCCACTTAGTGTGTGTATGTCTCTGAAGGTGTGGGTGAATACTGTGACGAGTGTTAGCGGGTAGCGATGAGCATTGTCGGGCAATACAGCAGGATATAGATAGGCTGGAAAATTGGGTGGAGTGGTGGCAGATGGAATTTAATCCGGATAAATGCGAAGTGATGCATTTTGGAAGAAATAATGTAGGGAGGAGTTATACAATAAATGGCAGAGCCATCAAGAGTATAGAAACACAGAGGGACCTAGGTGTGCAAGCCCACAAATCCTTGAAGGTGGCAACACAGGTGGAGAAGGTGGTGAAGAAGGTATATGGTATGCTTGCCTTTATAGGACGGGGTATAGAGTATAAAAGCTGGAGTCTGATGATGCAGCTGTATAGAACGTTGGTTAGGCCACATTTGGAGTACTGCGTCCAGTTCTGATCGCCGCACTACCAGAAGGACGTGGAGGCTTTAGAGAGAGTGCAGAGATGGTTTACCAGGATGTTGCCTGGTATGGAGGGTCTTAGCTATGAGGAGAGATTGGGTAAACTGGGGTTGTTCTCCCTGGAAAGACGGAGAATGAGGGGAGATCTAATAGAGGTGTACAAGATTATGAAGGGGATAGATAGGGTGAACGGTGGGAAGCTTTTTCCCAGATCAAAAGTGACGATCACGAGGGGTCACGGGCTCAAGGTGAGAGGGGCGAAGTATAACTCAGATATTAGAGGGATGTTTTTTTACACAGAGGGTGGTGGGGGCCTGGAATGCGCTGCCAAGTAGGGTGGTGGAGGCAGACACGCTGAAGACTTTAAGACTTACCTGGATAGTCACATGAGCAGCCTGGGAATGGAGGGATACAAATGATTGGTCTAGTTGGACAGGCTTGGAGGGCCAAAGGACCTGTGTCCTGTGCTATACTGTTCTTTGTTCTTTGAAAACAGGACAATGGACTCAATAATTTACTATCTGACGGATCAGTTGGTGCAGAGTCCTCACTTGGTTGTGTGCCACTGACCTCAGTTGCCACATGAGCGGTTCTGGTCTTCTCTGGCCAGCTCAGTAGGCCACTCCTCCAATGGAGTGAGGGATTTTCTATCTGCCATCAGTCTTGGACCTCTGCTGTCTATTGTGAGTGAGCTTGTCCTGCATAAAGACAGATGGAGGTAATTCAGAGCAAGATACATTCCAAGGCAGAGAATAGGGATAGGTTCTGTGGGGAATGAGGGAGGAGTGGGGGTCAAAGAGTCTTCTTTTTCTGACTTTCCAGACCCTAAGTTACTGGCGACCAACATAAGTAACATAAACTTCAGCAGTCACGGGCATTCAGCCTCTGATCTTCGGGTAAGTGTTCTCCAAGGCAGCCTTCATGACACACAACGCAGAATCACAGAGCAAAAACTGATAGCCAAGTTCCGCACACATGAGGACGGCCTCAATCGGGATTTTGGGTTCATGTCACACCATATGTAACCCTCGCGACTTGCCTAGGCTTGCAAAATCTCACTAATTCTCTAGGCTGGAGATGTTTCACACCTCTTTAACCTGTGCTTAACCCTCTCTCCAGTAATGTTGTTTGTACCTGTAAAGACTTGATTACCTGTAAAGACTCGCATTCCAACCATTACCTTGTAAATTGAGTCTGTGTCTATGTATTCCCTGTTTGTGAGCACAGCTCTTCACTCACCTGAAGAAGGAGCGACACTTGAAAGCTTGTGCTACCAAATAAACCTGTTGGACTTTAACCTGATGTTGTGAGACTTCTTACTGTGCTGGACCAACATAAGGTCATAGGACTCACCCCTTCACATTCTTGTCAAAAGATATACTGGAGAAAGATGATAGTGAAGCTGGGCCACACTCCGCATTCCCCACCTGAGCTGACCAGGTTTTGTGGCAGGCAGGAGCAGAAATTTGGAGAGAGCCAAAAGTCAGAAGTCCATCAGTGGGAAATCACTTTGGAATTTTCCCCTCACCACTTTCATGGAAGGTTGGGTTTTCTGATGACCTTTGTCAGGATGTCATGAATGCTCTTTGAACACACTTTTCAGCACAACAATCTCCAGCCAGAAGAACCGAGTGGCTGATCCATCTCGGCTTCCTCCACAGGTCTCCAGCATCACACATGCCAGGTTTCAGTACAGCTACAACACTGGCATCAACCCGGCAATGTGGAAAATTTCTCAGGTATGTCCTGTACAATAAAAGCATGATAAATCCTAGCTGACCACTTACCACCTCATCAGTCTACTCTTGATGATAAGTAAAACGGTGAAATGAGTCATCAACAGTGCTATCGAGTAGCACTTGCTTAGCAAAAATCTTCTCACCGACACTTAGTTTGGGTTCCACTAGGATCTCTCAGCTCCTGACCTCATTAAAGTGTGATGATACTGTACCTTTAAGAAAGGTATTTATATTGTGTTTCTTATGAAGGGCATGTTTAGAATTCAGCTCTGATTTACTTGGTGCCGATCTGTCTGCAAATCAGACAGCTCCATGCTGAGAATGCAGGAGAAAAATTGAACCTAGGTAACGGGGTGTTTGTTTTAATCTGAGCAAATACATTTTTATTTTTGGTTTTTCTTCTGGGGTTTTAAAGCAGGTTTAATTAGGTTTATTTATACGAGGTAGAGTCATGTGAATGGGTGGAGCTAAGCTTACAATGAAAAACAATTCGTTTCTGCGTAATCCTGAAAGAAGTAAGAGGTGTTTATCTCTCTCCCTCTCTAGAGACTGTTTTAGTGTCAGAAGACAGGAGTGTCTCTGTATCTCTCTCTCTCCAGAAGTGTTTAAAGGCTCTATGACTTCTGGCAAGAAAAATCAGCCATTCACACATTCTATTCTTTCTATGGACTGCCATTAGCAGCCTTTCCCCTTGTTTTTGTGGCTATGACTCATCTTTTATTCCCTCACCCTACAGTATAAATATCTCCCACTTTCTATGCTCTTTCGCTTTGACAAAGGGTCATCCGGACTTGAAACGTCAACTCTTTCCTCTCCCTACAGATGCTGCCAGACCTGCTGAGGTTTTCCAGCATTTTCTCTTTTAGTTTCAGATTCCAGCATCTGCAGCAATTTGCTTTTATATCATGTAAGCCTGTGTTGTTTGCAAACTGATTTTGAAGAAGAGTTTAAGTCTGAAGAATATTGTTTAAATTGGAACTAATAGAGATAGATTAACAGTTAAGAATTGTACCTTGTCATGTTTAAGCATTTCAATTGGGAAAAGCTAATTAATTTGTTATCTTTAAACTGCATTGTTGAAATAAAGTTTGTTTTGATAAAAGCGTCCGAGGGAGTCAACAGACACACACCTTATCTTCACACTAATGTCAAAATAGAAAATACCTGTCCTCAGCCCAATCATCTTCAGCTGCACTATGACCTTCCTTCCACCTTATGGTCAGACATGGGGATGTTCGCTGATGATTACACAATATTCAGGACCATTCACAACTCCTCAGATGCTGAAGCTGTCCATTTCCAGATGGAACAAGATCTGGGCAATATCCAGACATGTAGCATTCATGCCACACAAGAGTCAGACAATGACCATCGCCAACAAAAAAAACCTAACCATCACCACTTGACATTCAATGGCATTACCATTGCTGAAATCCCCCACTATCAACACCCTGGGAGTTCCCATTAACCAGAATTGCATTAGCCACATAAATACTCAGACTACAAGAGGTAAGAAATCCTGTGACAAATAACTCAACTCCTGACTCCCGTAAACCTGTCCACAATCAACAAGACACAAGTTAGGAGTGTGATGGAATACTCAGCTCTTGCCTGGATGAGTGCAGCTCCAACAACATTCAAGAAGCTTTGCACCATTAAGGTCAAAGCATCCCACTTAATTGGTGCCCGATTCAAAGAACAAAGAACAATACAGCACAGGAACAGGCCCTTCTGCCCTCCAAGCCTGCGCCGCTCATGTGCCCACTAGACCATTCCTTTGTACCCCTCTATTCCCGGTCTGTTCATGTGGTTATCTAGATAAGTCTTAAATGATCCCAGCGTGTCCACCTCAATCACCTTGCTTGGCAGTGCATTCCAGGCCCCCACCACCCTCTGTGTAAAATACGTCGCCCTGACATCTGTGTTGAACCTTGCCCACCTCACCTTGAACCCGTGACCCCTTGTGTTCGTTACCTCCGACCTGGGAAAAAGCTTCCTACTGTTCACTCTATCTATGCCCTTCATAATTTTATACACCTCTATTAGGTCGCCCCTCATCCTCCGTCTTTCCAGGGAGAACAACCCCAGTTTACCCAATCTCTCCTCATAGCTAAGACCCTCCATACCAGGCAACATCCTGGTAAACCTTCTCTGTACTCTCTCCAAGGCCTCCACGTCCTTCTGGTAGTGTGGCAACCAGAACTGGACGCAGTATTCCAAATGTGGCCTCACCATCGTTCTATACAGCTGCAAAATCATATGCCAGCTCTTATATTCTATACCCCGTCCAATAAAGGCAAGCATGCCATATGCCTTCTTCACCACCCTCTCCACCTGTGCTGCCACCTTTAAGGATCTGTGGACTTGCACACCCAGATCCCTCTGTGTGTCTATACTCCTGATGGTTCTGCCATTTATTGTATAGCTCCCCCTTACATTAGATCTACTGAAATGCATCACTTCGCATTTATCTGGATTAAATTCCATCTGCCATTTCTCCGCCCAATGTTCCAGCCTATCTTTATCCTGCTGTATTCTCTGACAATGTTCATCACTATCCGCAATTCCAGCAATCTTCGTGTCGTCCGCAAACTTACTGATCACACCAGCTACATCTTCCTCCAAATCATTTATATATATCACAAACAACAGAGGTCCCAGTACAGAGCCCTGCGGAACACCACTAGTCACAGACCTCCAACCAGGAAAAGACCCCTCCACTGCTAGGCCATCCCCCCCAACAGTATCTAAAGCGGTATACCTGTTAGAGAGAGGGGCAGCCATAGGGGATTCTTGCACTGACTGCCTGTTCTTTTGGCGGTTGCCCATCTACCTGCCTGCATCTTGGATGTGACCATGTCTCTGTAATGGCTATTATATCACAATTACATGTGTCAATCCTCGCCCTTAACTCATCTGTTTTACCTTTAATACTCCGGGCATTGAAGTAGAGGCCCTCCAGCCTTGTCTTACTTCCTTGAAACTTACTACCGTTGTATTTCTTCTTACCTGATTGCTTTTCTATGTTATACTGTGTCCTTAATCTGCTAACAGTCTGGGTCCCCTCCCCCTGCCAAACTAGTTTAAACTCTTCCCAACAGCACCAGCAAATCCACCAGCAAGGATGCTAGTCCCACTCTGGTTCAGATGTAGACCGTCCCATTTGTACAGGTCCCACCTTCCCCAAAAACAGTCCCAGTGGTCCAGGAATCTAAAACCCTTTCTCCTGCACCAACTCTTAAGTCACATATTCATTTCTGCTAGTCTCCTATTTCTGTACTCACTAGCTCATGGCACTGGGAGTAATCCAGAGATTACAACCCAAGAGGTCCTGTTCCTTAGTCTATTGCCTAACTCCCTGAATACTTGGTGCAAGTCCTCATCCTTCTGTCTACCTATGTCATTGGTACCAACATGTACCTCTGCCTTATCATCCTCGCTGTTCAGGATGCCCTGCAGCCGTTCAGTGACATCCCGGACCCTGGCATCAGGGAAGCAACACACCATCCTGGAGTCTCTTTCACAACAGAAACACTCATCTGTGCTCCTGATTATTGGGTCTCCTATGACTGTTGCTGTTCTGAGCCTTAGCCAACCCTGCCAGCCGTGGTGCCATTGCACTGGCTGTTGCTGCTGTTTTCCCCCGATAAGTCATCTCCCCAACAGTATCCAAAGCGGTATACCTGTTAGAGAAGGGGACAGCCACAGGGGATTCCTGCACTGACTGCCTGCCCTTTCTGGCAGTCACCCATCTATCTGCTGCACCTTGGGTGTGACCACATCTCTATAACTCCTGTCTATGATGCTGTCCGCCATCTGCATGCTCCTAAGTGTGTCCAAATTTTGTTATAACTGGCCTGTGAGGAGTAGCCATTGGATGCACTTCCTGCAGATGTAGCCATTCAGAACATTATGGACCTCCCACATCTTGCAGTCAGAGCACTGCAGCCCACTGACTGACATTTCTAATGTTAATTAATCAATCACTTCAAAATAAATGGTTATTAAATTTAGCACTAATTAAGCCCTTCTTTCCTTGTCCTCATCCAACCAATTCCAGCCCTTAATGATTTAAACCACAATATAGTTTCAGACTATAAAAAGTGATAAAAGTTGTAAAGAATTATCGACCTGATCCATTACTTATTACACTACACCACATCCACAGATTCCCCATTGTCTACCGCGCTTGTAATGTCCTCAAATAATTCCACCAAATTAGTCAAACATGACCTGCCTTTCATGCTGCGTCATCCCAATGGGACAATTTATGTCTAATGTCTCGCTATTTCTTCCTTGATGATAGATTTAAGCATTTTCCCTACTACAAAAGTTAAGCTAACTGGCCTATTGTTACCTGCCTTTTGTCTATCTCCTTTTTAAACAGTAGCGGCACATTTGCTGGTTTCTAATCTGCGGGAACCACCCCAGAGTCCAGCAAAGTTTGGTAAATTACCCCCCGTGTATTTGTTATCTCTTTTAGGGATTCCATCAGGGCCAGGAGACTTGTCTTTAGCCCCATTAGCTTGCCCAACACTATGGGGGTGACTTTATCATTTTTCTCTAAATGAGACTTTTCTAAAAGAGTATAGAGGGTGTAGGAGTAGAGTTAAGAAAGAAATCAAGAGGGCAAAAAGGGGACACGAGATTCTTTTGGCAGATAAGGCAAAGGAGAGTCCGAAGAGCTTCTACAAATACATAAAGGGCAAAAGAGTAACTGGAGAGAGAGTAGGGCCTCTTAAGGATCAACAAGGTCATCTATGTGTGATGGGTGAGATCCTAAATGAATATTTCTCATCAATATTCACAGGTATGGATGTTAGGGAACTTGGAGAAATAAATAGTGATGTCCTGAGGAGCGTACATACAACAGAGGAGGTGCTGGAAGTCTTAAAGCGCATCAAGGTAGATAAATCCCTCGGACTGATGAAGTGTATCCCAGGACATTGTGGGAGGAAATTGAGAGTTTTTTTCCATATAAGTACTGTGGCTCCCAGAGCAGGTCAAAAGCTAGGAATCCTGTGGCAAGTAACTCACCTCCTGACTCGCCAAAGCCTGTCCACCATCTACAAGGCACAAGTCAGGAGTGTGGATGTGAAACACAAAAGTGGAGGCGATCAAGGAGTGGGAGCACAGCTCACCCTCGCAATACGAGATAACATTGATACATATGCACTGCATTTTCAAATAATGAGAGCATATTCATAAACAACAAATGTATTTATAAAGCGGCATGATATGTAAGTGATTAAACACCCAAGACACACAAGTAATGTCAAAGTTTTGTAATGTTTTAAACCTTACTGTTTCACCTCAGTGCAACCCAACATCCATAGCAGAGGTGGAGGCAGCTTGCTGACTGGTCTTCAATTATTTTGGTGAATGTCCTCCACCGGGCCAAAACCAGGCAGACCCAACCTGCTGGGTGAAAGTCTCCATGGCAGCTGCCATACTTCCATGGGGACATGGAGGTGGCTGCATGTCAGAGCCATGACATCATACAGAACACGGAGGGTCTTCTCCATCCTTCACTTTAGTCTGTTGACTGCCTCGCATAACTTCACCTGATTGTCTGCCACCAATCATGCCACCTGTAATGCCATCTCCAGCATGTTTGAGATAGCCACTTGCAGAGGCTCATCATCTGACTCAGCCTCAATGGGAGCCTGATCTCCATGACCCCCTCCCCGAGACGTTTCATGGTCATCATTAAACTTAATTCTAGGTTATTTTGATGAATTCAAATTTCATCATTTGCCGTGGCAGGATTTGAAGCTGGATTGCCGATCTTGTTCAGGATCTCTGGATTACTAGCCCAGTGACAGTACCACTGTGCCATTGCCTCCCCTCACTAGTGCCAGAAACATTAGGTGGGATTTTACGGCCTCACTCATCCCAAGGTTAACAGACCTGTCCATGGTCCGCCTCTCACCCACTTCGATTCCCGTGGCGGACGGGACAGTAAAATTCCAGCCATTGGCTGTCACTGCCTCTGACTGCTGCTAAGCCTGATTTGTATACAAGATGCACCAGAGGGTGGAGCATGCAGGTATATGCAGTGACTGTTCTTCATCTGATACATCTAAGTGTATTAAAGGCTCCAAGAGTCAGCTGGAAATAGAGGAGCAATATGGAGACAATTAACTGAGGCGTGTAAGAATAAGAATTAGATAATTATACCAGGGGATTTAAACTTCCCCAACACAAGTTGGGATAGTCACAGTGTAAAAGGTTTAGATGGGGCAGATTTCTTGAAATGTGTTCCAGGGAGTTTTCTGTATCAATATGTAGAAGGCACGACAACGATGGAGCAGTGCTGGATCTGGTTCTGGGGAACAAAGCCAGACAAGTGTTCAATGGAACAATGGGGGAGTATCTTAGGGGTAGTGACCACAACACAGTAAGGTTCAAGTCTGTTATAAACAAGGAGCAAGATGGCCTGCAAAAGATGGCTTTGGAATGGGGGAAGGCAGATTTTATTAAAATAAGGTAGGATCTGGCCATAGTTGATTGGGAACAGCTCCTTGTGAGAAAATCTACAGTGGAGACATGGGGGGCATTCACAAAGGAACTGGGGAGAGTACAAGTCTGACATGTTCCCTATAGGGGGAAATGAAGGAGTAATAAGGAGTTCAGGGAATCCTGGATGTCTAGGACAATTCAGGGATGGATAAGGAAGAAGAGAAAGGCTTTTAGCAAATCCAAAGATGCAATCCAGCTGCGACCCAAGTGGAATATAGGAAGTGAAAAAGGGAACTTAAGAAAGCAATTAGAAGAGCAAAAAGGGACATGAAAAACTTCTTGCAAAAGGATTAGGTAGAATCCTAAGATATTCTATAAATACATTAAGGAGAAGAGGTTAACCAGGGAAAGAGAAGGGCCCATCAGAGACAAAGGGGGAAATCTGTGTGTGAAGGAGAGAATCAATCTCCACTTGTAACCAGGAAAGAGAAGGGCCCATTAGAGACAAAGGGGGAAATCTGTGTGAAGGAGAAAATTAATCTCCACTTGTAAAGGCATGAAATAATCAGCTTAGCTTTGTCAGGGGGAGGTCATGCCTAACAAATTTGATAGAATTTTTTTGAAAATGTGATCGAGTGTGTTGATGAAGGAAGATCAGTTGATGTAGTTTATATGGAATTTAGCAAAGTCTTTGACAAGGTTAACATGGGAGACTTATTGAGGAGGTTGAAGCATATGGAATTCAGGGAAACCTGGCGAGATGGATCCGAAACTGGCTTAGTAATAGGGCACAAAGGGTGATGGTAAAAGGCTGTTTGAATGACTGGAGGCCTGTGTCCGGTGGTATACCACAAGGTTCAATGCTGGGACCCTAATGGTTTCATATAAACATAAATTATATAGATGGCGGCACAATGGCACAGTGGTTAGAACTGTTGCCTCATAGTGCCTGGGACTCAGGTTCAATTCCAGTCTTGGGGGACTGTGTGGAGTTTTTACGTTCTCCCCATGTGTGCATGGATTTCCTCCAGGTGCTCCATTTTCCTCCAACAGTCCAAAGATGTGCAGGTTATATGGTTTGGCCATGCTAAATTGCCACTTAGTGTCCAAGATGTGTAGGTTAGGGGGAGTAACAGGCTAAATGAGTGGAGATAGGGTGGGGGACTGGGTCTGAGTATGATGCTCTGTAGGAGTCAGTAAAGACTTGATGGGCCAAATGGCCTCTTCTGCAATGTAGGGATTCTATGACTCTATGACAATGTGGGGGAGAAGTGACAAGCACATTTGCAGATGACATCAAGATTGGTAGGATGATTAATAGCGAAGAAGGAGGTTGTAGGTCACAGGAAGATATAGATGAATTGGTCAGATGGGCAGAGCAGTGGCAGATGATATTTAACTCTGATAAGTGCGAGGTGATACACTTTTGGAAGTAACAAGACAAGGGTTTATTTAATGAATGGCAGGATACTAGGAAGCTCAGGGGAACAGATGGATCTTGGGGTACTTATTCACAGGTCTCTAAAGGAGGCAGGGCAGGTGAATAGGATAGTTAAGAAGTCATATGGGACACTTGCTTTTATCAGTGGTGGCATAGAGTATTAAAAGCAAGCAGGTAATATTGGAGTTGTACAGAATGCTGGTTAGGCCATAGCTGGAGTACTGTATGCAGTTCTGGTCACTTCCCTATAGAAAAGATGTGATTGTACTAGAGAGGGTACAGGCGAGATTCACCAGAATGTTGCCTGGGATTGAGCATTTGAGCTATAAGGAGCGACTGGATAGGCTTGAATTGTTTTCTTTGGAGCAGAGAAGACTGAGCGGGCACATGATATTATGAGGGGTACGGACAGGGTGAGTAGGGAGCAGCTGTTTCTCTTGGTTGAGGGGTCAATCATGAGGGGGCATAGTTTTAGGGTAAGAGGCAGGAGATTCAGAGGGGATTTGAGAATTTTTTTTCACTCAGCTGGGTGGTGCGAATCTGGAATGCACTTCCTGGGAAGGTAGTGGAAGTCGGAAACCGTACAACCTCTAACAAGTATTTGGATTAGCACTTGAAACATCATAACATTCAAGGATATGTACAAGTGCTGGAAAATGGTAGTTATTGTCTGTGCAGACTCAATGGGCCGAAGGGCCTTTTCTGCACTGCACGACTCTATGACATCCTTAGCATTCTCCTCTGAGGTAGCCTGGGAATTGGGTCTTATGGTTGGTCTGAAGTTCTGTTTAGGCCTGTTTATGGCTATAAGAGAGTGAAGATAGATTTAGGTCATAAGAAGGCAGAATCCAACATTGTATTTCATTCATTATGATTATCAGGATGTGATCAACCCATGGAGGGCTCATCTGTACGAGCTTGCTAGAAAAGGCCAATCTGGTCTTCCCAACAGGAGCAATCTTTGTATTCACCTGCCAGCTGGGCAGTAGCCTCCTCCAACTTGAACAGCTCCTGGACATCTACCATCCTTCCTCTGATCTGAGATATTACCCTCCAGTTGTGGGTGAGCCTGGCCTACACAAAAATAAATGGAATGGATCGTGATAAGAGGTGGAGAGGATGTTAGGAAGCATGTTTGCTTGCTGTATGTGCTGAGTCTCACCAACATTCACAGATGCAGCATAGAAAGCATTTTTTTCCGTTGTATCACAGCTTGGTATGGCTCCTGCTCTGCCCAAGACCGCAAGAAACTACAAAAGATTGTGAATGTAGCCCAATCCAACGCAAACAAACCTCCCATCCATTGACTCTGTCTACACTTCCCACTGCCTCGGCAAAGCAGCCAGGATAATTAAGGACCCCACGCACCCCGGACACTCCCTCTTCCTCCTTCTTCCGTCGGGAAAAAGATACAAAGTCTGAGATCACATACCAACCGACTCAAGAACAGCTTCTTCGCTGCTGCTATCAGACTTTTGAATGGACTTACCTTGCATTAAGATGATTTTCCTCTACACCCTAGTTATGACTGTAACATTATATTCTGCACTCTCTCCTTTCCTTCTCTATGTATGGTAAGCTTTGTCTGTATAGTGTGCAAGAAACAATACTTTTCACTGTGTACTAACACATGTGGTAATAAAGCAAAAAGTTAAAGTTTATTTATTAATCACAAGGAAGGCTTACATTAACGCTGCAGTGAAGTTACTGTGAAATTCCCCTAGTCGCCACACTCTGGCGCCTGTTCAGATCAATGCACCTAACCAGCATGTCTTTCAGACTGTGGGAGGAAACCGGCATACCTGGAGGAAACCCAGCAGACATGGGGAGAACATGCAAACTCCACACAGACAGTGACCCAAGCAGGAAATCGAACTTGGGTCCCTGGCACTGTGAGGCAGCAGTGCTAACCAGTGTGCCACCATGCCTCCAAATCAAATCAAATCAAATCTCTCCCTCAATGTCAATAAAATGAAGAAGATTGTCATTGACTTCAGGAGGAGTAGTGAGAACATGCCCCTGTCTACATCAATGAGGGCGAAGTAGAAATGGTTGAGAGCTTCAAGTTTTTAGGTGTCCAGATCACCAACAACTTGTCTTGGTTCCCCCCATGCTGACACTATAGTTAAGAAAGCCCACCAATGCCTCTACTTTTTCAGAAGACTAAGGAAATTTGGCATGTCAGCTACGACTCTCACCAACTTTTACAGATGCACCATAGGAAGCATTCTTTAAGGTTATATCACAGCTTGGTATGGCTCCTGCTGCCTCGGAAAAGCACCCAGCATAATTAAGGACTCCACACACCCTGGACATACTCTCTTTCACCTTCCGTCGGGAAAAAAGATACAAAAGTCTGAGGTCACATACCAACTGACTCAAGAACAGCTTTTTCCCTGCTGCCATCAATCAGACTTTTGAATGGACCTACCTCGCACTGTTGATTTTTCTCTACATCCTGGCTATGACTGTAACACTACATTCTGCACTCGCTCCTTTCCTTCTCTATGTACGGTATGCTTTGTCTGTACAGCGCGCAAGCAACAATACTTTTCACTGTATACTAATACGTGACAATAAATCAAATCAAATCGAGTCTTCCCCAGCAAGTGCTGAGGATGGATTTTTGCAGCATGATAGACAAGGTGATGGTTATTTTCAAGACAATTAGTATTGGTGTCTCCTTTGCTCATACTGTGTGAGATCCCAGAGCAGTATGACCCTTTGAGTGCATGAGAGCATGAACTTGGAGTGAGCTGAAGCTGATTTACTCTGGCAAAGTGGATGAGATCATTCATCCTCTTCCTGCATTGGGTGCCATTTCTCAAGCAGGTGCCCAGTTACCTCTCTTGCAACTCTCAGGCTGGTGAGGTGAGGCTGGTGAGCCCCTGGAGCTATCCCTTAGGAAAAGGACATCCTGATGTTGGCAAACTCCATGAATGACAAATTTATTGCTGAACCTGGAGTAGTTTGTTTCTTCAGTGTAGCCTGATCAAGAAGTTCCCTGCACACAATTGGCCTGCTGAGAGTAAAGTGTGTGTTCCAATGGTAATTAAATAGGGCACCTGGATTTTTTTTTTCATTCATGGGACATGGATGTCGCTGGCTGGACCAGCATTTATTGCCCATCCCTAGTTGCCCTTGTATTGAGTGGATTGCTAGACATTTCAGATGACATTTGAAAGTCAACCAAGATGGGCTGCAAAGAAAAACCTGGGAATTGTAGACCGGTAAGCCAGTAATCCATGGTGGATAAATTGGCCTTCATCAGTCAGGACATTGAGTATAGAAGTTGGGAAGTTATGTTGCAGTTGGTGAGGCCGCACCTAGAGTATTGTGTTCAGTTTTGGTCGCCTTGCTATAGTTTTTAAACTAGCGAGAGTGCAGAAATGATTTGCAAGGATATTGCCAGGACTCAAGAGACTGAGCTTTAGGGAGAGATTGGACAAGCTAGAACATTTTCTTTGGAGTGTAGGAGACTGAGGGGTGATCTTATAGAGGTGTTTTTAAAAATGTATTCATGGGACATGGGTGTCACTGGCTGGGCCAACATTTATTGCCCTTCCCAGTTGCCCTTGGAAAACAGTTGAGAGTGGACCACATTGCTGTGGCTCTGGAGTCACATGTAGGCCAGACCAGGTAAGGAGGGCAGATTTCCTTCCTTAAAGGACATTAGTGAACCAGATGAGTTTTTCCGACAATCAACAATGGTTTCATGGTCATCAGTAGATTCTTAATTCCAGATTTTTTTATTGAATTCAAATTCCACCACCGGGTCCCCAAAACATTAGTTGAGTTTCTGGATTAATAGTCTAGCGATAATACCACTAGGCCATCATCTCGTCGGCTCCCCCTAAATCTTCAACCCCATGAGGTAATAGCAGGGTAGATGAATCTGTGCCTGCCCTGCCATGTGATTTGGAGAATTACTCATCAATGCATAATTAATTTGCTTACAAGACTGGAATTGGGTGCAGTTTCCCACCATGCTACCCAGTGGAAAATATGTTGAGATACGTGGAATGGAAAATGCCACCCATAGTTTATAATAGTTACAGTTAACACAAACGTTACAACATAGATTAAGGTTTTATAGACTGGATATAACTTTTTCTAAAAATGCTTGAGACAATGTTAAAAATCTTGCATTGCACATAAACTTCCTGTCCACAGAATCTATCTGGCCATATTTCCAATTACTACTCTAAATTGCCGTGCCAACATTTTCTATTCAGTTTCGCTATGCCAACAGCTAGTGTAGCACAGGATGTCTGTGGAGTGAGTTTCTAATATTTATCTCCCAATATTACATTGTATAATTATAAAAACTTGTATTTATCAACCAACCATAAGTAAATTTGTTAGAATATTATAATATATGATATTAGAAAATATTGTGAATAGAGATAAATAACAAAAAACGCTTTACAATTTCATTCTGAAATAATAAGATGTTTTGGTGAATTTTACATTTTGTTAATGACTAAACTACATCATATTACGGACATAAGAAAAAGGAGTATGGGGTTTGACCCCTGGAATCTGCTCTGCTATTCAATACGGCGGCACGGTAGCACAGTGGTTAGCACTGCTGCTTCACAGCTCCAGGGTCCTGGGTTCGATTCCCGGCTCGGGTCACTGTCTGTGTGGAGTTTGCACATTCTCCTCGTGTGTGCGTGGGTTTCCTCCGGGTGCTCCGGTTTCCTCCCACAGTCCAAAGATGTGCGGGTTAGGTTGATTGGCCAGGTTAAAAATTGCCCCTTAGAGTCCTGAGATGCATAGGTTAGTGGGATTAGCGGGTAAATATGTGGGGGCCTGGGTGGGATTGTGGTCGGTGCAGACTCGATGGGCCGAATGGCCTCCTTCTGCACTGTAGGGTTTCTATGATTTCTATGATAAGACCATTGCTGATCTGATTGTGCCCTTGCCTCAGCTTTCCTGCTTATTCCCCATATCCCATGACTCATGTAGATCATAAGATCTGCATAACTCAGCCTTGAGTATATTTAATAACTGATAACACAGGAAGCCAGACAGGAAAGGAATGTTCAGCACAAAGTAAAGCCACTACTCCGTAGCGTACATATACAGGTTCCAACATTCTTTTGGTGAAAACAATTAAACTAAAGCAAACAAACTAAGGGATAAAGCAAGGAAGGCAGCCCCAAAAGAGGAGACACCCGAAATTAAAAACAAAGAGTACAGGAAACTTGAAGCATTAAACCAAAAGGTGATTAAAGGGGTCGATAATACACCCCAGTCCCTGCCCAACAAGCACAGAAGGTCTCAATGATACCACATGCTTCCTCTGCGGGGACACTGAGCTGTGAATATAGCTGCAGTAGAGGGGCAGATAGTCAGTTCGGACAAGCCTCTTTGTTGCCCATTGCCTGGACCTGTTGATGGTTAGCTTGGCCAGGCCCAGGATCACAAGGAAGTCCTCCTTCCACAATCACCTCCCCACCAGGTGCCCATAGATCAGGAGCATGGGGCTAAAGTGCAAACAAAACATTAATAAAAGATTTTTCAAATTACGGAAAGGGCAGTGCAGCCTAAGATAACTAACATAGGCATAGTCCACGGACTCCATAAGATTGCAAAAAGGGTAGGTTTCTTGGGAGCCCATGAACTGGTGCAAACTATGGTTGCATGGGACAGCTGTGTGCACTACCTACACCCCAGGTATCTGAGGTTGAGAAGGAAGATCCCTCTGTAGAGAGACCTCTGCTGGGGACCTCCACTGCCGGATGGCAACAAGGCCCGCCAAGGTGTGTCCTGGTGATGGTTGAGAGCACGGTAGTGGAAGGTGTGCAGCAACAGACCATACAGAAAATCCCTTTGTGCAATGGCAAAGGGCACAGAGGGCATTCTCATGAGGCAGCTCAGACTATGGGGCCCCAGCCCCAGGGGAGCAGGTCTGGGGCCAATGTGAAATTCTGTCCAAGCAGGAGGACGTTCAGACAGGATTCCTCCATACAGTTGCGCCTCCTCAAGACCACATGTAATGTCGAGTCTGAGCATGACCGTTTTGAGATCATGGACAGTATTGTCACAAGTTGAATGCTCATCGCCATGCGCTGAACCAACTCCTTGGATGTCACCAGCCCACTCCTCCACCACCCATCACGTCCCTAACTCTGGCCTCCATGGCAACCCATCTCTCTGGCAGCCACCAAAAACGGTGTTGGTAGAGGAGCAGATTCCTGAGCAGTGGCTCCCTGACAACAGCTGATACTCCATACGGGAGAGAGCTGCAACACGAGGTAACTGTGCCTCAGACTTTAAGTAGGTCCTGATAAAAGATGGGTAATGCCAGCAGGGATTTCCAAAGACCTCTCAGGTTTATAAACAGGAGCTGCACATCATAATTCAGGCCCTGCACCTGGGGGAAGAAATATGTCACCAGGGCACACAATAGAGGAGGAGGGGGCCCAATGTCAAGGTATTATAAAGGTATTGCTGCAGGATCTGAAGGTGGAAGGTCGCCACCTGGGTGTGGAAGAACACCAACACCTAACCACACCTTCCCCCCCTCCCCGGCCCCGTCGTCAACTCCTGCACCCCATTAAACAACGTTGAACTGCCTTCAATGCAAGCGTCTTTCCCTCTTCAATAAAGATATTGTAACAGTATGCACTACTTTAGTTGTGGTCTCACCAATGTGTAGCAAAATTTCCCTACTCCATTCCCTCCTGTAATAAAGGCCAACATTATATTTGCCTTCCTAATTATTTAGCTTTTTTTATTCATTCGTGGAATGTAGGCATCTCTGGCTGGGCTGGCATTTACTGCCGATCCCTAATTGCCCTTGGACTCAGTGGCTTGCTTGGCTATTTCAGACGGCATTTAAGAGTCAACCACATTGCCGTGTTGATCTGGAGTCACATGTAGGCCAGAACAGGTGAGGATGACAGATTTCCTTCCCTAAAGGACAGATGGGTGAACGAGTTGGCCTCTTTTTAGGTTTATGACAATCCATGGTTCCATGGTCATCATTAGACTTTTAATTCCAGATTTTTTTTATTGAATTCAAACCAGGGTCCCCAGAGTGTTACCCTGGGTCTCTGGTTTACTAGTCTAGCGACAATATTACTACACCATCACCTCTCCACCTACATACTAAAGCTTTGTGATTCATGTATAAGGATGCCTGGACCCCTTTGTACCACAGTATTCCAGTCTCTCTCCATTTAAATAATATTCTGTTCTAGTCTTCCCACCAAAGTGGACAATGTCACATTTTCCCACATTATACTCCATCTGTCAAACATTTGCCTATCTTTATTTCCTATCCATGTACGTTTTGCATATTCCTTTCAATGTATTTTCCGACCCATCCTTGCATCATCAACAAATTTGGCTAAAATACACCACGGCCAAGATTTTCTGGCCCTTCCATTGGGGGTTACCCTTTGATAGGACCAGAAGATCCTGCTGGCAAGAAGGGCCTAAAAATTCCAGCCTAGGTCTTTAAACAACTTTGTCCTTATTTTAAACTGGACTTTTCTGCTGAGCACAGACAGTTATGATGGTTGACCCTCTGGAAATTATTCCCAGTGGTCTCCAGAACAAACAAATTCTCTGCTCAGTTTCGGGAATGTCACATCTCATTAGATCTAAGGAGCTTCTAACAGATGACATGGGCCTTACGGGCCTAGCAGAGTCGATGGATCTGCTGACATAATGGCTTCCCAGCACCAACATGAATTTCAATGTTGACCATAATGGTTGACATATTATCAGTGCTGAAAACAAAGACAAACTCCTGATAGTGATAAATACCCTTTGTTGAAGTCACTGTGTGGAAAGAAGGTTACATTTTGAGCAGTTTAGTATTACCTTTCTGAGCTGTGTAGCTAGTCTGCTGTTTAGCATCCAACTTGCAGGCTACACAGAAAGAAGCTCAGTCCAGGTTGGATCACTAGTCCATCTAACCTGACTCCACTGGAAGATTTCATTTTATTGCCTATAGAACAGATGCTTTCTTTCTCACCTATTTCATTTTGCAACAGCAACACTACCTGAAAAACTGAACTTTACTATACCAGTCTCTTGTGAAAGACTTTCTCAGTGAGCTCTGATTTTGCAACTCTGGAACTCACCGGAACCAATATTCTTTTACTTTGTGGTGCCTGTACTATAAAACCTCCTTTTCTCTATCCTCCTTTTATTGTGTGAATGCAAACTGTGACATTGCTAAAACATCTTTTTGCGGGATTTGTATGTACACAATAAACTAACATATTGAGTTAACCCTAACACGAGTTTCCTGTGGGTTACTCGTAAAATTGGCTTACACAAGAACTTAAGGGTGGGTACTATGCCACTGTTTATTCTAAAAAAAATCCGAAACACCTTCTGTTTACGGACAGGTGGCAAAACCTCTCATAGAAAAAATAATTATAATGGACATAAATGAACACAAATTCATGCGGTATCATTATTTGTATTCTCAACTCACCCTTGTCCTGAAAGAATTTTTATGTAATTTCTTTCATGTCGTCTATATGCAAACTTAACACATGTTAGAAGATCAAACTCCTCCATGGAACTCTGTATTTGAGATTGCTGGGATTTACCTATGGTTATAAAAACACAATAAGGAGCATTTAATTAACCAATTATTTTATAATTTTGATTACAAGGGTATTATTTACTGGTTATAAAGCAATATAATGTAACAATATGAAAAATTAACAAATAAAACCAGAATAAGATTCTTGGAAGTCATTCTATTTTTATTACCTGCTCTTTCAATTATAGTTGAATATTTTTTCATTAATTATTAGAACAAAGAACAAAGAACAGTACAGCACAGGAAACAGGCCCTTCGGCCCTCCAAGCCTGTGCCGCTCCTTGGTCCAACTAGACCAATCGTTTGTATCCCTCCAGTCCCAGGCTGCTCATGTGACTATCCAGGTAAGTCTTAAACGATGTCAGCGTGCCTGCCTCCACCACCCTACTTGGCAGCGCATTCCAGGCCCCCACCACTATCTGTGTAATAAACATCCCTCTAATATCCGAGTTATACTTCGCCCCTCTCACCTTGAGCCCGTGACCCCTCGTGAACATCACTTTTGATCTGGGAAAAAGCTTCCCACCGTTCACCCTATCTATCCCCTTCATAATCTTGTACACCTCTATTAGATCTCCCCTCATTCTCCGTCTTTCCAGGGAGAACAACCCCAGTTTACCCAATCTCTCCTCATAGCCAAGACCCTCCATACCAGGCAACATCCTGGTAAACCTTCTCTGCACTCTCTGACCAGAATTGGACGCAGTACTCCAAATGTGGCCTAACCAGCGTTCTATACAGCTGCATCATCAGACTCCAGCTTTTATACTCTATACCCCGTCCTATAAAGGCAAGCATACCATATGCCTTCTTCACCACCTTCTCCACCTGTGTTGCCACCTTCAAGGATTTGTGGACTTGCACACCTAGGTCCCTCTGTGTTTCTATACTCCTGATGACTCTGCCATTTATTGTATAACTCCTCCCTACATTATTTCTTCCTAAATGCATCACTTTGCATTTATCCGGATTAAACTCCATCTGCCACCTCTCCGCCCAATTTTCCAGCCTATCTATATCCTGCTGTATTGCCCGACAATGCTCTTCGCTATCCGCAATTCCAGCCATCTTCGTGTCATCCGCAAACTTGCTGATTACACCAGTTACACCTTCTTCCAAATCATTTATATATATCACAAATAGCAGAGGTTCCAGTACAGAGCCCTGCGGAACACCACTGGTCACAGACCTCCAGCCGGAAAAAGACCCTTTGACCATTACCCTCTGTCTCCTTTGGCCAAGCCAGTTCTCCACCCATCTAGCCACTTCTCCTTGTATCCCATGAGCCTTAACCTTCTTAACCAACCTGCCATGTGGGACTTTGTCAAATGCCTTACTGAAATCCATATAGACGACATCCACGGCCCTTCCTTCATCAACCGTTTTTGTCACTTCCTCAAAAAACTCCACCAAATTTGTAAGGCACGACCTCCCTCTTACAAAACCATGCTGTCTGTCACTAATGAGATTGTTCCGTTCTAAATGCACATACATCCTGTCTCTAAGAATCCTCTCCAACAACTTCCCTACCACGGACGTCAAGCTCACCGGCCTATAATTTCCTGGGTTATCCCTGCTACCCTTCTTAAACAACGGGACCACATTCGCTATCCTCCAATCCTCAGGGACCTCACCCGTGTCCAAAGAAGCGACAAAGATTTCCGTCAGAGGCCCAGCAATTTCATCTCTCGTCTCCCTGAGCAGTCAAGGATAGATGCCATCAGGCCCTGGGGCTTTGTCAGTTTTAATGTTCCCTAAAAAACCTAACACTTCCTCTCTTGTAATGGAGATTTTCTCTAACGGGTCAACACCTCCCTCCGAGACACTCCCGGTTAACACGCCCCTCTCCTTCGTGAATACCGATGCAAAGTATTCACTTAGGATCTCCCCTATTCCCTTGGGTACTAAGCATAATTCCCCTCCTTTGTCCCTGAGAGGTCCGATTTTCTCCCTGACAACTCTTTTGTTCCTAACGTATGAATAGAATGCCTTAGGATTCTCCTTAATCCTGCCTGCCAAGAACATCTCGTGACCTCTTTTTGCCCTTCTAACTCCCCGTTTGAGTTCTTTCCTACTCTCTCTGTATTCCTCCAGAGCTCCATCTGTTTTCTGTTGCCTGGACTTAACGTACGCCTCCCTTTTAATTTTAATCAGATCCTCAATTTCCCTGGTTATCCACGGCTCTCGAATCCTACCTTTCCTATCTTTCCTTTTTACAGGCACATGCCTATCCTGCAGCCTTATCAATAGTTCCTTAAAAGAGTCCCACATGCCAGACGGGGGCTTACCCTCGAACATCCTCTCCCAATCAACATCCACCAATTTCTGCCTAATCCGGCTATAGTTAGCCTTCCCCCAATTTAGCACCCTGCCCGTAGGACAGCACTCATCCTTGTCCATTATTATCCTAAAGTTAACAGAGTTGTGATCACTATTTGCCACATGTTCCCCTACCGAAACTTTGACGACCTGACCGGGCTCATTTCCCAGAACTAGGTCCAGTATAGCCCCCTCTCTAGTCGGGCTATCTACATACTGTTCCAAAGAACCTTCCAGTACGCATTTTACAAATTCCTCCCCGTCCGGACCCCCAGCTCTAAGCACTTTCCAGTCTGTGCCAGGGAAATTAAAGTCCCCCACTACAACAACCCTATTTTTTCTGCACCTATCCAGAATCTCCTGACATATCCTTTCCTCCACTTCCCGTGGGCTGTTGGGTGGTCTGTAGTACACCCCCAGCATAGTGACTGCACCCTTCCTGTTTCTGAGTTCCACCCACAGCGACTCAGTACATGACCCCTCTAAGTTGTCCACCCTCTGCACCGCGGTAATATGCTCCTTAACTAATATCGCTACTCCCCCACCTTTTTTAGCCCCTCCTCTGTCTCGCCTAAAACACTTATACCCCGGAATATTCAGCTGCCAGTCCTGTCCTTCTTTTAACCAAGTTTCCGTCACCGCAACCACATCCAAATTTTGCATAAGCATTAAGGCCCTAAGTTCGTCTGTTTTACTCGTTACGCTCCTCGCATTGAAGCAGATGCACTCCAGACCTCCAGGCCCACTCAGGTCATCCTCCTCCAGAGTGCTCCTCTTCTTAGCTAGCCTTGCCCAGGCCCCTAGCTCAATATTTACTGACCTACTGTTTTGTTCCCCACCCTACTGCCACACTAGTTTAAATCCTGCCGAAACACTCTAGCAAAACTCCCAGCCAGGATATTTGCTCCCTTCCAGTTAAGGTGTAACCTATCCTTTCTGTACAGTTGCCATCCTGACTTGAAGATTTCCCAGTTATCTATGAATTTAAAACCCTCCCTCTTGCACCAGTCCTTTAGCCAAGCGTTCAACTGTAGAATCTCCCTGTTCCGAGCCTCACTTGCACTAGACACCGGGAGCAGTCCAGAGATTGCTACCCTGGAGGCCTTACTTTTTAGCCCAGCACCCAACTTCCCGAATTTCTCTCGTATGACCCCCCTGCTCTTCCTACCTACATCATTTTCACCAATGTGTATAATCACATCCGTTTGACTACCTTCCTTTTTAAATATGCTTCCTACCCTCTCGGAGACATCGAGTACCCCGGCACCAGGGAGGCAGACTACCATCCTGGATTCTCGTTCACTCCCACAGAACCGCCTGTCCGTGCCTCTAACCATTGCGTCCCCCACAACTATCGCTCTCCTAAACCCCTTCTTTCCCTTCTGGACCCCTGAGCCTGTCTCCGTGGAGGCGATCTGGTCCTCGTGGCTTACCCCTGGAGGGTCATCCCCCTCCACAGAATCCAAGACAATATGCCTATTTTGGAGGGGGACAACCACAGGGATCCCTCCACAGACTGTTCACTCCCTTCCCTCCTCCCATCTGTTGCCCATCCCTTTCTTTTATGGGAGACTGCCACTGGGGTACTTTCTGGCACATCACCCTTCTGACTATTACCCCTCCTAACTATGACCCACGTGTCTTCCTTCCAAGATCCTGGTGTCACTACCTGACTCTAACTTTTATCTATTAATCTCTCATTTTCCCTAACTAAACTGAGTTCATCGAGCCTCAGCTCCAGCTCCCTTACACGATCCTTCAGGAGTTGCAGTTCCTCGCATCTGGCACAGATATGGACTTCCGGGAGGCAAGTTGTCTCCAGGAACTCCCACATCCCACACCGAATGCAGTATACTGGCCTCCCACTCATACCAGCCATGTCCTTTTTAGTTTTTGGGAGATAAAACAAAAAAGGGGGTGTAACAGAAGAAAAACAAACAACCTTCCTCGCCTTCGCCGAAGCCCTGTGAGCCAAAGCCCTTACAGCTCACACTCTGCTCCCTGCTCACTCCACAGCCTGCTCCAGACGCTGCCCGCTCAAAAGTGCGGCCTGCTTTTAAACCCTCCAAAAAACCTCCCCAGGCTGCTCCTGGGCCTACTTCCTGTTTTGAAAAAACCTCCTTTTTAAATTAGCCCTTTTTAAACCTTCCCCAGGCTGCTCCTGGGCCTACTTCCTGTTTTGAAAAAAAAAACCTCCTTTTTAAATTAGCCCTTTTTAAACCTTCCCCAGGCTGCTCCTGGGCCTACTTCCTGTTTTGAAAAAAACCTCCGATTTTTAAGCCAAATTTAACTGAAAAATAAATAAATAAATAAAATGCAGACACAATCTCTCTTACCCTCAGCCTGCTCCCGTGGAACAATGAGGCTGAAACCTCCAAGGTAAGCCCTTTTTAAACCTTCCCCAGGCTGCTCCTGGGCCTACTTCCTGTTTTGAAAAAAACCTCCTTTTTAAATTAGCCCTTTTTAAACCTTCCCCAGGCTGCTCCTGGGTCTACTTCCTGTTTTGAAAAAACCTCCGATTTTTAAGCCAAATTTAACTGAAAAATAAATAAATAAAATGCAGACACAATCTCTCTTACCCTCAGCCTGCTCCTGTGGAACAATGAGCCCTCTATATTGCTATAATAATTATCGTAAAAATATTCAACTATAATTATTACTTAATATTATTATGAAGATAGTCTTAGACATTAAAAGGACATAGACATGTTGGTTGATTGGACAGATGAGTGGTCGATGAAGTTCAATTCAGAGAAGTGTGAGGTGATTCATTTTGGCAGGAAGAATATGGAGAGTACAAAATAAAGTGAGAAACTCTAAAGGAGGCGCAGAAACAGAGGGACCTCGATTTTTTGTGCACAAGCCATTGACAATGGCAGGACACGTTGAGAGAGCAGTTAATAAAGCCTATAGTATCTTAGGCTTTATTAATAGGTGTATTGAGCACATGAGTAAGGAAGTTATATTCAATTTGTATAAAACACTAGTTGGAAATAATCTGGAGTACTGCATCCAGTTCTGGGTACCATACTAAAAGAAGGATGCGAAGACATTGGAGAGCGTACAAAGGAGATACATAAAAATAATTCCAGGGATAAAGAACTAGCTATGAGGATAGATCAGAGTGGTTAGACTGTTTTCTAGGAAAAAAGTAGGGTGAGAGGAGACTTGATAGATGTATTCAAAACTTGAGGGGTATGGACAGGCTAGATGGTAAGAACCTGTTCCAACTCAAGAGAGCATCGGAACTAGAGGGCACAGATTCAAAATAATTGGCAATAGGAATAAAACTGATGTGAGGATTTTTTTTCATCTAGAGGATGGCTAAAGTCTGAAGCAAACTTCCTGAGAGGGTGGTGGAGGCAGGTTTGATTGAATGAAGAAACTGGATTACAGAATCAAGTAATGTTAACCATGCAGAAGACTATTCAGCCAATAAACATAGAACATAGAACAGTACAGCACAGAACAGGCCCTTCGGCCCACGATGTTGTGCCGACCTTCATCTGAAACCAAGATCAAGCTATCCCACTCCCTACCATCCTGGTGTGCTCCATGTGCCTATCCAATAACCGCTTAAATGTTCCTAAAGTGTCTGACTCCACTATCACTGCAGGCAGTCCATTCCACACCCCAACCACTCTCTGCGTGAAGAACCTACCTCTGATATCCTTCCTATATCTCCCACCATGAACCCTATAGTTATGCCCCCTTGTAATAGCTCCATCCACCCGAGGAAATAGTCTTTGAACGTTCACTCGATCTATCCCCTTCATCATTTTATAAACCTCTATTAAGTCTCCCCTCAATCTCCTCCGCTCCAGAGAGAACAGCCCCAGCTCCCTCAACCTTTCCTCATAAGACCGACACTCCAAACCAGGCAGCATCCTGGTAAATCTCCTCTGCACTCTCTCCAGCGCTTCCACATCCTTCTTATAGTGAGGTGACCAGAACTGCACGCAATATTCCAAATGCGGTCTCACCAAGGTCCTGTACAGTTGCAGCATAACCCCACGGCTCTTAAACTCCAACCCCCTGTTAATAAAAGCTAACACACTATATGCCTTCTTCACAGCTCTATCCACTTGAGTGGCAACCTTTAAAGATCTGTGGATATGGACCCCAAGATCTCTCTGTTCCTCCACAGTCTTCAGAACCCTACCTTTGACCCTGTAATCCACATTTAAATTTGTCCGACCAAAATGAATCACCTCACATTTATCAGGGTTAAACTCCATTTGCCATTTTTCAGCCCAGCTTTGCATCCTATCTATGTCTCTTTGCAGCCTACAACACCCCTCCACCTCATCCACTACTCCACCAATCTTGGTGTCATCAGCAAATTTACTGATCCACCCTTCAGCCCCCTCCTCTAAGTCATTAATAAAAATCACAAAGAGCAGAGGACCAAGCACCGATCCCTGCGGCACTCCGCTAGCAACCTGCCTCCAGTCCGAAAATTTTTCCATCCACCACCACCCTCTGTCTTCGATCAGATAGCCAGTTACCTATCCAATCGGCCAACTTTCCCTCTATCCCACACCTCCTTACTTTCATCATAAGCCGACCATGGGGGACCTTATCAAACGCCTTACTAAAATCCATGTATATGACATCAATAAAGTTTCAACTGGCTCTCTGAAAGAGCATTCTACCTAGTCACACTTGCCTGCACTACCCCCATAGCCTTGTAAATTCGTTCTTCTTAGATAGCAATTCAATTCCCTTTTGATTGGACTAGGTAGAATGCTCTTTCAGAGAGTCAATACAAACTCCTGTACTGTAAAGATTCTGTGATTCTATGGGCGTATTCCAAAATGTTAATCAGGGGTCCTATGACATACATAGAGCACTAACACAATTTGCAGGCAAAATTAGGTGGAGCTTGTTCCTTTTCAGTTAAAGACGAAAATAAAATCTGGGGGGGACGATTCTCCCAAGAACATTCTAAGTGCCAAAAGCTGGAGTAACTCCCGCTGGCTTTTTTATTGTGATTTTCAAAATGAATCTCCCACGCTCTGAACACTGCAGAGTGCCTCAAGAAGATTCATGTTAAAAATATGTGGGCGAGGCCTATTCCCACTGGAGAGGCCAGCAGTATAGCACTACGCTTCCACCGATCTGTCAGAGCGGGGATCAGCGCACACGCAGTAGCCCCACACTGCCGGCATCCCAATCTCTGGCCAGCTCGATCGCTGGCCAACGTAGCAACCCCACATTGCTGGCTTACTGACCCCCCCCCCCACCCCGAACCCCCAATTTCTGGCTTCCAGGACCTGTTTGAGCCGGCCCCAATATTCCTCCCCCCCCCCCCCCACCGACCGGCAGCCCTGATCTCCACCTCTACCTCCCCCTGGAGCACTGACCCCATCACCCCCACAGCCTTCACCTCCCCACCGGCAGCATCGGCCCCACCCCACCACCACCTGGATGGCCAACCCCCAACCACCCACTCCACCTGCGATCCACCGATCCAAGTGTAGAGTGGCAGCAGGACTTCCCCACTCCCACCTTTAGGCCCTCCAAAAGACCCCACCCCCTTGGCACTGCCCAATACTCATTGAGTAGTGCCAAGGTGTCACTTGGACATTGTCAGTTTGCCCTTTGGGAACTGCCAGGGTGGCAATGCCCAGGTCCCATCCCCCTCCTTGCCCCCGTCCTCCTGGGGGAGTCTCCACAGCCTCCCTTCACTCTAGCAGGGTCTCCCATCATCCCCCTGTTAGTGGGGAGCTGTTGTAAACCTCGCTGTCGTGAACCACTCCTGGCGGGGGTGGGGGAGACATGCTTGTGGGCCCAGAGATCAGTCCCAGGCCCGCTATTAGGATTTAACTGAGAATATACATATTTAAATCAGCTCCGTGCCGATTTCTGTAAATCCTGTCCCTGGAGACGGCGATGGCTGTGGTGCCCACAAAATGGCCTCCACTGATGTCTCCCGGCCTGGGTTGGGAGAATCGTCCTCTTTACGTGTGTGTGATATTCTGCTGATTCTCAAAGATTTGAAGAAGAGCTCAATGAGGCAAAGCATTATCAGGCAGTCCCACTCTCACCTCCCCTCACACTCGATAATTCACCCCCAGCATTGTGACGTCACGCTGGCATGGTTCACAACAGCTTTCAAAAATGGGAACCTGGCGACCTTACTTCCAGAATGGAGGTTGGACTTGAGCAGACAGGTCACCAATGGCCAACAGGGTCACCAAAAGGAGAGAGGGCATTGGGCAACATGGTGGGGAGCCAGCTACGGAGCTTCTGATATGGGGTGGAGTGATCATGGTGGGTGTGCGATCGTAAGTCCGAGGATTTATCCGCGGAAGACCATAGACATCAGGCACCAGGTCAGTGAAGTGAAGGGGTCGGGCATTTCTGGCAGGGGGCCATAGAGTCCATCCTGTGGCAGAATAGTGGGTGGGGGGTCAGCCAGGCACCAGGGCTAAACAGGAGGGTCGGTGAAAGACACAAATAATAAGCAGAGGTGGGCATAGGGGCAGTGACCTATCTAATAGAAGGGGACTGGTTTTTACCAGGATTCAGAGAAGATTCAAAGCCAATTTTGAAGTTCACCCATGACGAGGTTGAAAATCTGGCCTGAATGTCCTCAGGCCCTATGTCTTCTCGAAGTGTCTTGGCACTGGTCTGGGAAGCCTGTGCTACTGCGTGAGTTGGTGTGAAGCAGACAAGATGCTACGATTCCTACTCACAGATCGGCACATGCGCAATGGCCTCTAGGGTGGGATTAGGCCCTTCCCCTTACCAGTATGAATCCCCTGGCGGCACTCTATGCATCCGAGTGCTAGAAATCCATCCCACTAAGTACACGCAAAAAATGGGTGGGAAAATCTTCCATTTTCCTGTCAGTTGAGCACTTAAACCTTTTGGGAAAATCACCCCCTTGGTTTCACAACCTGCACAAATACATGAACAGCATGCATGCAATGAGGCCCACACTGTCACAAGAAATATGACACAGATCCCTAGGGGAGAACATTCTACATTTTCATATCTGTCTGAGAGAAGAAAATCCTTCTAATCTCTGTCTTAAATGAATGATCCCTTACTCTGAAAACATGTCCACTAGTTCGAGATTCCCTATGAGGGGAAATTCTTATCAGCATCTACCCACCTCAGAAACCCCCACAGAATCCTATATGTTTCCATAGAATCCATACAGTGCAGAAGGAGACCATTTGGCCCATCGAGTCTGCACTGACCCTGTGAAAGAGCATCTTACTCAGGCTTGCCCTATCCCTGTCACCTGCGCATTTAGCATGGCTAATCCACCTAACCTACACTTCAATATTCTCACCTCTCATTCTTCTAAATTCCAATGTGTATTGGCCAATCCTGCTCAACTTTTCCTCATAACAGAACACCTTCATTTTAGGAATTAATCTTGCGACCTTTTCCAAACTGCCTTAAATAACTATATGCAGTACTCTAGGTGTAGTCTCGGCAATCCTCTGTTCAATTGCAGCAAAACTTTTCAACTGTTATATGTCATCCCCTCTTCTAATAAAGGCCAATATTCTAATTCTTCCTAATTACTTGCTATACCTGCATACTAACAATTTGTGATTCACATACACTGTGTACCATAGCATTCTGCAGGATCATTCAAATTAAATAATAATTTGCTTTTCCATTCTTTCTACCAGAGTGGGCAACCTCACACTTTCTCACATAATGCTCCATCTGCCAAAGTTTTTCCATTCACTTTAACCTTTGCTAATTTGAAAATTATCGATTTATCCCTATTCTGTTAGTTAGCCATTGTTCAATGCATGCTAATATATTAACCCCAACATGATTGCCTCTCACATTATGCACTAACCTTATGGAAATCCAAATACACTACATTTACTGGATCACCTTTATCCACCCTCAAAGAATTCTAATAAATTTGTCAAATATGATTTCTTTTTTATAAGAAAATATTGACACTGCTTGATTGTGTTATGAATTTCCTGATGTCCCGTTACCATTTCCTTTATAATGAACTCCAGCAATTTCCCAAAGACTAAAGTTAAACTAACTGACTGATAGTAAGACAGAAAGCAGTAAACTATTTCTTCCATCAGGAAGTTACTTAATTTGCTGGGATCTTTCCACAAACTAGGGTACTTTGGAAGATTACAGCCAATGGGCAGCAAGGTGTCACAGTAGGTGGCGGCATGGTAGCACAGTGGTTAGCACTGCTGCCTCACAGTGCCAGGGACTCGGATTCGATTCCAGCCTCGGGTGACTATCTGTGTGGAGTTTGCACATTCTCCCTGTGTCTGTGTGGGTTTCCCCGTGCACTTCGGTTTCCTCCCACAGTCCAAAGATGTGCAGGCTAGCTGGATTGGGCATGGCAAATTGCACCTTAGTGTCAGGGGGATTAGCAGGGTAACGGGGATAGGGCCTGGTTGGAATTGTTGTTGGTGGCCTCCTTCTGCACTGTAGGGATGTTATTCTATTCACTATCTCTGCAGCCATTTCCTTTAAAACCATGGGATGTAAATCATTGTATCCAGGTAATTTGTTAGCCTTTAGTCCCATAAATTTGCCATGTACTTCTTTCTCTAGTGGTAATGACTGTTTTAGGTTCCACCCTCCTTTTTGTTCCTTTATATTGTACTATAATTTCCTATTTACCTATTAATAATTTCCCAGCCACATCCTCTAAGGGACCAATGTTTTGTCATTTTAACTGTTCTCTTCCTTGTTATATACTTGTGTTTTTATATTTCTTGCTAGTTTACTCTACATCTTTTTTTTAATCATCCTATGTTGATTTTATAAACTGCTCCCAATTTTCGGCCTACTGTATAATATTGTATTGGCATGTCTTTTCTTTCAATTAACTTCCTGAGTTAACCATGAATGTTTGATAATTCTTTCAGATTTTTTCTTTCTCAATGGAATATATCTTTGTTCAGAATTCTAAAATATCTCCCTAAATGTCTGTTACTACTCTTCTTCTAACATACCTTTTACTATATTTTACCTCTTTAATCAACTATGGTCATATCCTTATAACTGTCTTCATTTAAGTTTAATACACTACTCTCAGACTCAAGTTTTTCCACTTCCAAACTGAATGTGAAATTCCATCATATTTTGATCTCTCATCTCTGGAGAATCCTTAGCTGTAAGAACGTAATTAATCCTATTTCATTACACATTACCAGTTCTAAGATAGCCTGTTACCTCGTTGACTCCACAACATGTTTACACTAAGAAACTGTCTAGAATAGACTTTATGAACTGATCCCTAAGGCTATCTTTGCCAATTTGATTGATAATATTGCTCAGAATTATTGCAGTACCTTTCATATAATTCCCCATTATTTCATGATTTACGGTCAGTCCTGTCATGTGGCTACTGTTGGGAACCTATACATTACTCCCTCTAGAAACTTCTTTCCCTTATTATTCATTATCTCTACCCAGACTGAGCCTACAGGTGGAATTTTCCCATATTTTGTCAGAATATTTATTTTAAAGTTCTATATACATAGTTATTCAGTTCACCAGAGCACTGGGCTCAGCTGTGTTTGAGTGAAGCCTTCCCAACAGAACAGCTGCCATGTTCCCCACTACCAGGGTGGCACATTGGAAATACTAAGAACTTGTTGGAGGACAGATTGCTATACTCCTGCAGGTCCTTATTTATCCACATTCATGATGGCAGCAATCAAAGCTTGCATGGCAGCAAGCTCACCTTCTGTTGCACAACATGCAAGATGCTGCATCATGGTTGGATCCACAAATACGTTGATAAAGTAAGCCACCAATTCCATTCTGGAAAGGATGAGCCCCAATCCCTGTGCTAAACTCTGGCAAGTTAGTGCTAGTCTGCTTGACACTTCTTGATATTGAGCACACGTTGTCCAGCAGGCTTTCCAAGACATAAAGCATTTTATTTTGTACACCCATCAACCTTTTCAAAACCCTGGCTCAACAAAGTTTTTACCTGTCCCCTATGCAACAGAACTTATATGCGACTTTCCCTCTGGCAAACTGGCACCTGTGCTATCCTTATCCCTTGCTATAACTTCATTTCACTTATGCCCGATGTCTCACCATATACAGATCACATCTCTATGTTATTCCTCTCAGCTATGCACAATATCAGTATCTTAGTTGGTGGTTGCAAGTGTGAAATCAAATGACAGTGTGTCTTCATCACTGTTTTCTTGGTCTTCCACCACTGCCTGCCCAGGTTGCGCTATTGTGTTCTGAAGCAAATAATAAGCACAATAGTACTGTTGTGATGAGATCTAGTAAGGGTAGAGTTGTGATATTATTTGAGTGATTCATAGTTGAATGGTGCATGATGTGTTAACACTATGTGGTTTGGACCTGGAGCTTGCAACAGTGTTAAATTTGTGAGTTTGAGAAGCATAGGAATTAACACATGGTTTACAGTAAATTCACCTTCTTTTGAGGCACAGAAGACACAGGAAAAATGATCTAAACTTGACTCACAAGAGAAGTTGAAAATTATATTTAATCAATGGAAGAAACTTATAAAGGTGCCAAAAATAGCAGCCCAAGAATTGGGAGCTGTTTAGAATTCAGCCAAGGAAAAGCAAGAAACTGATTAAAGAATGGAAAGTTGAATGAGAGTATACTAACAAGAAACATTGACAAGAGACGCTGTTAAGACACAAGCCATAAGCCCCAAGGTATTTTGTGGAGTTAGCCTAGACCTCAAGTTTTACATTTGATTTTGGCATTGGTGAAAATAAGGTGTTTCACTCTAGGTATGATTCAAGTGACCCACGAGGAAGCTTTTACCAAACAAAGTTTATTTAAGAACACAGTTAGAATATAACAAAAGGAAATAACTTAACTTTTACCAATTACAAGACTTAACATGACACAATATAACTCCTAACAGCTAGTTATCTCTGTTGTTCCAATGTAAAGCAATATCCTACAGACATACACCCTTCTTCAGTATTAGTTAGCACAAAAAACAAGTATCGTCATGTGATGACTGATTTCCAGCTTTTTAAGACTTCTGGGCGGTGAACCCCCAGCAGTTTCAGAGAAAGATGTATCCGCCAAACAGCAAAACCTCAGAGGCAAACCCAGTCTCTGGCAACTTCAGAATCTCCAACTCAAAAGGGGGCAAAAACACGCTGTCTGTCTCAGCTTCAAGCAGCTGAAACTAAAATTGGAATGGTCCATGAAAAACAGCTGCCCTCAGCCATATTACCGGACTTGCCAATTATCCCAAGTCAAGCTCTACTCTGCAACCCCAGAGGAATATTAAAACCACAAAACACTGCATTAAACAACAGCTTTAAACAACCATGATGTCAATTATACTGTTTCAGTAATAATAGAGGACACTGGCTACAGACAACATGGTGCTGACAAAATCCCAGGAATTGCTAAAACATCCTGCAGAGAAACACAATTAAAATACATTTCTTAAAGACACAGTACTGTCACAGATGAGATTTGACTGTTAAGATTGTTACTAACAGAATTTTGAGGTTGATGATTTCAACAATGGCTGAGGATAATGGTACAATTAGTGACATGTCTAAATCACATATGATGATAGAGTTCGATTGCTATGGATATATATATATATATTTATGAATAAGGGAACTGTTTTAAAGTTCTGTTTTTTCTACAGGTAGATGGTAAGTCTGGAGGGAATGCAATTCAGGTGATGGGAAATCAGGATAGTTATTCATTTTAGCCATCTACTGTTTACTTAGCAGAGAGTTAATGGACTTGCGATTTGGTTTGATTTGGTTTGTTATCATCACATGTATTAGTATACAATGAAAAAGTATTGTTTCTTGCATGCTATACAGATAAAGCATACCATACGTAGAGAAGGGAAGGAGAGAATGCAGAATGTAGTGTTGCAGTCATAGCTAGGGTGTAGAGAAAAATCAACTCAATATAGAGTAGGTTCACTCAGAAGTTTGATGGCAGCAGGGAAGAAGCTGTTCTTGAGTCGATTGGTACGTGACCTCAGACTTTTGTATCTTTTCCCCAAGGAAAAAGAGGGTATGTTCGGAGTGTGTGGGGTCCTTGATTATTCTGGCTGCTTTTCCAAGGTAACGGGAAGTGTAGATAGAGTCAATGGATGGGAGACTGGTTTGGGGGTGGCATGGGTGGCACAGTAGCAAGCACTGCTGCCTCACAGCACCAGGGACGCAGGTTCAATTCCCAGTTTGTGTCACTGTCTGTGCGGTGTCTACACATTCTTCCCATGTCTGTGTGGGTTTTCTCCGGGTGCTCTAGTTTTCTCCCAAAGTCCAAATGACGTGATGGTTAGGTGCATTGGCCAAGCTAAATTCTCTCTCAGTGTATCCGAACAGGTGCCAGAGTGTGGTGACGAGGGGATTCTTGCGGTCTTGGACAGAGCAGGCGTCATACCAAGCTATGATACAACCAGAAAGAATGCTTTCTCTGGTGCATCTGTGTTAAAGTTGGTGAGAGTTGTAGCAGGCATGCCAAATTTCCTTAGCCTCCTGAAGAAGTAGAGACATTGGTGGGCTTTCTTAACTATAGCATCGGCATGGAGGAACCAGGACAAGATGTTGGTGATCTGGACACCTAGAAACTTGAAGCTGTCGACCATTTCTACTTCATCCCCATTAATGTAGACAGGGATATGTCCTCTACTATACTTCCTGAAGTTGATGACTTTCTCCTTCATTTTGCTGACATTGAGAGAGAGATTATTGTCATCGCACCAGTTCAGATTCTCAATCTCTTTCCTGTACTCCGTCTCATCATTGTTTGAGATCCGACCCACTAATAAGAACATAAGAACATAAGAAATAGGAGCAGGAGTAGGCCATCTAGCCCCTCGAGCCTGCCCCGCCATTCAATAAGATCATGGCTGATCTGACGTGGATCAGTACCACTTACCCGCCTGATCCCCATCACCCTTAATTCCCTTACCGATCAGGAATCCATCCATCCGCGCTTTAAACATATTCAGCGAGGTAGCCTCCACCACCTCAGTGGGCAGAGAATTCCAGAGATTCACCACCCTCTGGGAGAAGAAGTTCCTCCTCAACTCTGTCTTAAACCGACCCCCCTTTATTTTGAGGCTGTGTCCTCTAGTTTTAACTTCCTTACTAAGTGGAAAGAATCTCTCCGCCTCCACCCTATCCAGCCCCCGCATTATCTTATAAGTCTCCATAAGATCCCCCCTCATCCTTCTAAACTCCAACGAGTACAAACCCAATCTCCTCAGCCTCTCCTCATAATCCAAACCCCTCATCTCCGGTATCAACCTGGTGAACCTTCTCTGCACTCCCTCCAATGCCAATATATCCTTCCTCATATAAGGGGACCAATACTGCACACAGTATTCCAGCTGCGGCCTCACCAATGCCCTGTACAGGTGCATCAAGACATCCCTGCTTTTATATTCTATCCCCTTCGCAATATAGGCCAACATCCCATTTGCCTTCTTGATCACCTGTTGTACCTGCAGACTGGGCTTTTGCGTCTCATGCACAAGGACCCCCAGGTCCCTTTGCACGGTAGCATGTTTTAATTTGTTTCCATTGAGATAGTAATCCCATTTGTTATTATTTCCTCCAAAGTGTATAACCTCGCATTTCTCAACGTTATACTCCATTTGCCATATCCTCGCCCACTCACTCAGCCTGTCCAAATCTCTCTGCAGATCTTCTCCGTCCTCCACATGATTCACTTTTCCACTTATCTTTGTGTCGTCTGCAAACTTCGTTACCCTACACTCCGTCCCCTCCTCCAGATCATCTATATAAATGGTAAATAGTTGCGGCCCGAGTACCGATCCCTGCGGCACGCCACTAGTTACCTTCCTCCAACCGGAAAAACACCCATTTATTCCGACTCTTTGCTTCCTGTCGGATAGCCAGTCCCCAATCCACTTTAACACACTACCCCCAACTCTGTGTGCCCTAATCTTCTTCAGTAGCCTTTTATGGGGCACCTTATCAAACGCCTTTTGGAAATCCAAAAACACCGCATCCACCGGTTCTCCTCCATCAACCGCCCTAGTCACATCTTCATAAAAATCCAACATGTTCGTCAAGCACGACTTTCCCCTCATGAATCCATGCTGCGTCTGATTGATCGAACCATTTCTATCCAGATGCCCTGCTATCTCCTCTTTAATAATGGATTCCAGCATTTTCCCTACTACAGACGTTAAGTTGACCGGCCTATAGTTACCCGCCTTTTGTCTCCTTCCTTTTTTAAACAGCGGCGTAACATTAGCCGTTTTCCAATCAACCGGCACTACCCCAGAATGCAACGAGTTTTGATAAATAATCACTAACGCATCCACTATTACCTCTGATATTTCTTTCAATACCCTGGGATGCATTCCATCCGGACCCGGGGACTTATCCACCTTCAGTCCCATTAGTCTACCCAGCACTGCCTCTCTGGTAACATTAATTGTATTAAGTATTTCTCCTGCTGCCAACCCTCTATCGTTAATATTTGGCAAACTATTTGTGTCCTCCACCGTGAAGACCGACACAAAAAACTTATTTAAAGACTCAGCCATATCCTCATTTCCCACTATTAACTCCCCCCTCTCGTCCTCCAAGGGTCCAACATTCACTCTAGCCACTCTATTCCTTTTTATATATTTATAAAAACTTTTACTATCATTTTTTATATTAATTGCTAGCCTCGCTTCATAGTCTATCCTTCCTTTCTTTATCGCTTTCTTAGTCTCTCTTTGTTGTTTCTTAAATTTTTCCCAATCACTTGTTTCTCCACTATTTTTGGCCACTCTGTACGCAGCTGTTTTTATTTTAATACTCTCCTTTATTTCCTTCGTTATCCACGGCTGGTTCTCCCTTTTCTTACAATCCTTGTTTTTTGCTGGAATATATTTTTGCTGAGAACTGAAAAGGATCTCCTTAAAAATCCTCCACTGTTCCTCAGCTATCCTACCTGCCAGCCTGCTCTCCCAGTCTACCTTAGCCAATTCATCCCTCATCCTATCATATTTCCCTCTGTTCAAACAGAGGACACTGGTTTGGGACCAAACTTTCTCCTCTTCCATCTGAATCAGAAATTCGACCATATTGTGGTCACTAGACCCAAGAGGGTCCTTCACAATAAGATCCTTAATTCTACCTACCTCGTTACACAATACCAGATCCAAAATAGCTCGTTCCCTCGTCGGTTCCGTAACATGCTGTTCAAGGAAACTATCCCGACAGCATTCTAAGAACTCTTCCTCCATTCCACCCTTACCGACTTGAGTCTGCCAGTCAATGTGCATGTTGAAGTCCCCCATGATTATTGCCGTTCTGTTTTTACACGCATCCCTTATCTGCTTGTTTATAGCCCTCCCTACCTCAACATTATTATTTGGGGGCCTATATACCACACCTACTAGTGTCTTTCTCCCTCTACTATTCCCATCTCTACCCATAATGATTCCACGTTTTGTTCCTCAGAGCCTATGTCATCCCTCAGTACTACCCTGATATTATCTCTTATTAATAGCGCGACCCCACCACCTTTTCCTTCCTGTCTATTCTTCCTAAACGCCTGATACCCCTGGATATTCATCTCCCAGTCCTGGTCACCTTTCAGCCACGTTTCTGTAATGGCCACTAGATCGTACCCACTCGTGCTGATTTGCACCATCAACTCATTTACCTTGTTCCGAATGCTTCGTGCATTCAGGCAAAGTGTCCTTATTCCAGCTTTTATCTGGACCCGCTTTGATGAGTCGCGAACACCCTCTCCCTCTACTCCCTTATCTAAATTACCGCCTTCATTCACTTGCACCCTCTCCTCTACCATTAATTTTGTAATTCCCCTTACCCCTGCATCCTCCACCCCATCAATTAGTTCCTTGATCCTAGTCAACTCTTCTAGCTCCCCTCCCCCCAACCTATCTAGTTTAAATTCTCCCCAGTAACCTTAGCCAACCTACCGGCCAGGATATTGGTCCCCGTGTGATTCAAGTTCCACCCGTTTTTTGTATACAGATCACCCCTGCCCCTAAAGAGGTCCCAATGGTCCAGGAACCTGAATCCCTGCCCCCTGCACCAGTCCCTCAGCCACACATTCATCTTCCACCTCACTCCATTCCTGCCCTCACCTTCCCGTGGCACAGGCAGTAATCCTGAGATTACTACCTTTGCTTTCCTCTTTCTCAGCTGTCTCCCTAATTCCCTGTACTCCCTTTTCATGACCCCTTCTCCCTTCCTACCCACATCAGCGGTACCAATATGTACCGCTACCTCAGGCTCCTCTCCCTCCCACCTCAGGATTTCCGGGACGCGACTAGCGACATCCTGGATCCCGGCCCCAGGGAGGCAGACCACCATGCGAGAATCCCGCCTACCTCCGCAGAAACGCCTGTCTGTCCCCTTCACCATCGAGTCCCCGATTAATACCGCCTTCCTCCTCTTTTCCTTAGCCCTCTGAGTTACAGGGCTGGACTCCACTGCGGAGACACGGCCACTGCTGCTTCCCCCAGGCGGGCTATAGTGATGTCATCAGCAAACTTGAAAATTGAGTTGGAGGGGAATTTGGCCTCACAGTCATAGGTGTATAAGGAGTATAGTAAGGGGCTGAGGACAGTCTTGTGGGGCACCGGTGCTGAGGATGATCATGGAGGAGGTGTTGTTGTCTATCATTACTGATTGCGGTCTGTGGGTTGGGAAGCCTAGGATTCAGGAGGGAGGAGCCAAGCCCCATGCCATGGTGTTTCGAGATGAATTTTGTAGGAATAATGATGTTGGAGGATGAGCTGTAGTCAATAAATAGGAAGCGGACATAGGTGTCTTTGTTATCCAGGTGTTTCAGGGTTGAGCGTAGGGCCAAGAAGATGGCATCTACTATGGACCTGTTGTGGCTATAGGCGAACTGTAGTGTATCCAGACAATCTGGGAGGCCGGAATTGATTTGTGCCATGACTAACCTTTCGAAACACTTCATAATGATGGATGTCAGAGCCACCAGGCGATAATCATTAAGGGCGGAAGCGTGGCACAGTGGCTAGCACTGCAGTCCCACAGCACCAGGGACCCGGGTTCAATTTTCAGCTTGGGTCACTATCTGTCCGGAGTCTGCACATTCTCCCCGTGTCTGTATGGGTTTCCTCCAGGTGCTCTGGTTTCCTCCCACAGTCTGAAAGCTGTGCTGATTAGGTGCATTAGCCATGATAAATTCTCCCTTGGTGTACCCGAACAGGCGCCGGAGTGTGGCGACCAGGGGATTTTCACAGTATCTTCATTGCAGTGTTAATGTAAGCTTACTTGTGACACTAATTTAAAAAAAGGCATGCTGCCTGTCTTTTTTTTAAAAAACAGGGATGATGGTCTTCTTGAAGCAGATAGGGATCTCAGATTGGTGTAAAGAAAGGTTAAAGGTGTCTGTGAATACCCCGCCAGCTGGTCTGCGCAGGATCTGAGTGCTCATCCGGGTACCACATCTGGGCCAGTCCCCTTTCGAGAGGGCTGGTCTAATGTCTGTGATGGTGACCTCAGATACCAATTTGACCGAGGCTTCTCAGGTGGAAGGCATGTTTTCGCTGACCTCTTGCTCAAAATGGGCATAGAATGCATTGAGCTCATCATGGAGGAGTGCCAATTCTACATGCCTTCGTCTTGAAGACTGTTATGTCTTGCAGACCTTGCCATAGTCAGTGAGTGTCTGTGTGGCTAGCCTGGGACTCTAGCTTGGTCTGGTACTGTCTTTTGGCATCTTTGATGCTTCTCCATAGATCATATCTGGATTTCTTGTATAGGTCAGGGTTGCCTGACGTGAATGCCTCAGACCTGGACTTCAGCAAACAGTGGATATCAGTGTTCATCCATGGTTTCCGGTTGGGAAACGCACGGATTTGCTTCTTTGGCACACAGCTTTTTAGACACTTACTAATGAAGTCAGTTACTGTAGTGGAGTACTCGTACAGGTTGGTCACTGAGTTTTTAAATATTAAATATTTTAAATATACTGACTCGAAGCAGACCAATAGGAGATCATCCGATTCCTCAGGCCACCATTGCACGACTTTCTTTGATGGATTCTCCCGTTTTAGTTTTTGATTGTAAGCCAGGAGTAAAGCCTTGTGGTCTAATTTGTGAAAGTGTGAGTGGGCGATAGAGCAGTAGGCATGTTTGATATTTGTGTAGCAATGGTCTAGGATGCTTGGGCCTCTAGTAGAACAGGAGATGTGTGGTGGTATCTTGGTAGGACAATTTTGAGCTTGGCCTGATTGAAGATCCCGGCCACAATAAACAAAGCCTCAGGATGTTTCATCTCAAGGCTACTTGTGGTGCTATATATTTCGTCCAGCACTGTCTTCAAATCCGCATGGGGTGGAATGTAAACTGTTGTCAGGATAACAGAGGTGAACTCCCGCAGAAGGTAGTTGGGATGGCATTTCAGCGTCAGGTATTCTAGGTCCGGGGAGCAGAAACTTGCCAGTGTTGCTACGTCAAGATGCCAAGAGGTGTTAATTAGAAGGTAGACCCCACCTTCCCTAGCTTTGCCTGAGGCTGCCGTATGGTCCATTTGGTGGATTGAGAAGCCCTATGGTTGTACGGCACAGTCCGGTGAAGGAGGAGTGAGCTATATATCCATGAAACAGAGTACACAGCAGTCTCTCAGTTCCCTTTGAAAAGTGAGCTTTAAGTTTGTCTCGCTTGTTTTCCAGAGATTGGACATTTGCAGGAGTAAGCTGGGGAGGGGGGGTCTTGCAACCATGTTATTTCACTCTCACCTGCAGGCCTGCATGTTTCCCATACTTAGTTTACAAAAAGAAAAGGTTCCCTTGGGTTTTAATTAAAGGAATGGAAGGTGGGTTCAGATTGACAAGGTCATATGATATGGGGTTAATAGAAGGAACTAGGTATGTTGCAGAGAGAAAACAGCTTTTAAGTGCTGGATGGGGTTTGCTTAACGACAGAGATCTGCAGTCCGCTCTGAAAATCAAAACATCTCTGAAAGCTTTGAGACTGTGTATACTCCTGATAGCAAATATATTTAAGGTTGCTAACTGTATTTAAAGTGGTTTTTGCATCTGTAAGGAGAATGTTGCTTTTTTGGAACTGAAACAGTGATAAATTAGAAATTAGTTGTTTCTGTTCATGTTTAAACATTGTTCAACTGGTAATAGTTAAGTTGTTTCATTTGTTAGAGTTATACTTAAACTGTGCATTAAATAAAGTTTGTTTTACTACAAAAGATCCCTAATTTGTCAGTGAAATTACTCCTGGAGTAAAGCATCCTATTCTCTCATTTGTGCCAAAATAGAAAAATTATTGGGGTCTAGCCTGGCTTCCTATATGATTTGAGATTCTGGTCCAGGGCCCTAACGCACTGACCTTGACCACGTGTGAGTTCAGTAAACATTTTGCGACACTCTCTGCAAGTGCTTGAGGTTAAACTCCATGGCTATCTGCTCCAACTGCTGCATTGCTTTGTGTCCAAACATATCTACACCTTTCTACATCCTCCACTAAGACCTCCAATGCAGCATCAGAAAACCTTGGTGTCTCTCCCATGTTCCAACCATCATTCTCCCACATTTCACAGGTTATATTTAGCTCAGAAAAGTTTCCAACAGCTACTCCTGCTACAATACATTTCTTCTTTAAAAGAGTGCAGGCTGGTTTCAAGCAATGCAAGCTAGCCTTAAGCAGTGCTAGGAAATAACACTTTTGGACCCCAACTGATGAACGCAGCCAATTAAAAGTTAAATATTCACTGGCTACAAATGGAAATTACGATTATGAACAACATACTGGCATGGGGTAATCACACGCTATGCTCTCACATCACTTATCGTTGCAATCAAATTTTATCCCCAAAATCTTAACTTTCAGATAAAAATACAGCACTTAAAATAAGTTTATTCAGGAGTGAATATTTACTTTTGGCCCTAAGAGGCAATTTGTGGTGACCAGCCTATTTCCATCAACAGAACTAAAGAATTCAGTAGCACTTTAAACAGGTAGTCAATTTGCACTACTCTTTTTTTTCTGTTCTATCGTTAAAGTAAAGCAACACAACTGAATAACAACTGGCCATTCCAGAGTGGAGAAACGAGAGGGATTTCCAGGAGAAATCTTGTGATTTCCAGAGATTGGAGTAGGAACAGTCTAAAGTTAAGACATAATAGCCAAATTCTCCAGTTTCACATGCCCTGCTGCTGTTGCCAGCAAGAACAGAGAATTTGGCCCCCAGCCAAATCTCCATTTACTGCAGCAGGTCCAGAGAATCCCAGCTGCAGGTGAGGTCAGAGAGTTCCGGCCAATTTCTGTACTGCAGTCCAAAACATTCTGGGCACGTAACTTCACTGGATGCATAGCAGAGCCACACAGAAACTATGATAAGACCATGAGTAGCATTGTAGGGATAAGAATTTATAAAAATTCAATGGACTAATAATATTCCTGATTTGACAAATGACAATTATGTCCATTAACTGTTATTGATTTGTTACAGTGAATGACAAAAGTTCTTCAGCGAGAACATAATAGACAATTTTTGTCATACATACACTAGGTTGGCACATGGCACAGTGGTTAATACTGCTGCCTCACAGCACCAGGGACTTAGGTTCGATTCCCTGCTTGGGTCACTGTCTGTGTGGAGTCTGCACAGTTAAAGTTAAAGTTTATTTATCAGTCTCAAGTAGTCTTACATTAAGACTGCAATGAAGTTACTGTGAAAATCCCCTAGTCACCACACTCTAGCATCTGTTCGGGTACACTGAGGGAGAATTTGGCATAGCCAATTCACCTAACCTGCATATTTTTGGACCGTGGGAGGAAACTGGAGCACCCGGAGGAAACCCACACAGACATAGGGAAAATGTGCAAATTCCACACAGACAGTGACCCAAGCCAAGAATTGAACCCGGGTCCCTGGCGCTGTGAGGCAGCAGTGCTAACCACTGTGCGCGTTCTCCCCATGCCTGCGTGGGTTTCCTTTTGGTGCTCCGGTTGTGTTGATTATGTGCATTGGCCATGCTAAATTCTCCCTCAGTGTACCCAAACAGGCACTGGAGTGTGGCGACTAGGGGATTTTCACAGTAAACTTCATTGCAGTGTTAATGTAACCCTACTTGTGACACTAATAAATAAACTTTAAAAAAACCTTAAACTTACTGTCTGAGATTCTAAGATATGGGCAGAATTTTTCTCCTTCTCTGTGACACTCACCAGCAGGGGTTTCCCATTGAATGCACCTCTCTCTGCTGGGAAACCCGCAGTGGAAGTGCACCATCGGTGGGGCCATAAGATCCCGCTGGCGTATATGGAAGTAAGATTTTGGCGATAGACATAGCAAGCCACTTATCATAACACATTTAACATGTACAATGGCATAAATAAAGGCAATGCTCAATTTGCCCCTAAACAAATTCAGAAATAACTTCCCATACTTGGATTAATGTAGTAATCAAGAAACTCTAAATTCAGAATAATGCAGTATTGAATACTATGCAAAATAATCAAACCAATGATCAAAAACATATTTATAAATTCTCTGTACAACTATATGTGCCATAGCAATAGTTACCAGATTAATAAATTCAAATTTTAATATGCTAATTGATGTATTAAATAAGCTTTGTGAAAAAATAATTAATGTAAGTTTATGTATGACTGATTATTTTTTATCATAATATTATTACATATTTATCCTTTCATCAGCAGAAAATATTAAGAAAGGTAACTCAGCTTACTGAAGGTTTGATCGATGGTATATGGTATATAAATAATCCCATCCCTTGAACGAGGCCACAAGCAGTATCTGGGGCCAACTAAACATTTGATGGCATTTTTGGAACCTCCAATTGCAATATCTCCATACACAATGTCTTTTTTGTTGCTTTGCTCTAAGATAAGAAAAAAAGTTCAAATTACTGAAAATATAAAATAGAAATATACAATTTTTGAAGATTCACCCAGGTTTTGAAGTAGCAACAAGATGTTCTTGAGATTACATACAGATACTTATGAAGTTTATCAAAAAGCCAAAACAATGGTAATTAAAGGCACACTTTGGCTTATGCCTCCAAAATTGCAAGCATAATATGTTCCATGTCAAGTCAATTTGGCAAAAGTCAAATTTAACATTCTGTATTCCTTTAAATTGCAAAATCCTGGATTGATCGGGTAATATTTGTTCAAGGAAAATATTACCAGCAATCGCATTCAAAATGGAAAAAAATGCAGCAGAGGAAATAACTTGCTTTGAGTTACCAAAATGCTAAAGCAATTCTTGGACTGTTCCAGAGAGAGACATTTTTCCTACAGTGAGTTTGTCCCATATTATGTTAGCAACCCTGAAATATTACTGCTGAAGAGATATTTTGAAATTTCTTCTTGCATTTATTAGGACACTTTGCAAGCAGACTAGTTAAAAACAATAATTTATGATGTATAAGAGAATGCTAAAGGTTGGCAAGTGCACTTTAATTCATAGGGCATTGCCATGGAGAACGCACCAGTCAATTTTGACTGACAGTTAACTGCCAAACATTGTTTGGAATTTAAACCAGGCAGCTTGACCCTGATTGGTCAAGACATTGCCCAGGAAATGAATCAGTGGATGGCTGTCCCTTATATTGTTCAGTTGAAACAGGCGCATTGTGTGTACCTGTTCTTTCTGCCTGCAATGAAGAGGGTCTTTTGTCAACTGGGGCATTCACCACAATGCCTCTCCCAATCTGAGTCCACTTGCCCATCAATCAGTCTTCCCATCTCATGCAGTATAAATTTAATTATTTTACCTTTGATGTAGGGGGCTTAATTAGTCTAATAAACACACATAACCATAGATTTAGGAACACTTACACGATACTAACTCTAGAATGAATGATCTTGGACTATGAGAACGTAAGCCAGCCAGGGCTGTTGCCATTGAAGGCAGCTCTGTATGAATAACAAATATTTCTCATTTAAAACATGCATTTTGAATTTACAAGATGGATGTGCTTTGCTTTTGGTTACATTTTGTGAAACTTCAGTCAGTGACAAAATACAGCAGGCTCTGGTGGGAAAGGTAAGAGACAATAGGTCTACTGAAAGCAGTAATGCTATCAGCAGTGGTCGGGAATAAGATGGCTACCAATGCTAGCCTTATGAATAGGGTCATACAATTTCAATAGATAACGCAGATGGCGAACAGACATAAAGAATTTCTCAGGATCGGACGAGAGTCACATGGGTTCAATTTGGTGGGAATCATTCTCCCATTTCACTGTCCCATGTTGCTGGACAACAGAAGGGAGGTAACATTCGTAATTAATAACAAATGAAATCCCATGAGGTCAAGATGTGTATTATTATTATTGGCGAGAGTTAATGACAGGATGGTTATTGACTCATTTGTATTAATATTTACTGGATAATGCCCACCGGGGCATAGAGTATAAAAGTTGGGGTCTGATGTTGCAGATGTATAGAACGTTGGTTCAGCTGCATTTAGAATACTGCGTCCAGTTCTGGTCGCCACACTACCAGAAGAATGTGGAGGCTTTTGAGAGAGTGCAGAGGAGGTTTACCAGGATGTTGCCTGGTATGGAGGGGCTTAGTTATGAGGAGAGATTGGGTAAACTGGGGTTGTTCTCACTGGAAAGACGGAGGATGAGGGGAGACCTAATAGAGGTGTATAAAATTATGAAACGCATAGATAAGGTGAACGGTGGGAAGCTTTTTCCCAGGTCGGTGGTGACGTTCACGAGGGGTCATAGGTTCAAGGTGAGGGGGGGGGAGGTTTAACACGGGTATCAGAAGGACGTGTTTTACACAGAGGGTGGTGGGGGCCTGGAATGCGCTGCCGGGCAAGGTGGTGGAGGCGGGCACACTGGGAACGTTTAAGACTTATCTAGATAGCCACATGAATGGAGTGGGAATGGAGGGATACAAAAGAATGGTCTAGTTTGGACCAGGGAGCGGCGTGGGCTTGGAGGGCCGAAGGGCCTGTTCCTGTGCTGTATTGTTCTTTGGATAGGTGAGCAATATGATTTGGTAAATGTATAATTGCCTTCACGGGGGCATTGTTTTCCTACTGATATCTGGCTGCCTGCATTCTTTATCTTGAGTGCAGGGCTTGCTCACATCATTCACCCATTCGATCGTTTGGTTAAATAATGACATGTCTCAAACATCAGTACACTGCATTTTGAGTCTTTGTATTTAGCTTAAGTCTGAGCAAATACATAGCCTAGAGAGGAAACCCCATCTAAAATTTGGTGCTGCGGAGTAAGGTGATGTCACTGCGTCATGCGGCAGGACAGGACTCCTAAATGGGGGTGAGTATGTTTTTATATTGACCACCCCAATTAGTTAGAGGAGCCCCTGTCAGGCCATCAGGACCATAAGTTGACTTACCTGAATCACTGTGAGGGGTTGTGGGCAGTGTTACTGAAGGGTTAACTGAAGGGTCGGAGAAGACATGAGGTGTTTGCCACACTTAATGCAGTGGTCTGGGGGTGAAAAAACCCGGATCGGTCCGGGAGCAGAGCCAGAGAGAGCCGCACCCACTGGGAGCAGCACCATCAGGTGACAAGACTCCAAAAAAGAGAGGGAGCAGCACCGTCAGGTGACGAGACTCCAACAAAAAGGTGACACAATGGTGAGGTTGTACTAAGGGGTGTTAAAAATAATAAAAAAGACAATGAAAAGTCCCCAAGGGCGGTGGGGGAGGGGCGGCTGGTGGAGGAGAATAGTGAGAGTTCCAGGTGGGCTTAGAGCAGGGCTCAAGGGATTAACAGATAGAGAGAGAGGCACAGAGAGAGAGGCACAGAGAGAGAGAGAGACAGAGACACAGAGAGAGAGAGACGCAGAGAAATGCATTTGAATGCATTTAAATTGAATTAATGGGCTGCGCGCCCAACTTTACCGGCACTTCCCCCTTTTCCATCGTGTTCGTCAGTCCGGAATCAGCGCAAAACAGACGTGCTCCATAAAAGTCCGATTCGGGCGCTCCATCAGTGAGGGTTAGTGAGGAGGTAAGTGTATAGTGTCTGACGGCTCTCTGCTGCTCATGGGTGTCCTTTTGTTGCAGCCATTTTCTGTCTCAGGTCGGTGGCGGCTCTGCGAGTGTGTGGGGGGTGGAGGGCTGTTGCTCAGCAGGGTGTCCAATGTCTGATTTGCAGCATGCACCCGGGTCTCAGAACTGAGCTCAGGTCTTGTGGTGCTGCTGGGTCCTAATGCACTCAGCTCACTTCCAGCTGAAGGATGTGCATAAAGCTGTGATTGTGGAGAGCATATCGCTGGGGAATTGGGGGGGTGGGTAGGGGGCTGTGATTGTGGGGAGCATGTGGCTGGGGGAATTGGGGAGCTGTGATTGTGGGAAGCATGTGGCTGGGGGAGCTGTGATTGTGGGGAGCATGTGCCTGGGGGAATTGGGGGGGCTGTGATTGTGGGGAGCATGTGGCTTGGGGAATTAGGGGGGCTGTGATTGTGGGGAGTATGTGGTTGGGGGAATGGGAGGGGACTGTGACTGTTGATGTGCTTGGGGCAAGCAGTGTTCCATAACCTCTACATGTGTTCCTCTCCATCTTCCTCCCCCACCCCCAATTCAGAGCGACAAGATGGCTTTTGCGATGCAACCAATCAATCTTGCTGTTCTTATGGTTGCTGCTGGAGCTGAGGAGGAGTTGGAAGAAGAATTGCGGGCACAGGACGCCTGGGCCTTACCATTTGCAGGAGTAGAGGGAGACAACCACCAAAGGCAGGAGGTGGCCGCCATTCATCCGGAGGGAGGATGCAGGAGAAGGAGGAAGCAGAGACCCCAGCAGTTCCGTGCACGAGTGTCATTTGAACAGATGTCGGACACCGTGTGCCGTAAACGTCTCCACCTCCGAAAGGAGACAGTGCAACACCTGTGCGACCTGTTGCTGGAGCTGGCACTGAGAGGTGGCGGCGGGGGTGCACCCACTCTCGGTGGCTATCAAGTTGACGGCCGCTCTGAACTTTTATGCGACTGGCTCCTTCCAGACCCCTAGCGGAGATGTATGTTGCATTTCCCAGTCAGCAGTGCACACCTGTGTCAGGCAGATCACAGAAGTCCTGTATGCCCAGGCTGGACAGTACATCAAATTTAACCTGGACCAGGCCCATCAGGAAGCCCGGGTTGCAGGGTTCGCAGCCATTGTGGGGATGCCTAACATACAGGGGGCCATCGACTGCACACATGTCGCCCTCAAGGTCCCCCAACAGAATCCGCGGATTTTCATCAACAGAAAGGGATTCCACTCCCTGAATGTTCAACTCATGTGCGACCATAATATGAACATTATGCATATCTGTGCAACACATCCCAGTAGTGTGCACAACAGTTTCATTGTTGAGATCTCGGACATCCCAGAGGCATTTGAGGAGGAGCCCAGACGGCGGGGGTGGCTCGTGGGTGATATGGGTTACCCGCTTCGGACATGTTGATAATGCCTGTGCAGAGGCCTGTGTCCGAGGCGGAGACCCGTGTCTGAGGCAGAGACCCGCTATAATGAGGCCCATGTAGCCACCCGCGCAATAGTGGAGAAGTGTATTGGGCTCCTCAAAATGTGATTCTGGTCCAATACAACCCAGTGATCTCTTCCCGCATATTGGTCCTGTGCTGTGCCTTGCACAATCTGGCTCTACAGAGGAGTGACCTATTGGAGGAGGTGGAGGCTGACCAGCTGGGTGTCTCTGGGGGGGGGTGACCAGCAGGAGGAGGAGGAAGAGGAAGATGAGGAAAAGCATGCCGAGGAACACCAATCAGGCTGGAGGGCTGGCAGCCCAAATGAGGCATGCGAGGGCAGCAAGGGAGGCCCTGATCACCAGGTGGTTCACTCACTAGGGGTTTGTGTCTGTGGGTTCCATCCCCCCCCCCCCTGCCCCCCAAATTCCTTCCATATCCTGCAACATCGTCACACCAGAGTGGTGGGCCTGGGTACTCTGTGTTAGTGAGTTTCTTTGGCAGGCAGGAGGGTGATGACGACTTGCTAAGCACCATTATGATGATGCCCTGGTGCAAACTAATCTGACTCCTACCTGAGCTCTGCATGCACGCTGGCACCTGGGCCCACGTCTGTGTAGTAGGTAAGGGATCTGTAACACCCATGCAGTGCCCTGGGGCGGGTGGGAATCGCTCGTGGGATCTGGGGAACCAATGCCTTCCTTTTCTCAGTGACACAGCATTGAGGGGCCTCACAAACTGACATCAACATGAAGCATCCCTCCGGTGATCATCAATGGAAGAGAATTCCTTTTCAAGACAAATTAGTCACAGGTGGGTGGTGAAAAAACATTTAATTGCAATAAAGGTGTTTATATAAGACGTTGTAACATAAAAACTTGTGAACAGAAAATGTTAAGGTGCTTAAACATCTTTCTAACTAGTGCAGCCCTTCACCTGTGCCATCTCTGTGCAACTACAACTTCCTAACTTTACGTGGCCTACCACTACGTCTCAGTGACTCCCCAGAATGTACATCGGAGGTGGAGCAGGCCAGCTGCCTACCATGCCCTGTGGCCTGTGATGCGCATAGTAGGCGTCCTCTGGAGACCCTGGACCTTGAGGGCCCTGGCCTGTTTCCAGGTGTCTGGGATGTTTCCATGACACCCTCTTCATCCCACTGCCCCTGAGATGCCCTGGTGTCATGAAGTGGGGAGTCAGAAGGTGTAGCCACAGCCACAGTTCCTGGCTGGAAGGCCACGGCATGGGCTCGAGCCCTTTCCCCTCCCTTGGGGTTCCTGTGGGCCCCTGGGTCACTCCATGGGATGGCGGTGCTTCTGTACTGAGCTCCAGAAGCTCTGGTGTCACCTGGCAATGCCAGTCCTGGAGGATCTTCTGCACCCTACCCATCCACCAGGTACACGGTACATACTCATGCAACTCGGCCAATGTTGTCTACCTGATACGCTGCAGGAAAGGATGTCCCGAGGCATGGTACATTGGGGAAACCATGCAGACGCTACGACAACGGATGAATGAACACCGCTCGACAATCACCAGGCAAGACTGTTCTCTTCCTGTTGGGGAGCACTTCAGCGGTCACGGGCATTCGACCTCTGATCTTCGCGTAAGCGTTCTCCAAGGCGGCCTTCACGACACATGACAGCGCAGAGTTGCTGAGCAGAAACTGATAGCCAAGTTCCGCACACATGAGGACGGCCTAAACTGGGATCTTGGGTTCATGTCACACTATCAGTAACCCCCACAGCTTGTCTGGACTTGCAGAATCTCACTGGCTGTCCTGTCTGGAGACAATACACATCTCTTTAACCTGTGCTTAATGCTCCCTCCATTCACAATGTTTGTACCTTTAAGACTTGATTATCTGTAAAGACTGCATTCCAATCATTATTCTGTAAATTGAGTTTGTGTCTCTGTATGCCCTGTTTGTGAGCATTTCTCCACTCCACCTGACAGAGGGACAGCCTGTTCCGAAAGCGAGTGGCATTTGCTACCAAATAAACCTGTTGGACTTTAACCTGGTGTTGTTAAACTTCTTACTGTGTTTACCCCAGTCCAACATCGGCATCTCCACATCGAGACAGAAGGAGCCATGAAAGGAATGATGGCGTGACTCCTACAGAGTATCAGGTGGTGGCCCTTAGAGGGCAAGCGCAGTGGGGCTCTTGGGGGGATAGAAAGGTGGTGCTTGGGGTCAGGAGCTGGAAGCATGCAGGGTGCTGGGGATGGGAGGATCTGGGGGAGATTTGGGGGAAGTTGCAAGATGGTGTTCAGCACTCACCCTTGCTGCACGGATGAGGCCATTGACTTTTTTCCGACACTGCTTCATGGTTCAGTGGGCCAGTGCCCTGGCACTGACCGAGGCGGCAACTTTCTCCCAGGCCACATTTCCATCAGTTCCCCCTGGACCTGTGTCCTCCTGGGGGGGGGGGGGGGGGGGGGGAAGAGGGTGTCCCGCCTCACCTCTGCTGCATCCAGTAGACTCCCCAGGTTGCCCTCAGTAAATCAGGGGGCTGGTCTTGCGCACATTTTGTGCAAGAATGCCTGCCTGTCCATTCTTGAGTTTTTTATGGAATTGCCCCTCGTTAGAGAAGATCAGCTGCAGGCAGTTTAGCAGAACATTCCAGCAAGTTACATGCAGTTTGCTTGTTAACATTGAGGGGAAGGCAAGTGAACACTTGCAGGTGTGCTGATGAGTGGGGGTGGGGGTGGGGGTGGGGGTGGGGGGGGTTTGGGGGTGGGGGGGGTTTGGGGGTGGGGGGGGTTTGGGGGTGGGGGGGGGTGGTTGGGGGGTAGGGTTGGTGGGGGGGGGATCATCAATGATTGGGGACAGGGGAGAGAGAGGGAAGTGTCACACAGCCACCGGAGTCCAGAGGAGAGGCGGACCTTGCGCGGGAGGGTGGATCTCTCTCTGCCTGACATTGGTGTGGGGGGGGAAGGAGGGTCCACTGCCACTCGGCCTGAGATCAGTGGGGTGGGGTGGCGGGGGGGGAGGGATTATTCTGGGTGGTGCGTGGGTGGGGGGATAAGGGGGTCAGTCAGGTTGTGGGAGTGGGGTAATGTCTGTGGGGACCAGGGGAAGACATTATCTGGCCCAGGAGCTAAGTAGTAGGGGAGCGTTATTCTATCTTTTTCTTCTGCGCATGCGCAGATGGAGGCACCAATCAGAGCTGCAGTGTTTCGTGTGCATTAAGCCCCACCCACAGGCTTGTGCAACGCGATTCAGACTCGTTGATATTTTTGCAGGTAGAGTGCATAGGGGGGCACCAGAGAATGAGTCTAAAAGTCGGATCTGAAACACTCCCAGATTCAAGTCCATCCAGCACTTCAAATCAAAATGGTAAAATCGGACCCAGAGAGAACGGTAGTCAGGCTGTGGGTGAGAGCGAGAGCACCCTCGTGTGGATGCTTGGGAATTGCAGGTGACAGCAGAATTAAGACGAATGCAGACACTTTAAAAATCAAAGTAAGATATTAAAGTCTTGAATTCTTCAATTCTTTTGGGGGGGGGGGGGGGCGGAATCAATGGCCAAGGTCATTCTTTAAAAAAGAGGATAAGAATTTGACAGAGATTTGGGCTCTTCGTGTCTGCATTAGTCTAAAAATGGCAAAATGTTGTATCTGAAAAGTTGTAAGGTGGAGAGAGTGCGATAGTCTTTAGCAGGTATGGTTGAGAACTGGGATATTTAAAAGTGATGCTAATTTTGGATTAATCTTCATAATGGAAAGATAGGGATTAATCTTTAATTCAGAAGTACAAGGTTTCGATGTGATGACATTCATTTGAGAAAATGTATACACCTTATTTTGAAACAAGTCGAGAGTTAACCCATTCTGTCCCACACAGAATGGATCTTTGTGTTTTAATGATTTTGTGGTAGTTTTTAAAGAGTAAAATCATTAGTTTAAATCAAAACATAGAAGAGGGGAGAGAGGGCATTCAGGCATTTAGTGAAGAGTTACATAAGGTAGAATGGGAGTGTGAGTTTAATGATAGGTAGATTGGTAATAAGAAAGAGGTGAGAGAAATGATCCAGTGGAATAAATGAACATTTAAAGGAAAGGAACAGGTAAACGAGGTACAGAGGAGATGTGGAAGTGAATAGGGTATTAAAAGAGATATTATGGAAGAGATGATAGTAGACTGAGTAGGACAGGATTAAAGGTGGGATTCATTTGGTGAATAGAGAGCAACAATAAAAAGAGACCTTTAAAGGGATTTTAAGAAGTAAAATGCAGTTTAAGTGAAGCTATGGATGAAGGAACAAGCTTTTAAAAATGAGATAAAATAGACACTAATGGACAGTTGAAAGCTCACAACACTGTTTTCTCAGCTTGAGATAATTCTTAACAAATGATGGTGTTATTGAAGAAGACGAATGAGCAACCAAAATAAATTACTGCCTGGAATCAAATTGGAAGGTTTGATTTCTGTTACAGAGATGTTATTATGTTGTAGAAGTCGGTAAGAAAAAGAGGAATTCCAGGGGACCACAAGAAGGTTATATTTTATGTGCAAAGACTTCTCATCAGGAAGGGGTAAGATAAACATTGGAGCCTTTTAACTATTGCAGGAATTTTGTGGAGGATTATGCTGTACTTGCCAAACCTTTACAGAACCTGATTAAGGGAGGAAAGGCTAATAGTGAGGAAGTAGTATGGAAAGACACAGAAGCACAAGCCTTTTCAGATATAAAACAAGCCATGGCAAGGGCCCCAGCCCTGGATCTATCGGATCTTACCAAGCTACTTCACATTTTTTGTCAGGAGACAAAAGCTGCAGTAGTAACCCAACGGCATGGGGATAGATAGATTCAGTAGCCAGGGGAATGCATCGATTTGTAAGGGCTTTCGCATGTGCCTCTGGGCCGTGAGAGTGTCCAAGCCACTTACCTTGATAGGAAAAATAATTCTCTACAGCCCATACACAATCGTTCAGCTTTTAGAAGCAGGGAGGTTAAAAGAAGTTTCTGATGGAAGACGTTCAAAGTGGGAGGCAAATCTTTTGCCAGGAGACAAACATATGGAGATCAGCAGAGATGTAAGAGAAAATCCTGCAGAAGGGTTAACAGTGCAAGGAACAGAGTATGAATGTATAGTGGAAGTGACAGAAGGAGTGAGCAAAGGTTTAGCAGAGGAACCACTCACCAGGGAGGGAGTGATTTATCTGTATGTGGATAGTGCCAGAAAGTATGTCAATGGCCAACCCCGCACGGCATGGGTGGTGTTGAATGGTGAAGGAACGGTGATTGCAGGAGAACAAATCCCAGTGAGTAATTCAGCACAAGTAGCAGAGTTGTTAGCTTTGACTAATGCTTTAGAATGGGGTAAAGGAAAATGAGTAAATGTATTCACAAACAGTTGATACACCTTTGGCGTAGTCCATGACTACATGACAGCGTGGGGAAGAAGAGGATTTGTATCCAGCTTGAATATCTAATCAGGAATATACTTCAGGCAGCTCACAGTCCCTTAGAAGCACAGTAATAAAAGTACAGGCCCATAAGAGGATTTCAACCCAGGCCCAAGAAGGAAACAGTAGAGCAAATAAGGCAGCTAAAAACCTGTTAGAACAGAATTTGGAAGGAATCCAAACAGCAAGTGTGGCATCAGCACAAACCAGAGAAGTCACAGACATTGATGTGAATCAGATACAGGAACAGGCATCAGAGGAAGAGAAGCAGGAATGGAAAAAACGTGGAGGACAGAGGGGATAAGATGGTGCATGGAGGAGGGAAGACAAAATAATAGCCCCACAAGTAATACAAGTTATTATTGGAGGCATATCATGGATTAGCACACAGGAGCAGGGACAATCTTGTCAATGGTGCCTGCAGTGCACCCTAGTAGAATCAGGTTGTCTCTGCAAGGTCAAGATGGGTAATCAACCATGGCCGAAGGGTCCATGGGAAAAGTTACAGATAGATTTTACCCTTACCCAGAGTGCAATGGAAGATCTGTTACCTGGTAATTATTGATCAGTTTACTTGGTGGGTAGAGGCATTCGCATGCAGAGATGCTACAGTCAAAACAGTGGCTTTGATATTAGTAAATGAGGTAATACCCAGGTGGGGTATGCCTCTTCAGTTAGATTCAGATCAGGGAACCCATTTTACAGGGAAAGTTTTAAGAAATATTAGAATAAAGCAAATATTTCACATACCATACCACCCCCAGAATTCAGGGATGGCAGAACAGATGAACAGAATGTTAAAGAACAGTCTAGCCAAGGCTATTTTACAGGAAGGAAACAATTGGGTGTGGGCTTTGCCTACAATATTGTTATGACAAGGACTACTCCTTCTTGAGGAACAGAGTTAACCCCTTTTGACCTGATAACGGGAACAACAATGTGCCTCCCAGAGGATGCAATATTGGGGGGGGAGGGAGACTTGAAATCAGCCGAAACACAGTGTTTCAATGCAGAGAGATTTAATTAATCATTTACATTCTCTTACAGGTGGTTACCCTACAACAGCACAGAGATTGGACAAAACTAGCAGAGGAGAGTATTCCTAAGTTACCCACACCAGGGATAAGGTAATGGTGAAACTTATGACAGACAGAAAAGGGTTGGGGGTCAGTTGGATAGTAAGTTGAATTTGTAGATCAGCAATTAGGTTAAGTCGGATAATAGTGCAAAATAATCGGGGGGGGGGGGGGGGTATTAGAAGGGAAGTGATAGGAATGACTGAATTGATAAGGAGCTAACTTAATGCTGCGAGCCGTCAAACTTAAGTTTTATAGAGTTGTGAGAGCTCTTGAAAAAAGAAGACAAACCAAGCCCAAGTCCACATCCCAGCGGCAGGACAATGGGACTACATGATAGATAGGTTCTTGATTAATAAGGGGATCAGGGGTAATGGGGAAAAGGCCCCAGGAGAATGGGGAAGAGAAAAATATCAGCCATGATTGAATGGCAGAGCAGACTCAATGGGCAGAGTGGCCTAATTCTGCTCCTGTATCTTATGGTCTCATATCCAACATTGATGACAAGACCACATCAAGTGTACTGTGATTGTAATGTGGGATATGATTGAATTTTGCTTGTTTAACATTGACCAACAGTCGAAACTGGTGCAAAGGGAGATTATGATAATTGTTGTCATGAATGTACATGTTTCCATTTTTTTCTAGTACTGAATATGCAGATATTGGCTCAAACAGGACCAGGATCTAAGATCATTCAACATCTTCCTCAGGAAACACAGGTTAATATTTATATTTGGCACACAGATGAGTACATCACATATTAGGATTTTAAAATTAGGAGGTAAGGAAGTAGTTTCACAACAGTGAGGTCAGTGCAGGAAGGCTAATTGTATGTAGGGGTACACACTTGTTTATAGTTTAATAAAATCAGCTTCTAGTCTAGATTTAAAGCAACACCTACATGGAGAGAAATCTATTGCACAGAAAAGTTGTGAGGTTCTGGGAAAATTTAGTGGTAAGGAAAGTGATTATACAGTAAGCGCAAGGAGTATGCCATGCTTGAATCCACCCCGTAATGACCAATCATGTAATATATCGTATTGCTTCAGTGAATCATAATATCCAACTCAAAATGGTACATTGGATTCGTGGAGATGGAGTCTACACTTGGCTTCCTGTTGGATGGAAGGGATCTTGTTACCCTAAAGAAACTTCCGTACATATGTAAACTTCTTTGTCTTCCAAGACATCGGCAAGCTATGACAGAAGGGGAATGGTTTTCAGCATAATATTTACCAGTATGGAGTGGTTAGAACAATGTGAGAGATAATTGTGTGCTCCATTGGGAACAAGTTGCCAATACAGAAGCTGCCCCCGCGATGATCAATGGTGAGATGGTTGCCATGCATACTGAGGGACTAATGGCATTGGATTGTGTCTTGGCAGCAAGGAGGGGGGACATATGCAGTAATTGGATCAGCACGTTGCACTTACATACCAGACAGTTCAGTAAACATTGCTAATCTGGTTGTACACATCAAGAAGGAGGTGGAGAAATTCAAAGACTCTGAACCATTTATCTTGGGTCATTGTCTCTCAGGCTGGATAGGCTCTCCGGGAACATCGACCCTGGAAGGGATTATATTATTTTCTTTGTGTTCCTAGTGTTAGTAGCAATTGTATACCTGATCAAATATGGAAGTGCGCTACTCTCTAAGTCGACAGCAGTGACAGCAGGTCGGGTAAGGAAGAGTTGAAATTCGAAAGTCAAAATACTTAGTAAGGACTAAGATTAGTTACTTAGATACACCAATTTAGTTGGTCCTTGGTTCATGGCCAAAAGGGGGAAACTGATGTCGGGGGCAATTAGGCTAATAAGCACACATAGCCATGGGTTTAGGAACACTAACACGATACTAACTTTAGAATGAATAATCTTGGACTATGAGAACGTAAGCCAGCCAGGGCTGTTGCCATAGAAGGCAGCTCTGTATGAATAACAAATATTTCTCATTTAAAACATGCATTTTGAATTTACAAGATGGATGTGCTTTGCTTTTGGTCACATTTTGTGAAACTTCAGTCAGTGACAAAATACAGCAGGCTCTGGTGGGAAAGGTAAGAGACAATAGATCTATTGAAAGCAGTAATGCTATCAGCAGTGGTCAGGAATAAGATGGCTACCAATGCTAGCCTTATGAACAGGGTCATACAACTCAGAGATAACGCAGAAGGCAAGCAAACATAAAGAATTTCTCAGGGTCGGACGAGAGTCACGTGGGTTCAATTTGGTGGGAGTCATTCTCCTATTTCACAGTCCACTGTCGCATGTTGCTGGACAACAGAAGGGAGGTAACATCCATAATTAATAACAAATGAAATCCCATGAGGTCAGGATGTGTATTGTTATTGGGTGGAGTTATAAACAGGATGGTTATTGACTCATTTGTATTAATATTCACTGGATAATGCCCACCGGAAAGGTGGGCAATATGATTTGGTAAATGTATAATTGCCTTCACGGGGGCATTGTTTTCTTACTGATATCTGGCTGCCTGCATTCTTCATCTTGTTTGCAGGGCTTCCTCACATCACTCACCTATTCGATCGTTTGGTTAAATAAAGTCATGTCTTCAAAATTAGTGCACTGCATTTTGAGTCTTTGTATTTAGCTTAAGTCTGAGCAAATACATAGCCTCAGGAGGAAACCCCGTCTATAACCTTATACTGGCATTCTTGTCAAGTGCCCTGATGAGTTTACGGTGCAGTAAGAAGTCTCACAACACCAGGTTGAAGTCCGCCTGGTTTATTTGGTAGCACGAGCTTTCGGAGCGCTGACCCTTCATCAGGTGAGTGGCGGATTTGGTTCACAAACAGGGCATATATAGACACAAACTCAATTACAAGATAATGGTTGGAATGCTAGTCTTAACAGGTAATCAAGTCTTTACAGGTACAGACAATGCGAGTGGAGAGAGGGTTAAGTACAGGTTAAAGTGGTGTGACTTGTCTCAAGCCAGGACAGTTAGTGAGATTTTGCAAGCCCAGGTCAGGGGTTACAGACGGTGTGACTTGAATGCAAGATCCTGGTTGAGGCTGTCCTCATGTGTGTGGAACTTGGCTATCAATTGCTGCTCAGCGATTCTGCGTTGTCGTGTGTCTTGAAGGCCGCCTTGGAGAATGCTTACCCGAAGATCAGAGGCTGAATGCCCTTGACTGCTGAAGTGTTCCCCACCGGGAAGGAAACATTCCTGCCTGGTGATTGTCGAGTGGTCCATTCATCTGTTGTTGTAGTGTCTGCATGGTCTTGTCAATGTACCATGTCTCGGGACATCCTTTCCTGCAGCGTATCAGGTGGACAATGTTGGCCGAGTCCCAAGGGTATGTACCGTGTACCTGGTGGATAGTGTTCTCACGTGAGATGATGGCATCTTGGTCGATGATCTGGCATGTCTTGCAGAGGTTGCTGTGGCAGGGTTGTGTGGTGTCGTAGTCACTGTTCTCCTGAAGGCTGTTTAGTTTGCTGTGAACAATGGTTTGTTTGAGGTTGCGAGGTTGTTTGAAGGCTAGTAGTGGAGGTGTAGGGATGGTCTTGGCGAGATGTTCGTCTTCATCAATGACATGTTGAAGACTCTGGAGAAGATGTTGTAGCTTCTCCACTCTGGGGAAGTACTGGACGACGAAGGGTACTCTGTCCACTGTGTCCCGTGTTTGTCTTCTGAGGAGGTCGGTGCGGTCTTTCGCTGTGGCGCGTCGGAACTGTCGATCGATGAGTCGAGTGCCATATCCTGTTCTTACCAGGGCGTCTTTCAGCGTATGTAGGTGTCTGTTGCGATCTTCCTCATCTGAGCAGATCCTGTGTATACGGAGGGCTTATCGGTGGGGGATGGCTTCTTTAACGAGTTTAGGGTCCAAGGATGCAACCGATATTGGAGAGTTTAAGATGAAAATCTTCGATGCATCTCTTTTTTCAACAATACTACCAAACGACTATTTAAGTATTACTGGATTTTTAAAAACCAAAACATTCAACTGCAAAAAATAATCTTATTTAAATTGTTATGGGTAATAATTTCTTCCTCATTTCATGGTCTGCCATTCATATTGCACTGCACCTGATCTTTGGCCTAAATTTTCCAGACCTACCCATCAGATAATCATAGCAGGTGGGAAAAATGTAACAGATCAGCAAAAAGTCTGTTGACTTTGGGCTGGAATATGAATCAATAAATCCTAATCAGTTGCTCTCTCTTAAAGTTTTTATAGGAATTCATTCTTTTTCAGCAAATTGGAACTATCTCTTGACTTTCATCCTACTGCAGCTCATGTATTTATTGACAAATAAATGACATCTTCAGAAGTTATTTTTCACATTGATAAAAGTATCATTTGAAAGGTGATGATTGGTTACTATAGATTAGGATCTGACACAGTTAGGTTTAATATGGATCTGTGTGCCATACAGTCATGTCTAGTGTTGGACAGAGCCTTCAGCACAAGCAAGCATGGAGAAAGCTCCTAGTTTGAACCTTTTACTGTATAATATAAATATATAATTCTTGTAGTTAATAACTATTTACAGTTAACCTACTTAAGATTATGGAGACCTCATTAAGGCCGACGAAGTATCAATCAACATACAAAATGGTAGCAGTGAATGCGAACACCAAAACTGTTGTAAAAATGCAAAGAGAAACTAAAATGCTGCAAGACTAAAAGAGAATGAGGAGAAGCATTCTGACCTGAACAAAAGCCAGATAAGCAGGTGTGCAACGGAAAGTCTGCAGGGCAAAGCTCCAAAGAAAGGTCTGGAAGCTGAAGGCAGAAACATAAAATGCCTCATGCAGCAGAAAACTCCATAGGATCTCTTGGAAGTCCAGCTTCAATGACCAGGGTGCAGATAAGCAAGCCTAGCAGGGATACACTAAAACTTCTAAATTTCAGGATAAAGAAAGTCTTGAGAAACTTTTAAGTAATCCACTGGTCAGAAGTAAGATCAAAATTCCTGAACTAGTGCTTGATGTCAGTACCCATCCCCAAAGGATGAAAATCCTTGTTCCAAAAAGTGGGGCGAGGAAATAAATGAGAAAATCAAGATTAAATAATCAACTTGAAAAACCAACAAAGACCAAGATTCGATAATTTCATGATACTAAAGTATGCTGATTAAATGGAGAAATCTGAATATTTTCAAGGCTGAGCACGGGGACCATTGCAACAGAGGTTTTCCAAAACAAACAAACAAACAAGTAAACCCTTTGTTTTCAAATGAATGGCACAGCATCTTGAATTTCAATAAACTCTTATAACTGTAGCTACATTTAAATTTTTTTAACCATGGATTCCATTCTACCAGATCAATTTGAACTTATTCAAGGACCACATCAAACACATATTTGGAAATTTTGGGGAAAAATATTGCTTAGAATCATGATTGCTTTAGATCTGGCTAAAAAGCTAGAAGCTAACACAATGCTTTATTCATTAGGCCCAATAGCAGATGACATTATTGTTAAGCTAGTAATCAACAAATAAACTGCTAATCTGAAGTACTAAATTCATTTGATACTTATTTTAACCTAAGTAACAAATGTTCTGAAGAGCTTAATTTAATTAGCATATCCAGCAACCAGAAGAACTTGTTGAGTCATTCATGAATGATTTGTATAGGATGACTGAAGGTTGCAAATATGGAGATCCATAATCTAAACTTATCAGGGATAGAATAGTTCTAGGAGTAGCACAGGATATACTGTCAGACATACTGCAAGTGAAAAAAGGCCTAACCCTTGAGAAAGCTATCCAGATTGTTGGGTAGTCTGCACTTCATGTGCAGCACAAGAAGAGAAAGTAGACCATGGTCCAAAGAAAATCTCGCAGTCCTGTTTGTTAAATAGCACAGTAGCAATGGCTGGGACTTTGCGGCCCCATCGTAGCAAGATCCGATGTGGAATAATTGGCAGCCAAGGCAAACGTCCATTGCCTTCCACTGGATCAGTTGATGTCGGCAACGGGTGGAGCTGGAAAATGCTGCCCAGTGACTCTCCAGTCCAAGGAAAGAAATACCCTAACCAACCAGCAGCACAACCATGCCGATGCTGTGGAACAAAGCATAGCACACAGGAGAGATTAATGTCCAGCAATTTCAGCCCAATGCTTTTAATGTAACAGAAATGCACACTTTATCAAACTGTGCCAGACTAAAACATCTAAAAGCACAACCAACCCAAAAATGAGGCTGATAGTGTACACCAAGAGGACACATAGCCATTCTTCTTTTAAGAAGATTAAGAAAGGAAAGATAGATTATGAAACTAAACTAGCTCAAAATATAAAAAATGATAGTAAAAGTTTTTACAAATATATAAAAAGGAATAGAGTGGCTAGAGTGAATGTTGGACCCTTGGAGGACGAGAGGGGAGATTTAATAGTGGAAAATGAGGAAATGGCTGAGACTTGAAATAAGTTCTTTGTGTCGGTCTTCACGGTGGAAGACACAAATAGTTTACCGAATATTAGAAATTGAGAGTTGGTGGGAAGTGAGGTCCTTAATACAATTACTGTTGCTAAAGAGGTAGTGCTTGGTAGACTAATGGGATTGAAGGTAGACAAGTCCCCGGGCCCAGATGGAATGCATCCCAAGGTGCTGAAAGAAATGGGTGAGGTAATAGCAGATGCGTTAGTAGTTATTTATCAAAATTCGCTGGACTCTGTAGTGTCGGCTGATTGGAAAACAGCTACTGTTACACTGCTGTTTAAAAAAGGAAGTAGACAAAAGGCGGGTAATTACAGGCCGGTTAGCTTAACATCCGTAGTTGGGAAGATGCTGGAGTCCATCATTAAAGAGGAAATAGCAGAGCACCTGGATAAGAATGTTTCGATCAAGCAGATGCAGCATGGATTCATGAAGGGAAAGTCGTGTTTGACGAATTTACTAGATTTCTATGAAGATGTGACTAGTGCGGTTGACAGAGGGGAACCGGTGGATGTGGTGTTTTTAGATTTCCAGAAGGCATTCAATAAGGTGCCTCACAAAAGGTTGCTGCGGAAGATTGGGGTACACAGAGTTGGGGGTAAGGTGTTGGCGTGGATTGGGGATTGGCTATCTAACAGGATGTGGAGATGCCGGCGTTGGACTGGGGTAAACACAGTAAGAAGTTTAACAACACCAGGTTAAAGTCCAACAGGTTTATTTGGTAGCAAAAGCCACACAAGCTTTCGAGGCTCTGAGCCCCTTCTTCAGGTGAGTGGGAATTCTGTTCACAAACAGAACTTATAAGACACAGACTCAATTTACATGAATAATGGTTGGAATGCGAATACTTACAACTAATCCAGTCTTTAAGAAACAAAACAATGGGAGTGGAGAGAGCATCAAGACAGGCTAAAAAGATGTGTATTGTCTCCAGACAAGACAGCCAGTGAAACTCTGCAGGTCCACGCAACTGTGGGAGTTACAAATAGTGTGACATAAATTCTGATTCTAGGATCGCATGATAAAGACTCAGGAGGAAAAAAGCAGAAATATTTATGTGAAATAGTGTGACATAAACCCAATATCCCGGTTGAGGCCGTCCTTGTGTGTGCGGAACCTGGCTATCAGTTTCTGCTCCGCGACTCTGCGCTGTCGTGTGTCGCGAAGGCCGCCTTGGAGAACGCTTACCCGAATATCAGAGGCCGAATGCCCGTGACCGCTGAAGTGCTCCCCAACAGGAAGAGAACAGTCTTGCCTGGTGATTGTCGAGCGGTGTTCATTCATCCGTTGTCGCAGCGTCTGCATAGTTTCCCCAATGTACCATGCCTCGGGACATGGTACATTGGGGAAACTATGCAGACGCTGCGACAACGGATGAATGAACACCGCTCGACAATCACCAGGCAAGACTGTTCTCTTCCTGTTGGGGAGCACTTCAGCGGTCACGGGCATTCGGCCTCTGATATTCGGGTAAGCGTTCTCCAAGGCGGCCTTCGCGACACACGACAGCGCAGAGTCGCGGAGCAGAAACTGATAGCCAGGTTCCGCACACACAAGGACGGCCTCAACCGGGATATTGGGTTTATGTCACACTATTTCACATAAATATTTCTGCTTTTTTCCTCCTGAGTCTTTATCATGCGATCCTAGAATCAGAATTTATGTCACACTATTTGTAACTCCCACAGTTGCGTGGACCTGCAGAGTTTCACTGGCTGTCTTGTCTGGAGACAATACACATCTTTTTAGCCTGTCTTGATGCTCTCTCCACTCCCATTGTTTTGTTTCTTAAAGACTGGATTAGTTGTAAGTATTCGCATTCCAACCATTATTCATGTAAATTGAGTCTGTGTCTTATAAGTTCTGTTTGTGAACAGAATTCCCACTCACCTGAAGAAGGGGCTCAGAGCCTCGAAAGCTTGTGTGGCTTTTGCTACCAAATAAACCTGTTGGACTTTAACCTGGTGTTATCTAACAGGAAGCAGAGAGTTGGAATAAATGGGTGCTTTTCTGGTTGGCAGTTGGTGACCGGTGGCGTGCCGCAGGGATCGGTGCTGGGGCTTCAACTGTTTACTATTTACATAGATGATCTGGAGGAGGGGACTGAGTGTAGGGTATCAAAGTTTGCTGGTGACACGAAGATGAGTGGGAAAGCGAATTGCATGGAGGACGCGGAAAGTCTGCAGAGAGATTTGGATAGGCTGAGCGAGTGGCCGAGGATCTGGCAGATGGAATATAACGTTGGCAAATGTGAGGTTATCCACTTTGAAAGAAATAATAGTAAATTGGAATATTATTTAAATGGAGAAAAATTACATCATGCTACTGTGCAGAGGGACCTGGGGGTCCTTGTGCACGAACCGCAAAATCTCAGTCTGCAGGTGCAGCAGGTGATCAAGAAGGCGAATGGAATGTTGGCCTTTATCGCAAGGGGGATAGAATATAAAAGCAGGGAGGTCTTGCTGCAACTATACAAGGCACTGGTGAGGCAGCAACTGGAGTACTGAGTGCAGTTTTGGTCCCCTTATTTGCGAAAGGATATATTGGTCTTGGAGGGAGTGCAGAGAAGGTTCACCAGGTTGATACCGGAGATGAGGGGTGTAGCTTATGAGGAGAGATTGAACAGATTGGGTCTGTACTCGTTGGAGTTTAGAAGGCTGAGGGGTGATCTTATAGAGACATATTAGATAATGAAGGGGCTGGATAAGGTAGAAGTAGAGAGATTCTTTCCACTTAGAAGGGAAACCAGAACTAGAGGGCACAGCCTCAAAATAAGTAGGGGCCGGTTCAGAACAGAGTTGAGGGGGAACTCCTTCTCTCAGAGGGTAGTGAATCTCTGGAATTCTCTGCCTATTGAAGTGGTGGAGGCTTCAGGTCAGCCATGATCTTGTTGAATGGCGGGGCAGGCTCGAGGGGCTAGATGGCCTACTCCTGCTCCTATTTCTTATGTTCTTATGTTCTTGGATGAAGTCAAATATCCTTGAATTTTTTTCTGGAATGCAGACATTTCACAAACTTTAAGTTGGACACGTGGGCCAGTGTTTGGGTCCTGCAATCATAATATTGGTAGCAAATAAACTTTGAGCTGATGTATGTCATCCTTAACCAGTCTTACTTTCTCTTAAGCAGAGATGCTTGCATAGCCCTGAATCAACTCAAAACAGCAAAAGAGGTCAAGACAACCATAATCATAAATTATACTACTGAGAGCTTAAATAAAAAGAATATCCTGACTAAGGCACTATTATTATCCTTTACAGAACAGGTTTGTCCATTTTTGTTTTTGGAAAGTCCTTGGACATGGTTCTCCCATCCCACTATGCTACTTTTTAAACACAGCAGGCCAGGAGATTCTCACATCAGCCAATTTGCGGGGCTCATGCATGCATTACTGCCGCAATAGCATCTCCTAGCACCAGATTTCCGGTGGCATCAGATCCGTGCCAGAAATCGGCGGGAAGGTGCGAAGACCATTTAGATGGTCATTTAAATATAATTTCAATTTATTTCGTGAGCCTGGGACTGACGTGTACAGGCCTGCTAGTATCTTACTATCCACCAGTCATTCATTCCAGCAGGGATTACAGTAAATACCCACTAACGGGAACTAGCAGCCTGACTCCGCTGAAGTGATGAGGGGGGCAAATGGGCCTCCCCAGAGGATCGGTTGACGAGGAGGGTAGCCATCCTCGCAGTGCCAGCCTGGTCTCCCTGGCACTGCCCAAGGGACAAAGTGCCAATTCCCAGGGGCACCTTGGCATTGCTCATCAGGCTTGGGGCAGTGCCAAGGGGGTGAGCATGTGGGGGTAGGCATCGGGGTGGGGCCTGGTGAGCCAATCAGTGGGGGTAGGGGTCCCACTGCCACTCTGCTGACAGGATCGGTGGGTGAAGGAGGGAGGAGAGTGATCAGGGTGGGCTGGGGGTTCTGCCTGCTGGTGAGGTGGGGGGGGGGTTGGGACTCCAGAGGGGTTTTGGGACTGCAGAGGTTGGGGAATTGGAGGGAGGGAGGCTGGAGATCATGGAAGGGTGGGGGGGGCGGGGCGCGGTTTGGGGCTGGCCCAGGAATGATAGGGTGGACAGCGATCGAACTGTGGGGAATGGAGGGCTGGTGGGGATCGCATAACTGTCCAACGATTGAGGTGGCCAGCAATCAGGAGGCCAGCAGTGCAGGGCCACTGCGCATGCGCCGATCCCGGTGCTGACAGATCAGTGCATGTGCAGTGGCCCACTCTGCGCTATTCTGCTGGCCTCCTGGTGGGAATAGGCCCCGCCCCCTGATTTTTTAATGATATACACCCTAGTGACCTCTGCAGTGCACAGAGTGTAGGAAATTTTTCTTTGAACTCCCGCTGAAAAAACCAGTGTGAATTACTCCAGTTTTCATGCGATTTCGACACTTGGTATTTTTTAGGAGAATTGCGGCCCTCATTGGTTAGACTAACCTACTATTCAGATCGTTATAGTAATATCCAAGGAGTGGCCACCACCAAGTTGAATAACAAAAAAAGATTTATTCATGGAACTAATGTGCAGAGAGTGAGAAAGTTGCTATTGATTACTTTGACTCCAGAATGATTGGGAGAGCCCAAACTCAGCCCCAGGATTTGCACACTTCAGCCTGATTCACCAAAAAAGTCACAAGACCCCCAAAATCTTGCCCCTTAAAGGGGCTTGTTACTACATCCCTCCCTCTTTAAGTCCCTTGTGAACATATATCAACAGAAGTTAATTTTTAAAAATTTAACACAATAAATAAATGCGAGGTGATGTATTTTAGTTGATTAAACCAGGGCAGGACTTACTCAGTTAATGGCATGGCGTTGGGAGTGTTACAGAGCAAAGAGATCAAGGGGTACATGTTCATAGCTCCTTGAAAGTGGAGTCACATGCGGATAGAGTGGTGAAGAAGACATTCAGCATGTTTGGTGTCATTGGTCAGAACATTGAATACAGGAGTTGGGATGACTTGTTGAAGATGTACAAGACATTGGTAAGGCACTTGGAATACTGTGTACAGTTCTGGTCACCCTGAGATGTTAAGGGGTTAACATCCCATGAATTTGCTATGATCTTGGCCATTTGAAAAACTTAACTACATTTTGTTGTTGTTCACAATTTGTTCAAAATCAGCATATATTCCCTATTCTGAATTGCTCCTGATCTTGAAGATAAACTCCTGCTCGAATAGACCGGTCTAGGCTGGACTCTGCTGATGTGTCCTTGTTTCTGGGAGATAACATTCGCTTTATGTGCAAAGTAGCCTTTCAAGATATATGGGAAACGTTTATTATCTCACACTGGAACAATGGTAGACATGTAGTTTCTATGGCAACCGGGTGGTTTGGGGGGGGAGGGGGGCGTTTTCGACATATTTATGTTTTTTCTCAAACTGTCTTTGTATTTTACTGTGGCTAAGCACGTGATTTGGGTGAAGTAATGCTGTGTATGTGACTAATACCAGTAAAAAAAGAGTGTAAAGGGAGAGACATCCCCCTGTTCGAGGTAGTATTGCTTGGCTAGACTCAGAACACTGTGCTGAGTTAGAAAAGCGATTCTCCAAAAAGTTTGTACTTGCTTAAAATTAAAGGACTGAGTTTTCTTTATAGATCAGTGTTTTGCTCTTGCATCATGTACGCAAGGGTTTCTGAAAATGAACCAATACAACCCTATTATAGAAAGGATATTATTAAGCTAGAAGGAGTGCATAAAAGATTGACGAGGATGCTACTGGGGCTTGATGGTTTGAGTTATAAAGAGAGGTTGGATAGACTGGGACTTTTTTCTCTGGTGCGTAGAAGGTTGAGGGGTGATCTTATAGAGGTCTATAATATGGTCGAATTTCTGATTCAGATGGAAGAGGAGAAAGTTTGGTCCCAAACCAGTGTCCTCTGTTTGAACAGAGGGAAATATGATAGGATGAGGGATGAATTGGCTAAGGTAGACTGGGAGAGCAGGCTGGCAGGTAGGATAGCTGAGGAACAGTGGAGGATTTTTAAGGAGATCCTTTTCAGTTCTCAGCAAAAATATATTCCAGCAAAAAACGAGGATTGTAAGAAAAGGGAGAACCAGCCGTGGATAACGAAGGAAATAAAGGAGAGTATTAAAATAAAAACAGCTGCGTACAGAGTGGCCAAAAATAGTGGAGAAACAAGTGATTGGGAAAAATTTAAGAAACAACAAAGAGAGACTAAGAAAGCGATAAAGAAAGGAAGGATAGACTATGAAGCTAGGCTAGCAACTAATATAAAAAATGATAGTAAAAGTTTTTATAAATATATAAAAAGGAATAGAGTGGCTAGAGTGAATGTTGGACCCTTGGAGGACGAGAGGGGGGAGTTAATAGTGGGAAATGAGGATATGGCTGAGTCTTTAAATAAGTTTTTTGTGTCGGTCTTCACGGTGGAGGACACAAATAGTTTGCCAAATATTAACGATAGAGGGTTGGCAGCAGGAGAAATACTTAATACAATTAATGTTACCAGAGAGGCAGTGCTGGGTAGACTAATGGGACTGAAGGTGGACAAGTCCCCGGGTCCGGATGGAATGCATCCCAGGGTATTGAAAGAAATGTCAGAGGTAATAGTGGATGCGTTAGTGATTATTTATCAAAACTCGTTGCATTCTGGGGTAGTGCCGGTTGATTGGAAAACGGCTAATGTTACGCCGCTGTTTAAAAAAGGAAGGAGACAAAAGGCGGGTAACTATAGGCCGGTCAGCTTAACGTCTGTAGTAGGGAAAATGCTGGAATCCATTATTAAAGAGGAGATAGCAGGGCATCTGGATAGAAATGGTTCGACCAATCAGACGCAGCATGGATTCATGAGGGGAAAGTCGTGCTTGACGAACATGTTGGATTTTTATGAAGATGTGACTAGGGCGGTTGATGGAGGAGAACCGGTGGATGCGGTGTTTTTGGATTTCCAAAAGGCGTTTGATAAGGTGCCCCATAAAAGGCTGCTGAAGAAGATTAGGGCACACGGAGTTGGGGGTAGTGTGTTAAAGTGGATTGGGGACTGGCTATCCGACAGGAAGCAAAGAGTCGGAATAAATGGGTGTTTTTCCGGTTGGAGGAAGGTAACTAGTGGCGTGCTGCAGGGATCGGTACTCGGGCCGCAACTATTTGCCATTTATATAGATGATCTGGAGGAGGGGATGGAGTGTAGGGTAACGAAGTTTGCAGACGACACAAAGATAAGTGGAAAAGTGAATCGTGTGGAGGACGGAGAAGATCTGCAGAGAGATTTGGACAGGCTGAGTGAGTGGGCGAGGATATGGCAAATGGAGTATAACGTTGAGAAATGCGAGGTTATACACTTTGGAGGAAATAATAACAAATGGGATTACTATCTCAATGGAAACAAATTAAAACATGCTACCGTGCAAAGGGACCTGGGGGTCCTTGTGCATGAGACGCAAAAGCCCAGTCTGCAGATACAACAGGTGATCAAGAAGGCAAATGGGATGTTGGCCTATATCGCGAGTGGGATAGAATATAAAAGCAGGGATGTCTTGATGCACCTGTACAGGGCATTGGTGAGGCCGCAGCTGGAATACTGTGTGCAGTATTGGTCCCCTTATATGAGGAAGGATATATTGGCATTGGAGGGAGTGCAGAGAAGGTTCACCAGGTTGATACCGGAGATGAGGGGTTTGGATTATGAGGAGAGGCTGAGGAGATTGGGTTTGTACTCGTTGGAGTTTAGAAGGATGAGGGGGGATCTTATGGAGACTTATAAGATAATGCGGGGGCTGGATAGGGTGGAGGCGGAGAGATTCTTTCCACTTAGTAAGGAAGTTAAAACTAGAGGACACAGCCTCAAAATAAAGGGGGGTCGGTTTAAGACAGAGTTGAGGAGGAACTTCTTCTCCCAGAGGGTGGTGAATCTCTGGAATTCTCTGCCCACTGAGGTGGTGGAGGCTACCTCGCTGAATATGTTTAAAGCGCGGATGGATGGATTCCTGATCGGTAAGGGAATTAAGGGTTATGGGGGTAAGTGGTACTGATCCACGTCAGATCAGCCATGATCTTATTGAATGGCGGGGCAGGCTCGAGGGACTAGATGGCCTACTCCTGCTCCTATTTCTTATGTTCTTATAAAATAATGAGGGGCATAGATCAGCTAGATAGTCAATATCTTTTCCCAAAGGTAGGGGAATCAAAACTAGAGGGCATAGGTTTAAGGTGAGAGGGGAGAGATACAAAAGTGTCCAGATGGACAACTTTTTCCACAGAGGGTGGGGAGTGTCTGGAACAAGCTGCCAGAGGTAGTAGTAGAGGCGGGTACAATTTTGTCTTTTAAAAAGCATTTAGATAGTTACATGGGTACGATGGGTATAGAGGGATATGGGCCAAATGCAGGCAATCAGGACTAGCTTAGGGGTTTAAAAAAGGTAGGCATGGGCAAGTTGGGCCGAAGAGCCTGTTTCCATGCTGTAAGCTTCTATGAGTCTGTTTCACACAGATACGTGGCAGATGGAATTTAACCTTGTCAAGTGTGAGGTGAAACATTTTGGAACGAGTAATTTGATAAGGAAGTACTCAATGAATGGTAGGACACTGGGAAGTTCTGTGGAACAAAGGGAGCTTGATGTGTTTGTCCACAGATCTCTGAAGACGGAAGGGCATGTTATTACAGTGGTGAAAACGGCATAAGAGACACTTAACTTTATCAATCTTGTTGTATAGAACTTTGGTGAGGCCACAGCTAGAGTACTAGAAATCATAGAAATCATAGAAACCCTACAGTGCAGAAGGAGGCCATTCGGCCCATCGAGTCTGCACCGACCACAATCCCACTCGGGCCCTACCCCCTCATATTTACCCACCAATCCCTCTAACCTACGCATCTCAGGACTCTAAGGGGCAATTTTTAACCTGGCCAATCAACCTAACCCGCACATCTTTGGACTGTGGGAGGAAACCGGAGCTGTGTGCAGTTCTGCTCGCCACATCATAGGAAGAATGTGATTGCACTGAAGAGGCTGCAGAGGAGTTATGAAGAGAGGTTGGGTAGGCTTGGGTTGTTATCCTTGGATCAGCGAAGACCGAGGGGCAACCCACCTTCCCATGAGGATCTGCACCAGGTGGCCATTAGTACAGGTCCTGACAATCACGGACCTGACGTGTTGGACACCAAGTGGGTCAAGAGGTATGTTCAAAGCATATGTGCCCTCTGCCGCTGCCAAACTGCAGAGGAAGGGTCCCCCAAGAGTCCTAGGAGTTGGATCAGGCTGGGGGCAAGGGGTTAATCTCACCAATGTCCCCTGGGATGGGGATATTGTGGCTAGACTGCCCCTTCTAGCCCTTGCAGTCCTGAAAATTGCTGCTGGCATGGTGATTTCAGGCAGCTCTGTGATAAACATCTTCATTCCCGTCTGTTGGCTGTGAAAATTTTGAAGAGCTGTGACGAAGGGTCATCCTGACGTGAAACGTTGGCTCTACTCTCTCTCCACAGATGCTGTCAGACCTGCTCAGATTTCCCATCATTTTCTGTGTTTGTTTCACTTTAATCTCTTTGCCCTCTGGTCACTTGGCAAGCTTTTAACTCACTGTAGCACTCCATTCTGAAGCAGGGATTTCCCTTTCTCTCTGTCAGGAGCTGCAGGTGTGAGCAGACCTCGGAAGTCCTCTGACAGAGTGGAGATGTCAATTTCACTGGTAAGGAGAGGCAGGGTGAGGGAGGGGGGGCGGTTCCCTTCTCCACAGCTGTTATCTCAGTCCAGCCATGACACCCCTATCCCAGGGGAGAGTGGCAAGGTCAACTCCTTGCCCCACTCTGAGTCCACCCAACCACCAGGACCTTTGGGGGACCCTTCCTCTGCAGCCTGGCAATGGCAGAGGGCAAATTGGCACTGCATGCACCTCTCTGACCAACCCGCCCACTTGGGGTCCAAGGTGCCAGGCAGGGTGTCAGTGCACCATTGACACTGCCAATAGGCCTGAATGTATAGTCTGAGTCTGAGGGGTAAGGAAGGCGGAGTAGGCATCTGAGGATGCTGAGTGGGGGGGCTGGGGGAGAAGGGCTGAGTGGGAACTTGAGGGGATTGTGGGTCAGGATGGTGAGGGCCTGAGGGGTTAACCCTCATGCTGGTGTGGTGTGGGGGAAGAGGGTGACCCGTTATTTGAGTGGTTGGGGTGGAGGATGCCACTCCTTGCTGAGAGGTAGGTGTTCCCCCAGTTAGTGGAAGGGTCACCATTTCCATTTTTGTGGGGGGGGGGGGCAGTCTCCATCCGCAGAGATTGGTCCTTTTCATCTGAACATCAGGGCTGGCTGGCATGATTTGCAGGACGAATCCATCAGGTGGCAGAATTCCAGCTGAGACATTCCCAACACCAGTGGGAAACACTGTGACTTTTTCATTGACATGGGCTCTTTGTGTTGATTCGAGAGAATTGCTGCCAAAGTCAGTCTGTCAGGGGATTTCCTCTCCCTCTGGTAGCGATTTGCTCAATATGAGGTGCCTCAACAGTAGAGGTAGATTCGTTTTTACTTTCAGAAATTGACCTTCGAATTTGTAAAGATGCAGCAGTCCAGATCACTTCCCCAATTCCCACTGGACGACTACTCCACCTTTCCTCAGGCTGACTTGTTTCCATATTGCTTTCAACCAATACAACATCACTGGTGTACTTACTCGAAGTGGACTGCCCCACTGGCTTCTATGCGATTCCCTTCTTCCCAAGTGATCGAGATTCTTCTTCAGTATTTTACCGTAAACTTCTACTTCATGCAAGTCTGGGCCTGTCCTAGCCACAACACCTGGGATCCAATTCTGACCAGTTTCAAAAATGTTAACATACACTAGATCATCCACTTTGAATATTTTCTCAGGCTTTGTTGGAATCATAATGTTTCATTTAAACACTCTGCTGTGGCTCCATCCTCCCTGCCAAATTTGGGAACAGCAGGTCCAATTGGGTTCCAACATGTTTACCCCATCAGCAAATCAACAGGAGTTATTCTCACTGTCCTTTGCGGCATCGTTCTACAGGTAATGAGAAAACAGGATAATATGATCTATAGGGTTGCTGGGTTGTTTTTTTCCTGGCTGCTTTAAAAGTCTGCAAAGCCCTCTCAGCCAGCCCATTTGAGGAGGGCTGGTAAGATGTGGTACAAATGTGCTTGGTGCCATTTGACGAACAGGAAATGCTGGAACTCCTCACAAGTAAATGCTATCCCATATCTGAAACCAATATCTCAAGCAAACCTTGGGTGACAAAGGTTGCCTGAACTTTTCAACTATTGCAAAAGAAGTTGTGGAATTCATTTCATTATTGTCCAGACACTTTGCGTATATGCCCACTATAAATAGGAACACTGTTGTTATCACCCCCAGGATTTGCTTAGGGAATCACTGATTGACCCCTCTGTAGGTCTCGTTGAATATAAGCTCCTTGGGAATTGGTAATTAACTCACTAGGTGGAGCTCGTACATCGAGTCCTATATAACGTAGGCCCCTGAGTGGGTCCATTTTTGCATTGTCTCAATTGGGACCTTTTGTGTTCATCATAGGCTTGTGGTTTTGCTTTACTTTATTTTTAATAAAACACTGTTCCTTTACAGTTGACGCTTGGAATTATTATACTGGTGATGAGGTAAAAGGAAAGTTTCAGTAACCCTGCTGATCAGATCCTGGTAGGCCTGTATCATTCAGTTTTTGCAATGTTATTCTTTGAGAAATTGGAGCCATACAATGCAAGTATTGAGGACTGGCCACAACAAGCTGAGAGTATGGGGCACTTCTCTCGAGCTAACAAAATAGAAGGAGATAACGGCAAAAGATTCACCTAATGACAGTGTATGGGACTGCAACATTCAATATTATAAAAAGTCTGGTATCCAGCAACACCGGATTCCAAGACCTTGGAGGAGTTGGTGGAAATGCTGAGAGACCATTTAGTACGTAGCATAAATGATCTAGCAACCCAAAGGCGGCTTTTGGATTTTCAAAAAGCCATAGTGCTGGCATTATCTCATAAAAATGCAGAGAAAGGTGCCCAAGAGCTGCAAGGACCTACAGATAACATTGTCCTTAGGCTCGGGTGAGCCCCCTACCACAGGCCCTGGTCCGCATTTGAACATACTTGTGACCCCCAGTCTTGGGTGAAGAAATGCAAGCAATCAGGAAATACCAGCACTGGGCAAGAGGGAGTCCCACAATTTAGAGAGCAGCCAGCACAACAATACTGTGCATGCAACCAGGTAGCCCGCTCCAAGCAAGGTTACCAAAATAAGCAGAGTATGCAGTGCCCATATAGAAAGGCGAAGTCACCCCAAAACAGAATGCATCAAATAAGTCAGGCTGAAGAGGAGGAACCAGCACAATTAAATTGTGCCACCACACCAAAGATGGCCCCAATACAGATACAGTTCCAAGTGAATGGACACCCATTGAATATGGATGAGGAAACAGGTGCAGCAGTATCCAGTGGCGACAAATTTTCAAAATGGGTGCTGATAGCTTATATGAGGTAATAGGAAAGTACCCAGAGGTTTTCCAGACAGGTCTTGGAAAAATAAAAGGAGTCAAGGCAACCATTTACTTAGACCTGGATGCTCAACTGAGATTGTTTAAGGCAAGACCAGTTCCATACACACAAGTGAAAGTAGAGACCAAACTAAAGTGATTAGAAGAGCTGGGGATAATGCAACCTGTGCAATTTTCTGAGTGGGCCACACCCATAGTCCAGTGTTGAAGCCAAACAAAATTCGCCTCTGTGGTGATTATAAAATGATGCTGAACAGAGCATCTCATTTGGACAAATATCCAATGCTGCAAATAGACGATCTCTATGCAAAATTATCCGGTGGCCAGATTTTCACAAAGCTGGATATGAGTCACATGTACCTCCAATTAAACTTAGAAGCGTCATCAAGAAAGTATATGACAGTAAACATGCACAAGGGTTTGTACGAATATACTCATCTAGAGTATTTAGACGAAGTCTTACAATGGTTTTCAGAAGCCGGGGTCAGACTTAAAAGAGAAAATGTATTTTTCAAGCAGCTGAAGTAACATACCTCAGATAGAGGGCTGACAAAGAAGGCCTACACTCAGTCAAAGAAAAGGTAAGAGCCATAAAAGAGGCTCCAACACCAAGGAATACAATGGAATTAAAATTGTTTCTTGGCCTCATAAATTATTATGAAAAGTTCATTCCAAACTTGGCAACCTTACTGGCACCCTTACACACTTAGTTGAAAAAAACATCAGAAGTGGGCATGGAAAGAACCATAAGAGGACATTTTTGTGAGGATCAAGCATCAATTGCAGTTGGATAACATGTTGACCCACTTCAGCCTGGGAAGACCATTGGTCATAATATATGACACCTCTCCTTATAGAATAGATGCAGTATTGTCCAAAGGATGGAGCTCCCGGTTGCATATGCCTCGAGGACATTAGCTGATGCAGAAAGAAGGTTCACGTAGATTGGAAAAGAGGGTTTGGCAATGGTCTTCACAGTGAAGAAATTCCATCAGTATGTGTATGGTCAACATTTTACCATTGTAACAGACCACAAACCTCTGTTGGGCCTTTTTTCCAAGCACAAAACAATTCCTCCTATTGTGTCAGCTCGAATACAGCGATGGGCACTATCATTTAGGCACTATGAGTACACCCTGGAACATACACCAGGGACACAAGTTGCCTACGCAGATGCCCTGAGTCGCTTACCTTTGCCCACAAGCTTACCAATTTTGGCCAAACAAATTTGGACTTTGACTTGAAACCATCCCAGATTGGAAAAATTAAGCCACATAATATTAAAGGGAGGAATGCAAGAGTGTCCCGCACAAGACTTGAAGCTGTATGCAACAAAATACCTTGAATTAAGCATAGAAGATGGCATTATCCTATGGGGAGTCCAGTTGGTTATACACATCCCACCCAAAAGCCTATCCTTCAAGAACTTCATAGTGGCCATCCAGGAGTATCAAAAATGAAGATGTTAGCGAGAAGCTACATCTTATGGCCTGGAATAGGTGGGGATGTAGAGAAGATGGTAAAAACATGCTGAATGTACCAAGAAAACCAGAAGTCACCATCAGTAGCTTCACTACACCTCCACCCCTGGGAATGGCCAGGAAAATCATGAGTTTGAGTGCATGCAGTTTTCGCAGGACCATTTGTGAGCTCAATGTTTCTGATAGTAATCAATGCCCACTCTTACTGGATGGAGGCGCATCAGATGACATCCACCACCTCACAGAACATGATAGAGAGACTTAGGCAATCTTTTAGTACTCTTGGTATCCCAGATGTTTTGTGACAGGTATTGGAATCCCCCCCATTTACCAGCAGGGGAATTAGGACATTTATGGACCAGGTTAAGTCTTACCTCCTCGAACTTAAGTGGAAGAATTGAAGAAAAGCAAGCAGCCCAAAAATGGGACCATGATAGACTAAAAGCTGATAGAATTTTTTGCCAGGAGACATGGTCCAAGTGCGAAATTTTAGAAACAGGTAGAGCTCATATACTGACCCCTGTATAAAGCAGGCCCGAGTGGGTCGATTACGGCATTGTCCTGGTTGAGATCTTTTGTGTTCACCACAGGCTTGTGGTTTTGCTTTAGTTTATTTTGTGCAATGAAGCACTGTTTCTTTACAGCTGACTCCTGGAGTTATGATAATTTTACCCAAGAATGAGCCTACAATATCAACATGCAACGGAATTCTACCATCTTACCTGCCACGTTTTGGAGCGGGCAAGGGGCAGACAACGGAAACGCTCGTTGACCTCGGACGGGAATTTCCGGTCTCGCTCGAGCGAGGCCATGAAATCCTGCCCATGGAGTCTGCCCATGGCTGACCTGGCCATTTCCAAGGGAGCATGGGGGTTGCTAACTGAAGCTTTTGTTGAACCTGGCACTGGTTGCACTTTTAAACCATGTTCTCTATGTCTGTGTCTATATCGGGCCATCACACATTGCTGCAAGCCAATATTTTAAGTTGAACATCCCTGGGTGGGCACTCTATAGTTTCTCCAATAATAACTTCCTGCCATGCACAGAGACAACCACTCTAGCTCCCCACAGAAGGATGCCATCCACGCAGCTCAGTTCATTGCTCCTTGTTTGAAAGTTGTTCTGACATCCCATCGTAATGCCAGTGCCAGTGGGGGCGATTATCCCAGCCCGCTGCACTGCTTTTGTGGCGTGGCGGGCTGGCTGGGAGATTCAAGCGGAGGCCGTTTCACAGGCTTTCCGTTAGGCGTCACGGCCTCCGAGTGTCTGGCAGCCAGATTTCGGAACCGTCAGCTCCACGGCGGAAATCAGCGAGGAACTGCACAAATTAAAATACGCATTTAAATACAACTTGTATGCGAGGGCCCTGGCTGGGGAAGCTCCGCTGACGCCTTTCCTCCACAGCATCAAGCAGGCGGTCCCGATTGGCCTCGGCGAATCTTGGGGCAGGTTTCCTGGAAGACAGCTTTGTGGCGTGACTGGCAGCTTATATCGAGTTCTGGCTTATTAGGGGAGTCATGATGTGGAGATGCCGGCGTTGGACTGGGGTAAACACAGTAAGAAGTTTAACAACACCAGGTTAAAGTCCAACAGGTTTATTTGGTAGCAAAAGCCACACAAGCTTTCGAGGCTCTGAGCCCCTTCTTCAGGTGAGTGGGAATTCTGTTCACAAACAGAACTTATAAGACACAGACTCAATTTACATGAATAATGGTTGGAATGCGAATACTTACAACTAATCCAGTCTTTAAGAAACAAAACAATGGGAGTGGAGAGAGCATCAAGACAGGCTAAAAAGATGTGTATTGTCTCCAGACAAGACAGCCAGTGAAACTCTGCAGGTCCACGCAACTGTGGGAGTTACAAATAGTGTGACATAAATTCTGATTCTAGGATCGCATGATAAAGACTCAGGAGGAAAAAAGCAGAAATATTTATGTGAAATAGTGTGACATAAACCCAATATCCCGGTTGTAAGTATTAGTTGTAAGTATTCGCATTCCAACCATTATTCATGTAAATTGAGTCTGTGTCTTATAAGTTCTGTTTGTGAACAGAATTCCCACTCACCTGAAGAAGGGGCTCAGAGCCTCGAAAGCTTGTGTGGCTTTTGCTACCAAATAAACCTGTTGGACTTTAACCTGGTGTTGTTAAACTTCTTATTAGGGGAGTGCAGGTGCAGTGAGTGTTGCCAGTCAAGGGCCTGTTGGCAACAAATCCTTGTGAAAAATTTTGAAGGTTGCTTTCAATTGAGTGTCATTCATCCCTCAGGATGCTGACTGGCTGCCATTCAATAAGCTGCTGTATCCAAGGGATGTCCAAAATTCAGGGCTCCTAATCGATAAGCTGTTGTGTCCAAGGCGGGTGCTATACTCAGGGCTCCCATTCAAGAGAGGGAATGCTCACAAGCTGGGGTTTTGCATGCCAGCACAACACAAGTTCTTTGCAGGGCAGCAGTGAGGTCAGTATGTTCAAGGGATGGAGGGATGGGGTACCCACATTATCCTGGATCGATGGGGGCATGGGGTGAGTGGGCAGTCTGTGTGTGTGAGTGGGGGGGGGGGGGGGGGGGCAGCGATGTCTGTATGGGCAGCGATGTCTGTATGGGGAGGAGGGGGCAGCGATGAGGCCAGCGATGTCTGTGGGGGATTGTGGGGCCAGCAATGTCTGTGGCGGTTGGATGCTGGGAGGTCTTTTCAGTGTTCTCCCAGATATGTGTGCATGCACGGGTTCCCATTCATTGCGCCAATTTCAGGCTCTTTAGTGTGAATAGGCCCCTCCCCTGAACGTTTAATGATATTCACAGTTGTGATCTCTGCATTACACAAAGTGGGGAAATTCGGGTGTGAAGTTGTATTGAAAAAACAGTGGTGATCTAGACCAGTTTTCTCGCCAATTCAACACTTTTGGGGGAATCTCTCCCTGAAGGTCTACTTTTGACTTTAAACAATTGCACATGCAAAATTGCACACATGCAGTAGTTTCTTAGTACAGGTACATAGTTATTTCAGATTTCAGCAACAAAAGGGAAGTTCTCTGTCTGCTTTGAAAGTGATTAACAGCACTAAAGGTGTAGCAACCCTCCCACCGCACAGAAGAAAATTTCAAGTTCCAAGTTTCAAGATCAAAACGTAAAGCCACTATTCAGGGCTTCGTGGCAGCATTGCAGTGGGGCTCATTCAACTTGCCCCAGAAGTGCATGTTCTATAACTCCCAAACCCCAGAGATGACAGTGTATAGAAACTTTTTCAACTGTGACATCATTGGTAAACTACCAGTTATGTCCACATGAGACTAGATGATTCCATACCACCAACAATCTATGCTCCAAGAAGAGTACCAGTAGCCATGTAGCACAAAGTTGTTAATGAGCTGCATTGGATGATGACACTAGGGGCACGATTTTACCATTGCGTTGCACCCGTTTCCGGGCGCGAAAACTTGGTAAAATCGGGCGTGAGGCAAATAGCTCGGTCAGTGCCCACGTCTGTGCCGATTTCCCCTTTACCAAGGCATGAAAATGTCCGCGATCGGCACTGTGCTCAAAACGGGCGCGACATCAATTTAAATGCATTTGCATGCATTTAAATTGACTTAATGAGCTGGACGCCCAAACTTACCTGCATTTCCCCCTTTACCATCACATTCGCCCATCCAGATTTGGCATGAAACAGACATGCTCGGCAAAGGTCTGTTTTGGATGCTCCAGCTATTGAAGAGGTAAGTTCAGAGCTTCCTACAGCTCTCTCAGATCGGTGGTGGAGGGGCCGGTAGGCGGGCCAGATCGTTCTCTGGTTGGGGGTGGCGGGCGGGAGAGGAGGAGGGAGGCCAGATCATTCTCTGGCGAGAGGGCAGGGTGGAGGGAGGAGAAGGGAGGCCAGATCATTCTCTGGCCAGGGCGGTGGGGGGGAGCAGGGAGGAAGAGGGAGGCCAGATGGATCTCTGGTGGGAGGAGCAGGGGTAGGGGGGGTCCGCTGCCACTCTGCAGACGATCGGTGGGGGGGGAGGGGGGGATCCACTGCCACTCTGCTGGCGATCGGTCTGGGTAGCAGGAGGGGTGGATAAGGGGGATAGTTATGTTGTGGGGTGGGGCAATGCTGTGGGGGCCATCGCTCCCGGTTTGCGGCCCAGGAGCAATGTGGCAGGGGAGCGTTTTCACTTTTTCTTTTTAACTGCGCATACCCAGTTGAAGGCTCCGATCGGAGCAGCAGCATTTCAGGTGCGATAAGCCTCGCCCACAGCGCGATTTGGACTCACGACTTTTTTCAGGCTGAGTGCATTTGGGGGCGCCTGAGGACAGGCTTACAAGTCGGATCTGAATCACACCCAGATTCAGCATTTAGAATCAAAATGGTAAAATCGGGCCCTAGGTGTCATGACTGCTATAGACGACTCACGGAATGGGTTTCAGTAATGGTAGCTGCAATAACAAAAGATGGCATGGTCAGGATATGTATTGACGCAGTGCACTTGAATAAAGTGCTCCTTAGACCACCCCATCCTAAGACAACAATAGAACAGGTGATAGCGAACATACCAAATACCAAGGTGTTCAGCATTCCTATGGGTTCTGGCAGATCCCATTCGATAAGGAATCCTCAAAACTACCCACATTCATGTCTCCAGTAGGTATATATTGTTTTCTTCGTATGCCCGATGAGATTATCACTGGCACTGAGGTTTTCCAACAATAACTCTTTGCAGGCCAACCATGCGGGATCATTGTTGATGACATCCTTGCTTGGGGTTGAACTATGCGAGAACATGATGCACGTCTTCATCTGGTCCTTCCAATTAAAGCTTAATCTTGCAGAATGCAGATTCAGGGTCAGCCAGGTTCCCTACGTGCGCCATTTACTCACAATGGTGTAAAACCCGATCCAGATAAGACAAGGGCTATACAACAGATGGCCATGCCCATGGACAAGCACACTTGGTGTGACAAAATATCTTTGGAAGTTTGTCCCATGTTATAATGAGGTTACTGGAACTCTTCATCAACTTCTAGAAACATAGGAGCAGGTGTAGGCCATTCAGCCCATTGACCCTGTTCCTCCATTCAATGAGATATGTGGCCTAACTCCATATACCTGTTTTTGGTCATAATCCCTTAATGCATTTACTTAAAAAAAACGTTATCTCAAATTTAAAGATAGCAACTGATTTAATATCAACTCCCATTTGTGGAAGGGAGTTCAAAACCTCAACCACCCCTTGTGTGCAGAAGCTGTTCCTAATATCTCTCCTGAACAGTCTGACCCTAATTTTGGGACTGTGCCCCTTGTTCTAGAATCTCCAACTGGCAGAAATAGGTTATCTTTATCTAACCTAACTTTTCTTGTTAGTATCGTGAAGACTTTGATCAGATCACCTCTTAATCTTCTAAATTCTAGAGAAAATACATCTAATTTGTATAATCTTTCATGATTAAACCCCTGAAGCTAAAGTATAATTGTTGTACACCTATACTATACTCCTTTGTTGGAAGCCCTTGACGTTGGTGATTTAAGGAATCCACAACATTGTACAGTGTGGCTTATTCTGCTCTACCCATCTCCACACGAATCATTTACCCAATTCTGCATGAAGTAGTAATCTAACCAAAGATTTCAATTTTATATATTGCAATTCCAATTTCAGCAATGTTTCACGAGTAGTCTGAATGACTTGTTGTGTCTTTTGATGTTCTTTTTTGTTAAATATCAGTTAAGCACACTTTCTTCTGAAAAAAAGACTCATTTGTTGCTTACCTATCCATTTGTTAGCTTCTATAATCTTAGTAAACACATCCACGTCATTGTAGTCTTCGAAATTTGCTTTCAAATAATCTGAAAATCAATTAATAAGATTTAAGTTCCAGAAAAATCAATAATGATAATAATATTGAGTTTCTGAACATTGAGCAAATATTTCTACCCTCCATTATTGATTCTAAATATCAAATCTGAACTTTCCATTTTCTTACGCATCATTTTGAATGGAAAGCAGGTGGCCAGCCTTTGTTAGTCCACTATTCAATGCCCAATAAAAGAACGCCTATGTTCCATCAATTTTTCTTCAATTTCCAATACAAAGCATTACCAGTGTTCAACAATTCCTCCCAACATCATCATCAAGAAAAAGGACTTTCAGTCTTAAAAATTATACACAAACATATTTAATCATGATTAACCATTATTAAATGGAATATTTAACCAGCTGCAGGTGGGGGAATTGCAATCCAGGGAGGCTACCCAGCAAACCATATTGGATTGACCAGTAGCCTACAGGGAAGCGTCCCTCGTTCACAGGCACTCTGCACTTGATCAAGGACATGGCATTGGGAAGGGGTACCTGCAGGAAGCCATCTTCATACCTTTGCTGTCAACCCTCGTAGTCTCACACCCAAGGCCAGCAACGCATTCCTGACCTCTACCCTCCCCACCATACACGCTACTGTCTGGAATCGATGGTCAAACATTCTTGCAGACCTGAGTGATTGTCCAGCAGCTCTTGGGGAAGGATTTCCACCTCATTGGGGCCTTATTCGCAACGTCCAATAAAGTGTCTGATTACCTGGTGTTATGGTGGCCATGAAGGACATGGGGGATCATCGATAGATTTCTCAGTGGACTTCATGGAATACGAGCTTCCTTATTGAGTGAGCGGAGGCTCGCCCAATGAGAAGCAGAAAGCGGGAACTTATAAACCTGCTGCTCAAACTGCCTTTTGGCTGAATTACTACATTGGTGATGATGAGATAACATTTTTCTTTTCTCCATCCCTCCCTATGGACAACCTCCATAAATTAGGAATCTTCTCTAAGAAAATTACACCTCTTCTTGGGAAACTTGATCCCTATACAAGTGGGGAAGACTGAGCCCAATTTCAAGAGTACCTGCATGACTTCTTCCATACTAACAACATTGAAAGAGATGAAAAACAAAAGGTGGTGATATTGTTGGCGGCATACAGGGCCCCAACTTTTAGCATGATAAAAGTCTTACCAATTCAGATGCCCCTGATTCCAAAACTTTTAATGAGTTAGCAGACCTGGTGAAAAACCACTATATCCCAAAGCTCTCTGTCATACTCCAGAGATATCACTTCAATATGGCTGGACGAACCTGTCACGGAGTTCTTGGTTAGATTGCAGAAATTGGCAGAAAATTGCAAATTTGGACTGCTTCTGAATGAAATGTTGTGAGACAGATTGATTTGTGGCATAACTGACCCTAACTACCCAAAAGAAGCAGTTGGTAAAATCCAATTTGGACTTAAAAAAAAGCTATTGAAATAGCCTTATAACCTGAGAGCTCCGAAAAAAGGGCTCAGGAGCTACAGGGGCATCAGGCACCAATTTCCTTCTACAAGAGGAAGGAACCTCATGTAATCAGCCCTCACTGGAGAGTGCTTGTGTACATCAGGTGTTAAAAGGACTTTTTCGATATAGGAACCTATATCACCACCAGGCAGTCAAGGAAAGGCAGTGGCAATTTGATTTGATTTAATTTATTGTCACATGTAATCGCATACAATGAAAAGTATTGTTTCTTAAGCGCTATACAGACAAAACATATCATTCATAGAGTACATAAGGGAGAAGGAAGGAGCAGGTGCAGAATATAGTGTTACAGTCATCGCTAGAGTGTAGAGAATGATCACCTTAATATAACGTAGGTCCATTCAAAAGTCAGATTGTAGCAAGCAAGAAGCTGTTCTTGAGTCAATTGGTACGTGATCTCAGACTTTTGTATCTTTTCCCGACAGAGGAATATGTCCAGGATACATGGGTCCTTGATTATGCTGGCTGTTTTCCGAGGCAGCGGGAAGTGTATACGGAGTCAACAGATGGGAGGCTCATTTGCGTGATGGACTGAGCTATGTTCACTACCCTTTGTAGTTTCTTGCGGTCTTGGTCAGAGCAGGAGCCATACTAAGCTGTGATACATCTGGAAAGGATGCTTTCTATGGTGCATCTATAAAAATTGGTGAGAGTCGTAGCACACATGCTGAATTTCCTTTGTCTCCGAAGAAAGTAGGCTCCAAGAGTATAGAACATACTCCAGGAAGGTGCAGTTGCCAGAACACGGATTATTGCAAGCACTGTCAGAGGACACAACCAAGGTGAAGATTCAGGAACAGGCAAAACGTGTGCTGCCTAGTGAAAAAGCCAAGGCCAGTACATGAAGGTAGCCCTTCTTCCAGAGACAGGCATCATCACAACAAAAGTTGCCCCAATAATGATAGAATTTCTGGTGAATGGCCATCCCTTGAAGATGGAGGTGGATGCAGGAGCTGCAGTCCCCATCATCGGAGAATAGCGTCTCCAAACTGGCATCCAGCTGCTGAGTTTGGAAGTCATGAAGGTCAGACTAGCCACCTTCATGGGGGTATATTTACAAATGAAAGGCATCACAATGGTCCCAGTAACTTACACACAGTAATCAGCTCATCTCCCATTCATTGTTGTACGGGGGCATGGACCAAGCCTAATGGAGGGAGATTAGTTCCAGCAAATTTGTCTGAAATGGTTGGAGATCTTCAGATTAGATGTGGGGTTGGTGTACGAAGTTATTAGTAGATACCCTGGAGTTATCCAAGAAGGCCTGGGAAAAATAAAAAAGGCCAAGATCTATGTTGACCCCGATACTACACCTAGGTATTTCAGAGTTGGACCAATCCCCTACTTCATGCTAGAGAAGATAGAAACTGAACTAGGGTGGCTTGAAAATTTAGATATAATAAGGCTCACATAATTTGCTGAATGGGCTGTGCCTGTAGAACCTGCTCTTAAGCCCAACAAATCAGTTCATCTTTGTGGGGACAATAAACTAAGTTAGTTGGGTCTCCCAACTTGATAGGGATCCCATGTTCCAAATCGAAGATTTGAATGGCAAGCTAATTGGCTGCAAGACGTTCTCCACATTTGACATGAGCCACGCCTATCTTCAGCTTAAATTGGATGAGTACTCACGGAAATATGAGATGATCAACACACATAAGGGACTCTATGAGTACACTTGCTTGCTCTTTGGGGTCTCGTCAAAGTGCCCTATTTTCCAAAGAGTTATGGAGAACATCCTTCAAGGGCTGCTCAAGGGAACATTATACTTAGACCGAAGTATAGAAACTAGAAGCAGAAGTAGGTCATTCGGCCCTTTGAGCCCGGTTTGCCATTCATCTTGATCATGGCTGATCATCAAGTTCAATATCCTGATCCCCTCTTCCTCCCATATCTCTTGATCCCTTTAGCCCTAAGAATTATATCCAATTTCTTCCTGAAATCAGACAAGGTTTTGGCCTCGACTACATTTGGTGGTAGTGAATTCCACACGTTCACCACCCTCTGGGTGAAGAAATTTCTCCTCATCTCAGTCCTAAAGGTTTACCCCATATCCTCAAACTATGACCCTCAGTTCTGGAGTCCCCTAACATTGGGAATGTTCTTTTTGAATCTACCCTGTCTAACACTGTTAGAATTTTATAAGTTTCTTTGAGATCCCCTCTCACTTTTCCAAACTCCGGTGAATATAATCCTAACGGACTTAGTCTCTCCTCATATGACAGACCTGCCACCCCAGGAATCAGCCTATTAAACCTTCACCATATTCTCTCTATAGCAAGGACATCCGTCCTCATATAAGGACACCAAAACTGCACACAATACTCCAGGTGTGGCCTCACCAATGCCTTATACAATTGCAGCAAAACATCCCTATCCTTACACTCAGATCCTCTCACTATGAAGGCCAACATACCATTTGTCTTTTTAAACTGCCAGTTGAAGTGCATGCTCACTTATAGTGACTGATGTACAAGGACTCCAAGGTCTCGTTGAGTATCCACCTCTTTCAATTTACACCCATTCAAGAAATAATCTGTCTTACTAATATTGATACCAGAGTGGATAACTTCACATACCGCATCGGCCATGCACATGCCTACCCACTCAGCCTGTCCAAATCATGCTGAAGCATCTCTGCACCTTTCTAACAGCTCACCCTCCCGCCCAACTTTTTATCATCTGCAAATTTGAAGATATTATATTCAGTTTCCTCTTCCAAATCATTAATATATAATGTGAACAGTTGGGGTCCTAGCACAGATCCCTGAGGAACCTCACTAGTCACTGACTGCCAATCATGTAAAGACCCATTTATGGCAACTCTTTGCTTCCTATCTGCTAACCAGCTTTCTATCCACCTCAAGGAATTACCTGCAATTCCCACATGCTTTAACTTTACATATTAGCCTGTTATGTGAGACCTTGTCAAAAGCTTTCTGAAAGTCCAAATAAACTTCATCCACTGGTTCTCCTTGGTCAACTCTACTAGTCAAATCCTCAAAAAATTTCAATAGTTTCGTCAAGCATGGTTTCCCTTTATAAATCCATGCTGACTTTGTCTGATTATACCACTGCCTTCCAAATGCCGAGTTATGAAATCCTTGATAATGGATACTAACAACTTCCCTAGTACTGAAGTTAGGCCACTGATCTATAGTTCCCTGCTTTCCCTCTACCTCCCTTTAGGGGGCTTACATTAGTTATCCTCCAATCTGTAGGAACTAGAGTCCAAAGAATTTTGGAAAATAATCACCAATGGATCTACTATTTCCAGGGATACTTTCTTAAGTACTCTGGAATGAAGATTATCAGGACCTGGAGATTTATTCACCTTCAGTCCCTTCAATTTCCCCAAACCATTTGTCTACTAATGCTCATTTCCTTCAGCTCCTCATTAAAACATATTTCTCTTAGCAAAGATGAAGTCTTTGTCACTGGGGCTTCAGAACAGCAACACATGGCCAACCCAGAAGTCATGCTGAGGCTTTTCTAAAGTCAAATGTCAGCTACTGTCATTTAACCGACTGGCCCATTTTGACTCTAAGAAATAACTTTTATTGACTTGTGACGCTTCCCCAAATGAGGCTGGGGTGCTGCTCTCACATTGCTGGAAAGACAGGACAGAAAAGTCCATCATGTATGCCTCCAGGACCTTTTTGGACATGAAGTGAAGGTATTCTCAGATTGAGAAAGGGTTGGTAATCATATTTGGTGTGCAAAAATTTCACCAATATGTCTATGGTAGACATTTTCTTATGGTTATCAACCACAAACCTTTATTGAGGCTTTTCAAAGAGGACAAGGCAATTCCCCCTAATCAGTTCCATTCAGATACAGTACTGGATCTTGTTATTGGTGGCCTACAAAACTTTTCTAGAAGACCATCATAGAACCAGATAGCTAATGCACCGAGTTGCCTCCCAGTACGCACAAACCTGGCTCCTTTACCAGCATTGAAAGAGGTTGTGATGACTGTGTCTGAAAGGCAAATTAAGGCTTGGACCCAAAACTATCCAGCCTTATCTAAAATAAGGCACAGGATCCAACATGGTGGATTCCAAGGATGACCCTCCTTGAAACCCTACCTTATTAAGAAACTTAGTTTGGAGGACGGGATCATTCTTTGGGGGTCCGAGCAATTCTTTCACCCTCAGGACAATGTCCAATATCAACAGAACTACATAATGTCCACTCACCCTGCAGTATCAAAATGAAAATTCTGGAGTTACATCTGGCGGCGTGGTCTTGACTGTGACATCACAGATTTGGTGAAGCGGTGTGATCTGTGCCAGAAAAATCAAAACTCCCTCCCTCAGCCTCCCTCCACCCATGGGAATAGTCTGGCAGGCCATGGGTGCATGTACATGTGGACATTGCGGGGGTCTTTATGGGTTCCATGTTTTTAATCATGGTAAATGCACACTCCAAATGGTTGGAAGTACACTGCATAGGGTTCTGTGACCTGGCTTCAGTACACACGGGATACTGGAAATCCTTGTTTCTGATAATGGCACACCTTTACTAACATAGAAAATAGGAGCAGGAGCAGGCCAATCAGCCCTTGGAGCCTGCTCCACCATTCATTATGATCATGGCTAATCATCCAACTCAATATTCTGATCTTGCCTTCCCTCCATATCCTTTGATCCCCTTTGCCTGGCTTAGGTCACTGTCTGTGTGGAGTTTGCACTTTCTCCCTGGGTCTGCGCGTGTTTCCTCCGGGTGCTCTGGTTTCCTCCCACAGTCTAAAAGATGTGCTGGTTAGATGCATTGGTTTTATTAAATCCTCCCTCAGTGTACCCAAACAGGCGCCAGAGTGTGGCGACTAGGGGATTTTCACAGTAACTTTACTGCAATGTTAATGTAAGCCTACTTGTGACAAATAAGTAAACTTTACTTTTAGCTCCAATGAGTTCTTGAACATCGAGATTGAAAAGGCATCAGCTTTTACCCAGGCCCTCCACCAGCACAAAAGACACAAGCCTCGGAAGGATTTAGTAGTAGAGAGGCTTCAGGGTCACACATTGGTGAGCACCTCACTCTGCCTGATCGACAGCAGGCAGAGGCAGGGACATCCCTAGGTCCTGGCACTCAGGTGACTTTTGGAGGCCAGGACTCTGCTGAGCCCCAGTGTGATGACGGGCTTCTGGAGTTAGTCATACCTCAGTTGCTAATGCTCCAAAGGCAAAGTCAGGAACATCAGGAAGGGATGCACGCTTCATTCCTTGGATTGAAAGTCCAGCTGGCGGAGTCCAAATGTCTTGCATTTGGCTCTCAGAGGCTGCCAGAACAATAATGTGAGGGTAACCGTTGCAATATAGCCTTGGTGCAAGACTTCTGCCATGCATTGGTGAAGGGCATGACCTCCATGGTGTGTAACAAACACACCCTGGTGCAGGATGTGCACACCATGGTTCAGGGCACAAACATCTGTGGGCATCCATGAGTGTCAACACCAGAGGACAGTCGGGCTTCTCCACTTCACTCCAGCTGTGCCTCTATCCCAAGGAGGATACTAGGGGCCCTCAAGCATCCATAGGAAGGAGAAGTTTGGTGCTTAGCTTGGGGTCTTCCATCTAGGTGACTCTAGGAGTGCCCAGCCCAGGTGATCCATCTCTTCCTATGACCGAAACAGCTCCAGTTCCATAGGACAAGGAGGGTGTCACCATCACACAGCAGCACCCTGAAAGCAGGCTGGGACCCTTCTGTTCTCAGCCCTCCACATGGTGCCTGCTATAGTCAGCAGATATCAGCAAATGCACCCAGCGGGCTCCCTCTTCTGTAGATGCTGGGGAGAAACCAAGACGTAGCGACAGGGTTATAAATGTTAAGAAAGTCTAATAGCACAGTGTGGGCATGGGAGTTGTTAGGCATTTGTAGATAGTGAGCACTTATCATCAACCCCCTATGTCAATGTACTAAATCTCACTTTTTGCAACCTCTGTGGCTCTCCGAACTCACTGGCAGCAGCCCCCCACCTCCCCAATACCTTCCCCTGCAACTCCATCTACCCTCCTCAGCCCCAACTCCCATAGTTGTGGATCCTACAGGCTGTGTCAACTGTACACCAACCCAGCTCACTGGCCCAGGCTTCTCATCCCAGTTCCAATGCCCTGGAGAAGGCAGAGGCCCACCAGCTGAGGATTTGTGCTTCAGTATGGGTGAGCTTTAAAAGTGGATTCCTTCCCCTCTGGTCGCTGAGTCCTTCCCCTCTTCAGGGGCCAAACCATTCCTCCTTGTCCAAGATAAGCCGATATCACCTGTCCCACCCTCGCTGAAGCACTCTGCCTTTCTCCCATTGAAACTCCATGCCTTCCCCACCATCTTGGTACAACCCCCTATGCCTCCACCCCACCCCCTGCTCCACATCATCAATTCACTCTTCCTTCCCAAAGCACAAGCCTCGTTGTGGGTTCGTTGCCTCCTGGCCACCACGCCCCCCAACCGCACCGAACTGTAGTGGGCTCAAAAGCCTCAACCTCTCCCTCTGCCCTTCTATTGTTCCCTGATTGCAGCTCATCTCAGAAGCCTCCACTGTACCCTACCTTCTCCCCCACCTCCCAAAGTGTTAGCCCCATTTGCAGATCTCCATCCGATCTTACTCCTTGGATGCACTAGTAGCCAATGGGGAACTGAACGCTCACCTCATAATTCTCCTTGGAAGTGCGGTCACCAGTTACCTGTTTTTGAAAAGCTACTGTAAACTATGCCTGCATGACATCATACTACAGGGGCTGGACGTCTTAGGGTTGGGGGATATTATAACCCAGAGGTCCGCTAATGATATTTAAATACATGCAAATAGGGTTCCCGACCTGTAGAACCATAGAAATGATACATCACAGAAGGGGGCCATTTGGCCCATCTTGTCCAGTCTGACCCAAAATCACCCAGGTGCCCTTTCTAATCAACTCTTCTTGCATACAGCCCATAGCCTGCTGCCTATAGTCAAAAGAATTCAGATTCAGGTATTTTTTTAAAAGAGTTTAAGATCTCTGCCTCCACAACCATCTCAGGCAGCGAATTCCAGACACCCACTACCCTCTTTGTAAATAGGTTTCTCTCCTTTCTGCCACTTAAATCTATGACCCCTGCTCTTTGAACTCTCTGCTAAGGGAAACATGTTCTTTACGTCTACTCTGTCTCTACTTCTTACAATTTTGCATACATCAATCATGTCACCCCTCACCTGCCTTCTCTGTTCCAAGGAAAGCATCCCAAGCCTTTCCAGTCTCTCTCCATAGCTACAATTCTCCTGCCTTGGCAATAATCTAATAAATCTTCTCTGCACTCTCTCCAGAACAATTATGTTTTCCTATAACATGGTAACGGGAACTGCATACAATACTCCAGTTGTGGCCTCACCAGAGTCTCATACAGTTCTATCATTATATCCCTACGTTTGTATTCTATACCTTTGCAAATGAAGAAGAGCATCCATATGCCTTATTTACAACCTTAACTACCTGAACTGCTACCTTAAGGGACCTATGCACTTGCATGCCAAGATCTCTCACTTCATCTCCTATCTCAGTATATTCCCTTTTATTGTGTGTTCCCTTTTAGTTTGACCCCACCTGAATTACCTCAGACTTATCAGAGTTGAACTCTGCTGCTTTCTTGCCCACTCCACAAACCTATCTATATAATTTTGGAGTTTACAGCTGTCCTCTATACTACCCACTGCATGGCCAATTTTTGTTTTGTCAACAAATGCCCCTAGAGGTTGGGGTTGTTTTTCTTGGAACATAGAAGGCTAAGGGGTGACATGATAGAGGTATACAAAATTGAGAGGGGTAGGAAGATGGTAGACAGGAGGAACCTGAATCCCTTGGCAGAAAGTTCAAAAACCAGAGGACATAGATTCAAGCTAAGTGGCAGAAGGGTTAGTGGGGACATGAGGAAAACTTTTTCTATGCAGAGGGTGGTGGGTGTCCAGAATCCATTTTTTTTGAGTTGCTGGTGGAGCAGAAATCCTAAATTCATTTTAAAAAGTATCTAGATCTGCACTTTAAGTGCTGAAGGTTGCAGAGCTATGGGCCATATGCTGGAAGAGAAACTTAGAAAGAGCACCTGGGTGTCTTTGAATCAGCATGGACAAGATGGGCCAAATGGCCCCCTTCTAAGATCTTCTATCTCCATCTCACTATTTGGTGATCTGTAGTATACTCCTAGTAGTGTGACTGCCCCTTTTTTATTCCTAAGCTCAACCCATAAAGCCTCATTTGTTAACCTGTTTAGTATTTCATCCCTTCTCACAACTGTAATTGATTCTTTAACCAATAATGCTATCCCTCTCCTTTTTTGTCGCTCACTCCATCCCACCTGAATGTTGAGCTGCCAATTTTGCCCCTCCTTTAGCCAGGTTTCCATTATAGCAACGATACCTTGCTGCCATGTGTCTATCTGTACTCTTAGCTCATCTGCCTTATTTGTAATACTTGCATTGACGTATAAACAGCTCAACCCCATCAATTTCCTTTGCTGGACACTTTTTAATCTTTGTTTCTTTTGTCTTTCCGGTCACTGACTACATCACTAACTAATATTCTACCTCCCACTTCCTGATCTGAATCTGACCCATCTAAGTTACCTTTGGTTTCCATCCTCTGCATACTAATTTAAAACCTCCCCAATGCAGTTGACAGAGGGGAACTGGTGGATGTGGTGTTTTTGGATTTCAAGAAGGCGTTCGATAAAGTGCCTCACAAAAGGTTGCTGCAGAAGATTAAGGTACACGGAGTTGGGGGTAAAGTGTTAGCGTGGATTGAGGATTAGCTATCTAACAGGAAGCAGAAAGTTGGAATAAATGGGTGCTTTTCTGGTTGGCAGTTGGTGACTAGTGGCGTGCCGCAGGGATCGGTGCTGGGGCCTCAACTGTTTACCACATACAGAGACGATCTGGAGGAGGGGACCGAGTGTAGGGTAACAAAGTTTGCGGATGACACAAAGATGAGTGGGAAAGCGAATTGCGTGGAGGATGCGGAATGTTTGCAGAGAGATTTGGATAGGCTAAGTGAGTGGGCGAGGATCTGGCAGATGGAGTACAACGTAGACAAGTGTGAGGTTATCCACTTTGGAAGGAAGAATAGTAAAATGGACTATTATTTGAATAGTGAAAAATTACAACATGCTACTGTGCAGAGGGACCTGGGGGTCCTTGTGCATGAATCGCAAAAACTCAGTTTGCAGGTGCAGCAGGTGATCAAGAAGGTAAATGGAATGTTGGCCTTTATCGCGAAGGGGATGGAGTATAAAAGCAGGGAGGTCTTGCTGCAATTGTACAAGGTACTGGTGAGGCCGCAACTAGAGTACTGTGTGAAATTTTGGTCCCCTTATTTGCGAAAGGATATATTGGCCTTGGAGGGATTACAGAGAAGGTTCACCAGGTTGGTACTGGAGATGAGGGGGTTAGCTTATGAGGAGAGATTGAGTAGATTGGGCCTGTACTCGTTGGAGTTTAGAAGGCTGAGGGGAGATCTTATAGAGACATACAAGATAATGAAGGGGCTAGACAGGGTAGAGGCAGAGAGATTCTTTCCACTTAGAAAGGAAACAAGAACTAGAGGACACAGCCTCAAAATAAGGGGGAGTCAGTTTAAACAGAGTTGAGGAGGAACTTCTTCTCTCAGAAGGTAGTGAATCTCTGGAATTCACTGCCCAAGCAGTGGAGGCTACCTCGTTAAATATGTTTAAGTCACAGGTAGATAGATTTCTGATCAATAAGGGAATTAAGGGTTATGGGGAGCGGGTGGGTAAGTGGAACTAAACCACTATCAGATCAGCCATGATCTTATTGAATGGCGGGGCAGGCTCGAGGGGCTAGATGGCCTCCTCCTCCTCCTCCTATTTCTTATGTTCTTATGTTCAATGGAACTAGCAAAAGCCCCCATAAGGATATTGGTCTCAGCTTTGCTGTGTGCATCCTGTCCAGCTTGTACAGGTGCCACGTTTCCCAAAACTGATCCAATGTCTCAAGAATATAAACCTCTGCATGGTTCACCATTTTTCCAGCCATGCATTCATCTGATCCGTCCACTTATCCCTGTTACTGGGAGTAATCCTGAGATTACTACATGTGAGATCCTGCATTTTAATTTATCTCCTAACTACCTAAATTCAGCTTGCAGATGCTCATCCCTTTACCTATTTCATTGGTACCTATGTGTACCACGACCACTGGTTGTTCACCCTCCCTCTCCAGAATGTCCTGTAGCCGCTAAGTGACATCTCTGACCCTGGCACCAGAGAGTCAATATACGATCCTGGATCCATGTCTGTGGCCACAGAATCACCGATCTGTATCCCTTCTGACTGAATCCCCTATCACGATAGCCCTGTCATTCATTTTCCTCCCCTTCTATGCAGCAGAGCCATCCATCGTGGCATGAACCTGGCTTTACTGGTGAACATAAGAACATAAGAAATAGGAGCAGGAGTAGGCCATCTAGCCCCTCGAGCCTGCCCCGCCATTCAATAAGATCATGGCTGATCTGACGTGGATCAGTACCACTTACCCGCCTGATCCCCATAACCCTTAATTCCCTTACCGATCAGGAATCCATCCATCCGCGCTTTAAACATATTCAGCGAGGTAGCCTCCACCACCTCAGTGGGCAGAGAATTCCAGAGATTCACCACCCTCTGGGAGAAGAAGTTCCTCCTCAACTCTGTCTTAAACCGACCCCCCTTTATTTTGAGGCTGTGTCCTCTAGTTTTAACTTCCTTACTAAGTGGAAAGAATCTCTCCGCCTCCACCCTATCCAGCCCCCGCATTATCTTATAAGTCTCCATAAGATCCCCCCTCATCCTTCTAAACTCCAACGAGTACAAACCCAATCTCCTCAGCCTCTCCTCATAATCCAAACCCCTCATCTCCGGTATCAACCTGGTGAACCTTCTCTGCACTCCCTCCAATGCCAATATATCCTTCCTCATATAAGGGGACCAATACTGCACACAGTATTCCAGCTGCGGCCTCACCAATGCCCTGTACAGGTGCATCAAGACATCCCTGCTTTTATATTCTATCCCCCTCGCAATATAGGCCAACATCCCATTTGCCTTCTTGATCACCTGTTGTACCTGCAGACTGGGCTTTTGCGTCTCATGCACAAGGACCCCCAGGTCCCTTTGCACGGTAGCATGTTTTAATTTGTTTCCATTGAGATAGTAATCCCATTTGTTATTATTTCCTCCAAAGTGTATAACCTCGCATTTCTCAACGTTATACTCCATTTGCCATATCCTCGCCCACTCACTCAGCCTGTCCAAATCTCTCTGCAGATCTTCTCCGTCCTCCACACGATTCACTTTTCCACTTATCTTTGTGTCGTCTGCAAACTTTGTTACCCTACACTCCGTCCCCTCCTCCAGATCATCTATATAAATGGTAAACAGTTGCGGCCCGAGTACCGATCCCTGCGGCACGCCACTAGTTACCTTCCTCCAACCAGAAAAACACCCATTTATTCCGACTCTTTGCTTCCTGTCGGATAGCCAGTCCCCAATCCACTTTAACACACTACCCCCAACTCCGTGTGCCCTAATCTTCTTCAGCAGCCTTTTATGGGGCACCTTATCAAACGCCTTTTGGAAATCCAAAAACACCGCATCCACCGGTTCTCCTCCATCAACCGCCCTCGTCACATCTTCATAAAAATCCAACATGTTCGTCAAGCACGACTTTCCCCTCATGAATCCATGCTGCGTCTGATTGATCGAACCATTTCTATCCAGATGCCCTGCTATCTCCTCTTTAATAATGGATTCCAGCATTTTCCCTACTACAGACGTTAAGCTGACCGGCCTATAGTTACCCGCCTTTTGTCTCCTTCCTTTTTTAAACAGCGGCGTAACATTAGCCGTTTTCCAATCAACCGGCACTACCCCAGAATGCAACGAGTTTTGATAAATAATCACTAACGCATCCACTATTACCTCTGACATTTCTTTCAATACCCTGGGATGCATTCCATCCGGACCCGGGGACTTGTCCACCTTCAGTCCCATTAGTCTACCCAGCACTGCCTCTCTGGTAACATTAATCGTATTAAGTATTTCTTCTGCTGCCAACCCTCTATCGTTAATATTTGGCAAACTATTTGTGTCCTCCACCGTGAAGACCGACACAAAAAACTTATTTAAAGACTCAGCCATATCCTCATTTCCCACTATTATCTCCCCCCTCTCGTCCTCCAAGGGTCCAACATTCACTCTAGCCACTCTATTCCTTTTTATATATTTATAAAAACTTTTACTATCATTTTTTATATTAATTGCTAGCCTAGCTTCATAGTCTATCCTTCCTTTCTTTATCGCTTTCTTAGTCTCTCTTTGTTGTTTCTTAAATTTTTCCCAATCACTTGTTTCTCCACTATTTTTGGCCACTCTGTACGCAGCTGTTTTTATTTTAATACTCTCCTTTATTTCCTTCGTTATCCACGGCTGGTTCTCCCTTTTCTTACAATCCTTGTTTTTTGCTGGAATATATTTTTGCTGAGAACTGAAAAGGATCTCCTTAAAAATCCTCCACTGTTCCTCAGCTATCCTACCTGCCAGCCTGCTCTCCCAGTCTACCTTAGCCAATTCATCCCTCATCCTATCATATTTCCCTCTGTTCAAACAGAGGACACTGGTTTGAGACCAAACTTTCTCCTCTTCCATCTGAATCAGAAATTCGACCATATTGTGGTCACTAGACCCAAGAGGGTCCTTCACAATAAGATCCTTAATTCTACCTACCTCGTTACACAATACCAGATCCAAAATAGCTCGTTCCCTCGTCGGTTCCGTAACATGCTGTTCAAGGAAACTATCCCGACAGCATTCTAAGAACTCTTCCTCCATTCCACCCTTACCGACTTGAGTCTGCCAGTCAATGTGCATGTTGAAGTCCCCCATGATTATTGCCGTTCCGTTTTTACACGCATCCCTTATCTGCTTGTTTATAGCCCTCCCTACCTCAACATTATTATTTGGGGGCCTATATACCACACCTACTAGTGTCTTTCTCCCTCTACTATTCCTCATCTCTACCCATAATGATTCCACGTTTTGTTCCTCAGAGCCTATGTCATCCCTCAGTACTACCCTGATATTATCTCTTATTAATAGCGCGACCCCACCACCTTTTCCTTCCTGTCTATTCTTCCTAAACGCCTGATACCCCTGGATATTCATCTCCCAGTCCTGGTCACCTTTCAGCCACGTTTCTGTAATGGCCACTAGATCGTACCCACTTGTGCTGATTTGCACCATCAACTCATTCATCTTGTTCCGAATGCTTCGTGCATTCAGGCAAAGTGTCCTTATTCCAGCTTTTATCTGAACCCGCTTTGATGAGTCGCGAACACCCTCTCCCTCTACTCCCTTATCTAAATTACCGCCTTCATTCACTTGCACCCTCTCCTCTACCATTAATTTTGTAATTCCCCTTACCCCTGCATCCTCCCCCCCATCAATTAGTTCCTTGATCCTAGTCAACTCTTTTAGCTCCCCTCCCCCCAACCTATCTAGTTTAAATTCTCCCCAGTAGCCTTAGCCAACCTACCGGCCAGGATATTGGTCCCCGTGTGATTCAAGTTCCACCCGTTTTTTGTATACAGATCACCCCTGCCCCTAAAGAGGTCCCAATGGTCCAGGAACCTGAATCCCTGCCCCCTGCACCAGTCCCTCAGCCACACATTCATCCTCCACCTCACTCCATTCCTGCCCTCACCTTCCCGTGAGAACCCTGTTATGTCACTGGTGTGGGGTTGGTGGGGGAGGGGGGTGTATGACAATTACTCCAGCAAATAGCATCAACACAAATCCTGTTTCTTGGCTCTCACAAGATTTAGTGTCCCCATTGCCATTTATGCCCACGGCAAGCAGGGGTGCAAAATCCCAGCCATTGGGTTAAGAAAATTTTACCTTCAATCCAAAATGATCTGGATATTCTGAACAAGAAACAAACCTTGCAATGTCTTTGTTGTTGCATTATTCACCTGTATTAAAACAAATCTGCATTACAAACAAAATAAAACACCATAAATTAATAATTCTGATGGTTTGTTCTTCTCTTACCATTGTTGGATTGCTCCATGTTATGCTCAGCAAGGATAAGATTAATTTGACTCCAAAGTTGAAATCCATCCCCTGATGTTACACTGTTATCTGTACAGCTGACTCATATGAAATCTTGGAACTGGGGGATTATTCTAAATAAATTAATTACATGTCACTTATAAAAACCTCAAACATAGCCATTCGCTGCCAAGCATAGTTACTACAATTACCATACTCACTTAAAGAAAAATTACAATGGCTTAATTGTAATTCCCTTCATATTTGCAATATCATTTAAAATATCTCAACATATAACTTAACAGTGTGCAAAAAATAATTATCTTGACATTATAATTAACATTTTTTAGCTTTATATAAATACAGAAGATACAAACAGGTCAATATTTTTGAATGAACAGAATGAATTACAATTATCTTGTAAAATCATTTTGTGCAGTCAATGTGATTTATACAAACATGTTCAGTATGTATAAGTATGCACATAAATAATTTTCAATACATAACCATACCACGGTTCAATACATATCCATACACGGTAGCACAGTGGTTAGCACTGCTGCTTCACAGCTCCAGGGACCTGGGTTCGATTCCCGGCTTGGGTCACTGTCTGTGTGGAGTTTGCACATTCTCCTCGTGTCTGCATGGGTTTCCTCCGGGTGCTCCGGTTTCCTCCCACAGTCCAAAGATGTGCGGGTTAGGTTTATTGGCCACGCTAAAATTGCCCCTTAGTGTCCTGAGATGCGTAGGTGAGAGGGATTAGCGGGTAAATGTGTAGGGATGTGGGGGTAGGGCCTGGGTGGGATTGTGGTCGGTGCAGACTCGATGGGCCAGATGGCCTCTTTCTGCACTGTAGGGTTTCTTCTTCTTCTTCTATGTTTACCATAGAAGCATAGAATGCCTACAGTGCAGAAGTAGGCTGTTCGGCCCATCGAGTCTGCACCGACTCTCTGAAAGAGCATCTTATCCAGGCCTTAATTCAATTTTCTCTGTCAATGCTATTTTGGTGGAAGTGAGTGTGTTCCTGAAAGCTGTGGGAATTATGTCAGGTAAGTTCATTCATGAACCCTGGGGGAAGCATGCTGTGCTTTTGGGGCCTTTTGGCTAGTACATTTAAAAACTCTTACCAAATTCAATTGCTATTACTTAATGGTGCGTGTTAATTTGAGCATATGTTCAATGCGGTGATTAATCGTAGGGTTTTGTCCTTAAAAGGTAAGAGCACTGAGTAAGGGTTCAGGTGCATGTAAGTTCTTTCTCCAGTAGAAAAATATCTTCTGCATTCTACAGTATGAAGATTCAGATATTAATGTACTTAGGAGCAGACATAGACTTTATGTCCTGACATCTGCTGAATATTTGAAGCACTCTTCCAGTACCTACTAGATACAGAGCCAATAAGCAAAATAACAACATTGGAACATCATTGAAATGCTCATATAGTGTAAAAATGTTCTTTGAGAAAAATTTCCCTCCTGCATAAAACTATCGATGAAACACAGCCCATGAAAGACCCAATGAAGAAAACTTGAATTTACCTAACACATCTTAAACTTGTCCAAATAAACACTGAAAAACCATTTCAAAGAAAGAGGCCGGGACTTTGTGCTCACGTTCGCAGCAGGTGTCAATGACAATGGGAACGGAAAATGTGTCACAAGAGTTCCAAATAGCTGGGGGATTTCTTGTTGCAATTGTCCCCAACCCTGCCAATGACATAACAAGGTTTCAGCCAAGAAACATCAGGCATTATATCTGAATACACTATCATATAATTATTGGGCCTGCCGCACAATCACGCCCCCAAGCTCGAGAATCCATCAGGGAAGGCATGACATCACACACCGTTTACGACTACTTATTAAAAACGTGAACCTACCAAGTTCCCCTCTGAGGTGAGTTCAGAGGCAAGCATGCAGTTCGTCACAGGCTACCACTGCCTGCCAGATCAGGGAGGGTACATGGAAGAGTGAGGTTGAACTGGCATAGGGCCTTGGGGTGCAGGAAGGTGCACCAGCAAAGGGCTGAGAAGTGAGAAGAGGCACCGGCAAAGGGCCAAGAGGCAAGGAGAGGCACTGGCAAAGGACCAGGAGGCAAGAGGGTAGCACCAGCAAAAGGCCAAGAGACAAGAGAGTGGCACCAGCAAAGGGCTTAGAGATAAGGTGGAGCACCAGAGGTGAGGGGAATGCAGGGGCAGAGGAGAGTCAATCAGCAAGACAGTTCAGGAATGGGGGTGGTGCAGGAGAGCTGCCAAGACTGCTTGAGCTGAGGGACTGACCCAGCCGAGAGGGTGACTCAGCATGGGGTGGGAGGAGGAGGCAGGCAGTGGGGGTGACTTGGCAGTTCTCCTGATCACTGTCTCAAATAAGCAACCTATTAGTTTTAAATACTGTCCCCCTAATTTCTGGATATTTTTAAGAAACAAAATTGGGCTCAATACATTGGTGGGAGTTGTTTACACACCACCCAACAGCAGTTGTAGTGTAGAGTATAAATCAAGAAATTAGAGTTCTATATGATATGGGTAAAAATGGAGGACATTAATCTTTGCATAGACTAGTGTTTGTGTACCAGATCAGAAATCCCAAGGTAAATTATGAAGGCAGACTAGACTCCAGCAATTAGTGTGAGAATAAAATGTTTCACTCCAGGTGCAATTCTGCTGACATATTGGGAAGCTTTTATCAAAACAAACTATGTAACAACACAATTTAACTATAAGAAATGAATTAGCTTAACTTTTAACAATTCAATGGTACTGAAACATGACAAAATACAATTCTTAACTGCTAACCTACAAGTCAAGTAATATGTCTCTTACCAACTTAAATCCCTCTTCAAAATTAATCAGAAAAAGACAGGCATACTTGCTTTGACTTAGGTCACCTGGCTTGGCACTTTCCGAATGCCTTTGGAGAGACAGAGAGAGATACTGTTTTCCCCTGGCAGCCCTTGCAAGTTTAGGCTCCTCCTATTAGTCACATGACTGTCCCTGTCAATCAACTTAAACAAAACTCAAGATTCTACATACCTAGTCTAAAATCCCAATAGAAGCTCAATAAACAAAAGGTCTACAAACTAACTCTACAAAGTAACACATTCCTAGCTATCAGTAATTAGCCTGCATTCTTACCATCTGCTGCATGCCTACCAAACAAATAGATTCTTGGAACAAAACATTCTCTCTTAAAGCAGCCCCACTTTATACATAAAATATATTAAAATAGCACAGTATCATCACACTGGGCCAACCAAATCTGCAGTATTAGTGTGGAGAATAAGTTTTTAGAATTGACATGATCTCAAGACATGAAAGAGACCATAAGCTATGTATATCAAACTGTTATTTCTTGCTTATTTAAAAATGAACTTCGCTGAACCAAAAGTGGTCCAACCTAAGTTAAATTATGTCTGATATTGCAAAGTAACTACTAAAGCATTATATGAATTGCATTGGAGACATGCCCTGGCATGTTGCTCATGGAATCTTACACTTGGGACTGTCAAGGCACATTCCAAAAAGGAACTGAAATAAGTGTCATTTGCATATTTATAAGCTTATCCCTTAGCAAAGTTTGAGGCCCTACCATGAGCATAGTTACCCAGAACAAAATGAATAATGATGCTTTCAAAGGCTAATGACAGGAACATTATGAGCCAGAACTTAAACGCCAGATCCAGATATCAGGGTTGGAATTTTCCCAACAAATGACGAAGGCGCAATTCACCCACTTTCACTCTAAGTGAATCATGTTCGCAGTGGCAGCGCTGCACTGGTGCAATTCAGCCTATTCAAATAGGCCAGCATGGCCCTTTCATGAATTACATGGATTATCCAACCCCAGCAGCACTTGATTCACTGGAGTCGGGAATCACCACTTAGCCCTGATAAGCGGGAGCAGCATATATGCACTCCCTGCAACCTCCATTCTTAGTTCATCAACATGGCAGTGAAAAGTCCTGGATGCAGATATTAACAGGATGCTGGAGGCCATCGACATGAAGAGGAAACCCTGTTCCCAATGTTTCGCAGGAGATCCCATGCCAATGTGATGGTGAATCCCTGGGAACTAGTTGCTGAACCGGTGAGTTACAATAGCCTTACCAGGAGGATTGCACTTCAATGCAGGGAGAAGACCTGCTTCAAGCTGCAAGGGTGAGTACCAGCCTGTCTTCCCCTGGCATCACCCCCGACTTAAACTCTGCAATCTAACATTGCACCCTAGCAACCTTCAAGCACCTCAGCTACCAGCATACCCCTCCAAACCCACTGCACCCCCGGTCAGTAATCCCTATAACTTCCTGTTAGAGCTTTTTTCAGAGGCTAAGTATTAAGCTGGCTTTCACTTAATTACAGCTCAGCTAACACAAAGACTCAAGGAGACAGTATTCTGGTTAAAGACGTTTCTTTATTTTCCATGCCTGGTCAATGCGAAGGAGAGAGATTTGGGACAGTTCCAAATCACTCTGAAATTGCATTATTCTCAGTATTACAATTATATAATTTTCAAAAGTCATTTGCCTGCCCTTTTGCTCACCACAGCCAGGTATGAGCCAATTATTAGTGTGGATTTTTACCTTGACCAATAACATTTACTCTCTGACAGCATGGGAATATGCAAGTTTGTGGACTTTGAGAACTTTCTCACAGTCTCCTAACATTCCCTAGATCTCCTTATCTGGTGTAATGTATGATCTATTCATTGATCTGTCTGAGATTTCTAGTACTTGCATATTTATAAGCTTATCCCTTAGCAAAGTTTGAGGCTCTACCATGAGCATAGTTACCCAGAACAAAATGAATAATGATGCTTTCAAAGGCTAATGACAGGAATATTATGAGCCAGAACTTAAACGCCAGATCCAGATATCAGGGTTGGAATTTTCCCAACAAATGACGAAGGCGCAATTCACCCACTTTCACTCTAAGTGAATCATGTTCACGGTGGCAGCGCTGCACTGGTGCAATTCAGCCTATTCAAATAGGCCAGCATGGCCCTTTCATGAATTACATGGATTATCCAACCCCAGCGGGACTTGATTCACTGGAGTCGGGAATCACCACTTAGCCCTGATATGCAAGTACTAGAAATCTCAGACAGATCAATGAATAGATCATACATTACACCAGATAAGGAGATCTAGGGAATGTTAGGAGACTGTGAGAAAGTTCTCAAAGTCCACAAACTCGCATATTCCCATGCTGTCAGAGAGTAAATGGCTATTCATTATTCAATATTCTATTCATTAGGACTGTCTAGAGATACTGCTAAGAATTGCTTTCTTCCTTCACTCAGTAGCTGTATTGTTCCAAAGAATGTGCTTCTTTTTACTTGACTACATCCCATCAAGCCTTAGAGGAGTGTGCTTTTGGCCAAGGTATATGCTTTTAATACAGAATATAAATTGTTTTCAAAAATACATGTATAAATTCTCTAACAGTGGTAATATGTTTCTCTATGCAAACGGTACCTTTGTAAACTATATTCCAGGCACTTTGTGACTTCCCTATTCTGTATTCATTGATTTAATCTTCCCTGATCTGTTAGTTGTTTAGTTTTACGTTACTCTGAACTCCCTCTTACAATTCTCTTCACCTGCTTGCCCCAATGCTCGCACATGCCACCTGATGTCAAGCCCCCAAAGCCAACTGGCCACCATCTCACAATGTCCCCTGGGACAAGACTTCACACAACGAGAGTGAGGGGGAGAAGACAGGTGAGGTCATGCCTGAGCTATAGGTCCTCACCCCATTTGAGGAGATGGTACTGGAAATCGCAAGGGAAGCCCCTGAGCAAGCAGTGGCTGACTGTGAGGTTGGATTGCCCCAAACAAGTGAGAGTCCAATGAGTTACCTGGATAACCTATTTCAAGTGAGTCATTATTTTGCATATCTTTGATATTCCCAAAAGCTGACCCTATCTCCTTTCTCTTTCTGGCTCTCAATCAAATGAGGTTCACCCATCTGGGAGTTACAGCCCCCAATCAAGCCCTTGTAGTGGCCCAGACGGCAGCTCCTGGGAGAACACCAAATTCCCGGCACAGCTTTCACCAGCACCAAGCACCAGTGCAGAGACACTTATCTCAGTAAGTATAGAAACATAGACACTAGAAGCAGGAGTAGGCCATTCGGCCCTTCAAGTGAATATAATCCTAACTGACTTAGTCTCTCCTCATATGATAGACCTGCCATCCCAGGAATCAGCCTGGTAAACCTTCGCTGTACTCCCTCTATAGCAAGGACATCCTTCCTTAGATAAGGATACCAAAACTGCACACAATACTCCAGGTGTGGGCTCACCAATGCCCTATACAATGGTAGGAAAACATCCCTATCCCTATACTCAAATCCTCTCGCTATGAAGGCCAACATACCATTTGCCTTTTTTATTGTCTGCTATACCTGCTCGCTTACTTTCAGTGACTGATGCACAAGGATTCCAAGGTGTCATTGAGTATCCACCTCTTTCAATTTACACCCATTCAAGTAATAATCCGTCTTCCTAGTATTTCGACCAAGTGGATAACCTCACACTTATCCACATTATACTGCATCTGCCATGCACATGCCTACCCACTCAGCCTGCCCAAATCACACTGAAGCATCTCCGCATCCTCCTCACAGCTCACCGTCCTACCCAACTTTGTATCATCTGCAAATTTGGAGATAATACATTCAGTTCCCTCCTCCAAATTATTAATATATAATGTGAACTGTTGGGGTCCTAGCCCAGATCCCTGCGGAACCCCACTAGTCATTGATTGCCAATCAGAAAAAGAGCCATTTATGACAACTCTTTGCTCCCTATCTGATAACCAGTTTTCTATCCAATGCAAGACAGTACCATACTTCAGGTGTGGCCTGACCAATGCCCTATACAACTGCAGCAAAACATCCCTATCCCTATACTCCACTGCAATCCATGTGCTTTAAATTTACATAGTAGCCTGTTATGTGAGATTTTGTCGAAAGCCTTCTAAAGGTCTAAGTAAACAATATCCGCTGGTTCTCCTCGGTCAACTCTACTAGTTACACCCTCAAAGAATCCCAATAGAATCATCAAACATGAAATCCATGATGACGTTGTCTAATTATACCACTGCCTTCAAAATGCTGAGTTATGAAATTCTGGATAATGGACTCGAGCAACTTTTCCAGTACTATTAGGCACACTGGTCTCTAGTTCCCTATTTTTTCTCTACTCCCCTTTTTGAATAGTGGGCTTACATTAGCTACCCTGCAATCTGTAGCTACTATTCCAGAGTCCAAAGAAATGTGAAAAATAACCACCAATGGATCTACTATTTCCAGGGCTCTGGGATGAAGATAATCAGGACCTGGAGATTTATCCACCTTCAATCCCATCAATTTCCCCCAAATCATTTCTCTACTAATGCTTATTTCCTTCAGCTCCTCACTAAAACATGTTTGTTTCAGCACTTCAGGTAAGTTATTCATGTCTTCCTTTGTGAAGACTGAATCAAAGTATAAATTTAATTCCTCAGCTGTTTCTTTATTTCCCGTTATGAATTCTCCTGTTTCTGACTGTAAGGGGTCTGCATTCATTTTTATCAATCTTGTTCTCTTTACATATCTATCAAAACTTTTACAGTCAGTTTTTAATGTTCCCTGCTAGCTTATTTTTGTATCTATTTTTCCGTTCTTAAATCAATTCCTTGGCCCTCTTTTGCTGAATTTTAAACTGCTCCCAATGTTCAGCCCTATTGCTTTTTTTCTTGCCAATTTGTATGCTTCTTCCTTGAATCTGATACTATCTCTAATTTCCCTTGTCGGCCATGGTTTGGCCACAGTTTCCATACCACTCTTGCGCCAAACAGGAATAAATAACTTCTGGAGTTCACCTATGTCTGACATTGCCTGTCCACTGTGTTTCTTTTCAGTAATGTTTCCCTGTCCATCATGACCAATTTATGCCTCATACAATCATAGTTACCTTTATTGAGATTCAGGACCCTGGTCTCAGAATTAACTACCTCACTATCCATCTTGAAAAAGAACTCTTATCATATTATGGTCACTTGTCCCCAAAAGTTCTCTCACAACTAGATTGCCAACTAATCCTTTCTCATTGTACAGTACCCAATCCAAGATGTCCTGCTCCCTTGTTGGTTTCTCAACTTATTGCTCCAGAAAACCATCCCACATGTACTTTAGAAATTTCTCCTCCATTGTACTGTGATTAATTTGACTCTCCCAATCTATATGCAGATTAAAGTCGCCCATAATCACAGATGTTCCTTTAACACAAGCATCTCTGATTTCCTGTCTAATGCGTTTCCCAATACTACAGTTTGGTGGTCTATATATCACCCCCACCAATGCTTTTTGCCTCTTATTGTTTCCTTAACTCAACCCACACAGATTCCATATCATCTATGCTAATATATTTCCTCAATTTCATATCAATATCATCTTTAATTAACAATACACCTCTACCACCTTTCCTTTTTGTCTGTCCTCCTTAAACTCTGAATATCCCTCAATGTTTAATTCCCATCCTTGCTCATCTTCGATGTGCACCTAATTCATCCATTTTGTTTCGAATGCTCTGAGCATTCAGGTCCAAACTTTAAGGTGCGCACTTTTAACACTTCTTTTCTCTTTCCTTTTTTTGGTCCTTACCTGACTCTGGCCCTTGATTTCTCTACCTATTACTTTCCTTATTCTCCTTACTGTCTTTTCCTCTTATTCTTAATTGCCCCTGCTCTAAATCCTTGCAAAAGTTCACATCTCTCTGTCATATTAGTTTAAGCCCTCCTCAACCATTCGAGCAAGTACCCTACCTGCCCAGGTGTATTCCATCCAGTTTGTACAGGTCCCACCTTCTCCCAGAGTCAGTCTCAATGCCCTAGGAATCTGACACCCTTCTCCTCACACCATCTTTTCAGCCACATATTCATTCTCTGTAACCTGCTGTTTCTACTCTGACTAGCACATGGCACAGGTAGTAATCCTGAGATCACTACTTTTGAGGTCCTACCTTTTAGCTTGCTTCCTAGCTCCCTATATTCTGCTTTTAGGGCCTCGTCCCTTTTTTTACCTATGTCGTTAGTTCCAACGTGTACTACGACCACTGGCTGCTCGCCCTCCCTCTACAGCCCTGCAGCCGTTCCGAGACATCCTTGGCCCTAACTCCAGGGAGACAACATACCATCCCGGAGTCTCATTTGCGGCCACAGAAACAGCTATCTATTCCCCTTACACTATAACTATTGCATTCTGACACTTTTTGCTCCTCCCCTCTGCAGCAGAACCAACCATGGTGCAATGGATTTGGCTATTGCTATTTCACCCGAAAGGCCATTCCCCTCAACAGTATCCAAAATGGTATTGCTAGTGGTCAGGCTTCTGGAACACTCTCTGGCGAGCACCACACAACTGCTGATGCACATAGGTTGGATGGTTCTACCTCCAGCCAATGTGGAAAGCCTGAGGCAAGACATCTGAGCCATGTCTGATGATGTACAAAGCTTGGCTCATTCTGTGATGTCCATGGCTGAGCCCAGTCACACATGGGCATGTTCCAGATGCAGAGGGACATTGCTGAGATGCTTTGGAGCTTGGCTTGGACACAGAAGACCATAGCTAGTGGCTTTCAGAGCTTGGCCCACTCGATGATGGACATGTCACAGTCACAGAGGCCCATGGCTGAGGGCATTGCCAACATGGATCAGACAATGGTGGGTCTCCAGAACTGGCATCATCAGATGACGTTGAGGCATCTGAAGCTCACCTCAGCAGCTTCCAAAACCCGTGGAGTGACCAGGGGCCAGAGATAACCCGAAGGGGGGAGGAAACACTGGGGCCTTCCACCAGGAAGACTCTGGTGTCACCTGTGACACGCGACAGTCAGTCGGGGCCCTCCAGGTTCAGGCCCTCCAAGGATGCTGACTAAAGGGATCACAGGCCAAAGGGTGTGGAAAGTAGCAGGCCACCTCTACTTCATGTGCAATCTGCACAACACCTAAAAGTAGCGAGAGGGCTAGAAAGTATAAGAAGTTGTAGTAACACTGTGTTGGCACGGGAGCAGTATCACAGTGTAAGTTAGAAAGAAGTGGGCAAAAAACATACACTTGCACTATTACATAATTGTTTCAATCCACGAGTTTCCTCTCACTGTGTACGTTAATCCTCAAAAATGGGGGTAGGCGCATGGACTAATGGAGCAGTGGGGATGGGGGGGGGGGGGGGGGTTGTTCTCCAGCTTGCTCTTGGATCTTCCTAGAGGCTCAACAGCCTTGCTCTCATGGGCTCCATTTGAGTGTCATGATGTGGAGATGCCGGCGTTGGACTGGGGTAAACTCTGTTTGTGAACAGAATTCCCACTCACCTGAAGAAGGGGCTTAGAGCTTCGAAAGCTTGTGTGGCTTTTGCTACCAAATAAACCTGTTGGATTTTAACCTGGTGTTGTTAAACTTTTTACTCCATTTGAGTGTCAGGGTTTGCCATTCTGCATTGACACCATCACCACTCAATGATGCAGAAGCTCTATTCCCATCACCTCTACCATTCTGCGCACCTCTCCACCCCTCCCAAACTGTGTCCCAGATGAAAGTGCACACTGAGGAATGAGCTGTGAGGTCAGGAAAAGACAGGAGTCAGACATTTTGTGTGAATGAGGAACAACATCACTTTCCTGGCGGTGACTCAACACCATCCTGCCTTGCGAGCAGACCTGCTGACATTGCCAACCCAGGCCCATCTTCAACCTTGGACAGGGAAGGGGGAGCGCACTTGTGGGAAGGGTGGGGAGACAAGGGTTGAGAGCACAGGGGGGAATAGAGACAAGCGTTGAGAAGGAGACAGGATAGACAAGGGTTAGGGGGGGAAATAAGGGTTGAGAGGGAGTTGGGGGAGATGAAGGTTGAAAGGAAGGTGGGAGTGGGGAGACAAGGGACTGGGCAAGAAAAGGTCCGAGGATAAGGGGGTGGTGGGGATTTGGCTACCCTCCTCAGCGACAAATCTGGGGGCAATGAAGCCCTTCCTGGTCCTCCAACCTTGTAGCACCCTAGTGGCTGCCTGTCCAGTGTGCTCCAGGTCCTCCTCTGGCTCCTCTTCGAATCCACCCTCCTTCTCCTCATCCAATGAGACTGCCTGATCTTCCTCTTCATCCTCCTCCAGAATGTTGCCCCATTGCAGGGCAAAATTGTGTAGCACACAGCAAGCATCCACAATTCTGGAAACCCTCTGGGACTGTATTGAAGATCCCCACTAGAGTTGTCCAGATAGCAGAATTGCATTTTTAGAAGACCTATGCACCGCTTGATGATGCTCCTGGTGGCAGAATGGGCCTCATTGTAAGTTGCTGCCTTGGTCTGGTGGCACAGTAGTTAGCAATGCTGCCTCACAGCACCAGGGACCTGAGTTCGATTCCCGGCTTGGGTCACTGTCTGTGTGGAGTCTGCACATTCTCTGTGTCAGCGTGGGTTTCCTCCGGGTGCTCTGGTTTCCTCCCACAGTCCGAAAGACGCGCTGGTTAGGTGCATTGGCCATGGTAAATTCTCCCTCAGTGTACCCAAATAGGTGTGGAGTGTGGCAAGTAGGTGATTTTCACAGTAACTTCATTGCAATGTTAATGTGAGCCTACTAGTGACACTAATAAATAATCTCCACAAGGCATCATTAGCCATGACCTTAGAGGGTAATCTTTGTCTCACACAAGTCAAACCTTAAGCCAGTGGTTCCCAAAGGGTGCGGCGCGCCACACTGATGCGGCGAGAGAGGATGGCAAGTGTGGCGGGAGGATTCAAGGACAATCAAAGAAACATTTAAACCTGGATAGATATTTTTCCAAAGTGAGAGCAAGAGCATCAAGTGATGCTGAGGACGATGTCCCATGATCATATTATAAAGTAGTTGTGTTCTATGTTATGAATCAAGCACTGCTAGGAGTTGTTTTTTTTTGTTTTTGAATGTATTTCTGATCAATAAAAAAATTTGGTGTGGCGCGAGCAAATTTTTATCTCGAAAGTGCGGCCCAGTGAAAAAAGTTTGGGAACCACTGCCTTAAGCCAAGGGTTACCTTTGAAGGCTCTTGGTTTGCCAGGATGAATAAGTCATGCATGGTCCCAGGAAAGTGAGAACCGGCAGGCATGATGATGAGCTAGTGGTCACACACCAACATGCTCAGGGAGTGGAATCCCTTCCTTTTGATGGTACTTTAAGGACGACATGGGTGCCATCGATTGCTCCCTAGAGCTGGGGCATTCAGGCAATGGCATTGAATCCTGCAGCCTGGGAATCCGAGTGGGTCTTGTTTCAGGTTGAAGGTGATGTGGTATGATGCCCGGGCATACAGGGTATCTGTGACCTCGCGGATCGCTGTGGTACGTCTCTGGTTTCCAGATACGAAAGCAGCCATCTATCATCCTCTGTCTCCTGCAGCTAAGCCAATTTTGAATCCAGTTTATCAAATTTCTCTGTATCCCATGTACATTTGTCTTCTTTACAAGTCTCCCATGTGGGACCTTGTCAAAGGCTTTGCTGGAATCCTTATAAACTGCATCTCAGCCTCCTACTATACTTCTTATACACCTATGATCGTGTGGCCAAATTCACCTCCAATTCGATTTTCAAGTTTGCTGACGACACCACCATAATGGGTCGTATCTCAACCAATGATGAGACAGAGAATAGGAATAAGATAGAGAATCTGGTGAACTGGTGCGATGACAATAATCTCTCCCTCAATGTCAACAAAACAAAGGAGATTGTCATCGACTTCAGGAAGCGTAAAGGAGAACATGCCCCTGTTTACATCAACAGGGATGAAGTAGAAAAGGTCGAGAGCTTCAGGTTTTTAGGTGTCCAGATTACCAACAACCTGTCCTGGTCCCCCTATGCTGACACTATAGTTAAGAAAGCCCATCTACTTTCTTAGAAGACTAAGGAAATTTGGCATATCAGCTATGACTCTCACCAACTTTTACAGATGCACCACAGAAAGCATTCTTTCTGGTTATATCGCAGCTTGGTATGGCTCCTGCTCTGCCCAAGACTGCAAGGAACTACAAAAGACCGTGAATGTAGCCCAATCCATCACGCAAACCAGTCTCCCATCCATTGACTCAGTCTACACTTACCGCTGCCTCGGCAAAGCAGCCCAACATAATTAAAGACCCCACACACCCCATACATTCTCTCTTCCACCTTCTTCTGTCCGTAAAAAAAATACAAAAGTCTGAGGTCACGTACCAACCGCCTCAAGAACAGCTTCTTCCCTGCTGCTGTCAGACTTTTGAATGGACTTACCTTGCATTAAATTGATCTTTCTCTACACCCTAGCTATGACTGTAACACTACATTCTGCACTCTCTCGTTTCCTTCGCTATGAACGGTACGCTTTGTCTGTATTGCGTGCAAGAAACAATACATTTCACTGTATGTTAATACATGCGACAATATCAAATCAAATCAATTGCACTACCCTCATCTACACACCTGGTCACGTTTTCAAAAAAATTCAATCAAATTTGTTCGGCATGATCTCCCTCTGACAAAGCCATGTTGACTATCCCTGAACAAGCCTTACCTCCCAAGTGGAGATAAATGTTCTCCAATTGTTTCCCTACCACTGGTCTGTAATTCCCTGGTTTATCTCTACAACCCTTCTTAAATAGCCACATTAGCTGTTCACAATGGTAGACACAAAAAATGCAGAAATAATAGGGAACCAAAGGCTTGACAACAATGACAAACTGAGAAATCAGTATAAACATATCAAAAGATTATGGGACTATATGGCTAACAATGCCATTGGATCTGACAACCAGCATCCAAGGGTTTAAAAATAGGTAGCTGCACAGATAGTGGAGGTATTGGTTTTGACCTTCCAAAATTCCTTGGATTTGAAACGTTTCCAAGGATTCTAAGACAACAATTATGGGGGCGATTCTCTCATCTTGCCGCGCTAATGTTTTAGTGCAGCGGGCCGGGAGAATCACATGTCGGCCGATTCACAGGATTTCCCCGAGTGCTGGTGCTTCATGCACATCTCCCAACCCAAGATTCCTGTCGCTGTCGGAACCACACTGAAAATTGGCGTAACAGTAAATTGCATCACTAACCCTACGTTTGCTTGCGATTAGTCAGTGTCTCCCACCTCTCTGGCATGATGTCAATCTGGTGTAGATTAGACTAGGTATACAGAAGTCTGAACCTGGCAGCGTTGAACAGGCGTGAGAAGCTAAGTGCTGTGGACCAGAAGCTAGCGGAGTGCGGGGGATGTTGGAGGCAGGTCCTGGAGATGTTTTGCTTGCTGTGGGCCACCTCCTGGATATCTTTAGGTGCTGTCCCATGGACCAGAAATGTTACATGCTATCTGGGGGTGTGTTCTAGTTTTGGAGTGCTGTCTGGGGGAAGAGTCCCTTATAGGAGTCCTGGTCAGTCTGCTCTCTGCCGCCACTGCGTGGTCCCCGTGGGGGATGGTCCCTTATATGAATCCTGGTCAAGTTGCTCTGTGCAGCCACTGCATGGTCCCTGTGGGGGTGGGTCCCTTACATGACTCCTGGTCAGGCTGCTCTCTGGAACTACTGTGCTGTTGCTTTGTTCTTGCTGTGGGTTGAGGTCAAGGAAACCACTGAGTGCTGGGGTTTTGGGGGATGGGGGCCATGCACCATTTGCTGACCGAGGGCTAATCAATTCAAGCAGCTGGTGCTCCAAGCAGGGGTGCCTAGGTTGACACAGACACTCATACTGCATGGAATCTGCAGTCAGTGGGGACCCATCTGGTGATGATTAGCAGTCTGTCCCTGCCCTGTGTCCCTGACCAGCAACACATGCCTGGAAAGGATGCTACAGTTTCACACATGGCAATGGCTCAAGGGTGCGGAGTGCCCACGGGTGTACACCAACCTGCATACTCTCTGTGCCAGCTGTTATCATGATGGCAATTTCACACAACCTAAACATTCACGCATGGCACCATGGATTGTGTGGTGTTGCTAGCACCCACAAGCGGAGGTACTGGTCCCAGTGAGGGATTGGAGTGGTGCTGGGTCTATGTAGCCAATGACATTAATCCAACATAAGAACATAAGAAATAGGAGCAGGAGTAGGCCATCTAGCCCCTCGAGCCTGCCCCGCCATTCAATAAGATCATGGCTGATCTGACGTGGATCAGTACCACTTACCCGCCTGATCCCCATAACCCTTAATTCCCTTACCGATCAGGAATCCATCCATCCGCGCTTTAAACATATTCAGCTCTGTCCAAACCCCACTGTGCAGAATGGATCTTGGATTGATTGACTTGGAGCAGGCGATCATGGTGGCGGCTGAGGAGGAGGAAGCAGCTCAGGAGGTGGAGAACGTGGGGAGGCCACCGCAGGAGCAGCCACTGGCAGTCCTTCAGGAAGGAGGGCAGGGGGCTGCTGCTGAGGGCCAGGAGGTGGGAGAGCAGTCTCCCAAAAGGGTGCCCAGAAGACGGAGGATGCAGAGGGGAAGGAGGTACCTGACCCAACATTCCTTCGAGGCCCTGTCGGGGACGATGTGCCGTCGCCGGCTGCGACTTGAAGAGTATGGTGCGGCACCTGTATGAGGTGATCGCACACCTGGCACCTGAGAGGAAGGGCGGCCTCCTGCTCCCTGTAGAACTGAAGGTGACAGCCGCCCTTAATTTTTATGCTATTTGGTGCTTCCAGGCACCCAGTGGCGACCTCTTCCAGGGAAGAGTGGACGGGACCCACATCGCCCTGTGGGACCCACAAAGAGCACCATAGCCATTCGTCAACCGCAAAGGGTTCCACTCCCAGAATGTGCTGATTGTCTGTGACCATCAAATAACAATCATGTGGGTCAATACACAACATCCAGGGACTATCCATGACAGCTTTGTGCTGAGGCATCCCTGGGCTCTTTGAAGGCCAGCCCACGTTCTGAGGATGGCTCATGAGGGACAAGGGTTACCCGCTGAAGTCATGGCTATGTGGAGGTCCAAGACCGAGATGGAAACCCGCTACAATGAAGCCCACACTGCCACCCGGTCCATGGTAGGGCAGTGCATAGGCCTGCTGCAAATGCTGTTCCGCTGCCTGGACCGCTTCTGGGGATGCCCTGCAATATGACCCTGTGCGTGCATCAAGCATCATCATTATGTGCTGCGTTCTGCACAACATCGTGCAAAAGCAGAGAGACCAGCTGGTGGAGGAGGAGGAGAAGGAAGGTGGATGTCCTGCCATATGAGGAGCCAGAGGATGAAGGACTGGCAGCATTGGCAGGTGCAGGCAGGGCAGGGCAGCGAGGGATGCCTTGATAGCAGCCTGCTTCACGTAGCTGGTGCTGTGCAATGAGGGGGCTGCTACAAACACACTTCCAGCACACCCCGGAGCAAATGCAGCCATCATTCCCACTCAACCCCAAAATGGCCCCTCAAACCACATGACCCTTCCCAGCCTCTCTCATCCCATCTCCCTCACCCTCTTCCCCACCCTCTCTCATCCCCCCCCCCACACTCTTCCCCAGCCTCTCTCATCCCACCACCCCCACCCCCCTCCCAACACTCTTCCCCAGCCTCTCTCATCCCATCTCTCTCACACTCTTCCCCAGCCTCTCTCATCCCATTCCCCTGACACCAGAAACACCAAAACCTGTTAACGTGCCTGGTTTGGCAATGGTTGAGAGTCTTGGTTGAAGGCCGGAGGATGATGATGACTCACTGTTGTGCACATTGGAAACCTGCCCCTGGTGCCACTCCTACCTGTTCTCCGAATGCATGCTGCCACCTTGGCCCACTTAGCTGTAAGGGTTGGGAACACAAGTGTGTGGGGCAATCAGTTGAAGGCACCACGGGGTGGGCTGGGGCGGGCAAGGGGTCCAGTTTCACTCAGGGTCCGGTGGATGTTGGGGAAGGTACGGCAGGCACTCTGTAACATGTGACCAGGTTTCGTGATTATCTCTCTCTCCACTCGCATTGTCTGTACCAATAAAGATTTGATTACCTGTAAAGACTTGCATTCCAACCATTATCTTGCAATTGCATCTCTGTCTATATATGCCATGTTTGTGGACTCAATTCTCCACTCACCTGATGAAGGAGCAGCGCTCCGAAAGCTCGTGATTCCAAATAAACTTTAACCTAGTGTTGTGAGACTTCTTATTGTTCAGGTTTCTAAGCATGGTTTGACATCCGTTCCAAACAAGTGCAGGTTTCAAAATGGAATGCACACTCTCCCTTGTTGCCCGAAGAAGGTTTCTTCTTGCACTGTTAACTGGACCGAGGTGTCAGGCTCCTGGTATTTAATGCAGCTACCACCTCTTCCCACAATGCCCTCGCAACGGCCCTGATTTGGAACAGCAGCTGGCGCTTCTCCTCCACTGCATCAAGCTGGTGGGACTGGTCAGCCTCGGGGAAACTGGGGCAGGTTTCTTGCCAGACATCTTCGTGGCGTGATTGGCTGTGTGTCCATTCTTGCAGCTTAGGCCAGCGATGTCTGTGTGTGGGAGGCATGGGGTCGGGGCCAGCGATGTCTGTGTGGGGGGCAGCATGAGGAGAGAGGTCAGTAATGTCTGTGTGTGGGGGGCATGGGGACAGGGGCCAGAGATGTCTGTGTGGGGGGGGGGGGGGGGGGGGGGGGGGAGCATGGGGAGAGAAGTCAGCGATGTCTGTTTGTGGGGCATGGGGTCAGGGGACAGTGATGCCTGTGTGTGTGGGGAGCATGAGGGAGAGGGGCCAGCAATGCCTGTCGGAGTTTGAGGGTAGGTCTTTTTAGCCATCTCCCAGAGTTGTGCGCATGTGCGGGTTCCCACACATCACGCGGATTTCAGCCTCTTCAGAGTAAATAGGCCCCACTCCCCCGAGCTTTTAATGATGATCAGAATAGTGACCGCTCCAGTGCACAGAGTATGGGAGGTTCTTGTGTGAAGTTGCACGGAAAAAGCAGACTGATTTACCTCAGTTTTCCTGCAAATTCGACACTTAGAACTTTTTTGGGAGAATCGTGATCTGTATTGCTGTTCGAAAAAAGAGAAAGAAAGAAATTGAGATCTATTGGGCAGTTTAGGGGAGGCAGTGGTGTCATGGTATTGTCGTTGAACTAGTAATCCAGAGACTCATGGTAGTAATCGAAGGACCTGTGTTCAAATCCCACCATGGCAGATGGTAAAATCTGAATTCAATAAAATCTAGAATTAAAAGTCTAATGATGACCATGAAATCATTGTTGATTATTATGAAAACCCATCTGGTTCATTCATGTTCTTTAAGAAAGGAAATAGAACAAAGAACAAAAACAATTACAGCACAGGAACAGCCCCTTCGGCCCTCCAAGCCTGCACCGACCATGCTGCCTTGCTGAACAAAAACCCCCTACCCTTCCGGGGACCATATCCCTCTATTCCCATCCTATTCATGTATTTGTCAAGATGCCCCTTAAAAGTCACTACCATATTTGCCTCCACTACCTCCCCTGGCAGCGAGTTCCAGGCACCCACCACCCTCTGTGTAAAAATCTGCCTCGTACCTCTCCTTTTAACCTTGCCCCTCGCACCTTAAACCTGTGCCCCCTAGTAATTGACTCTTCCACCCTGGGAAAAAGCTTCTGACTATCCACTCTGCCCCTGCCTCTCATAATCTTGTAGACTTCTATCAGGTCGCCCCTCAACCTCCCTCGTTCCAGTGAGAACAAACCAAGTTTCTCCAACCTCTCCTCATAGCTAATGCCCTCCATACCAGGCAACATCCTGGTAAATCTTTTCTGTACCCTCTCCAAAGCCTCCACATCCTTCTAATAGTGTGGCAACCAGAATTGAACACTATATTCCAAGTGCGTCCTAAGGTTCTATAAAGCTGCAACATGACTTGCCAATTTTTAAACTCAATGCCCCGGCCGATGAAGGCAAGCATGCCGTATGCCTTCGTGACTACCTTCTCCACCTGCATTGCCACTTTCAGTGACCTGTGCACCTGTACACTCAGTTCCCTTTGCCTATCAATACTCCTAAGGGTTCTGCCATTTACTGTATATTTCCTATCTGTATTAGACCTTCCAAAATGCATTACCTCACATGTGTCCGGATTAAACTCCATCTGCCATCTCTCTGCCCAAGTCTCCAACCATAGAAATCATAGAAACCCTACAGTGCAGAAGGAGGCCATTCGGCCCATCGAGTCTGCACCGACCACAATCCCACCCAGGCCCTACCCCCACATATTTACCCACTAATCCCTCTAACCTACACATCTCAGGACTCTAAGGGGCAATTTTTAACCTGGCCAATCAACCTAACCTGCACATCTTTGGACTGTGGGAGGAAACCGGAGCACCCGGAGAAAACCCATGCAGACACGAGGAGAATGTGCAAACTCCACACAGACAGTGACCCGAGCCGGGAATCGAACCCAGGACCCTGGAGCTGTGAAGCAGCAGTGCTAACCACTGTGCTACCGTGCCGCTTCTATATCCTGCTGTATCACCTGATGGTCCTTATCGCTTTCCGCAAATCCACCAACCTTTGTGTCGTCTGCAAACTTACTAATCAAACCCGTTACATTTTCCTCCAAATCATTTATATATATTACAAACAGCAAAGGTCCCAGCACTGATCCCTGAGGAACGCCACATGTCACAGCCCTCCATTCAGAAATACACACTTCCACTGCTACCCTCTGTCTTCTTTGACCGAGCCAGTTTTGTATCCACCTTGCCAGCTCACCTCTGATCCCATGCGACTTCACCTTCTGCATCAGTCTGCCATGAGGGAACTTGTCAAAGGCCTCACTGAAGTCCATGTAGACAACATCCACTGCCCTACCCTCATCAATCATTTTCATCACTTCCTCGAAAAACTTGATCAAGTTAATGAGACACGACCTCCCCTTCACAAAACCATGTTGCCTCTCACTAATATGTCCAACTTATTTCCAAGTGGGAATAAATCCTGTCTCGAAGAATCCTCTCCAATAATTTCCCTACCACTGATGTAAGGCTCACCGGCCTGTAATCACCTGGATTATTCTTGCTACCCTTCTTAAACAAAGGAACAACATTGGCTAATCTCCAATCCTCTGGGACCTCCCCTGTAGCCAGTAAGAATACAAAGATTTCTCTCAAGGCCCCAACAATTTTCTCCCTTGCTTCTCTCAGTATTCTGGGGTATATCCCATCAGGCCCTGAGGACTTGTCTACCTTAATGTTTCTCAAGAACCCCATTACCTCCTCCTTTTTGATCTCAACATGACTCAAACTATCTAGACACCCTTTCCCAGACTCATCATCCACCAAGTTCTTCTCTTTGACAGATGCTAAATTAATAGTTTGTGCATATCTTCACGGTAGAAGACACAAAGAAGATGCTGGAAGGATGGAAGTGGGAAAATGCTAGAACCTATGATTAAGACATTGTAATGGGGCACTTGAAAATCACAATATAATTAGGTAGAGTTAACATGGTTTTACAAAAGGGAATTTGAATCCATCAAATTTATTATAGTTTTTGAAGGTATAACTAGCAGACTTATTAAGACCCAGGCCAGAAACTCCAAGGTGATTGATGAGAGCCTCCTTCATGTCAGAATCAAGAATGTCCACCCAGCAGTTGCGGGACATTCTTCTGGGAAAGGAGGAACAGCCAGAGGTCACGGTCCACTTTGGTACCAATGACTTAAGTAAGAAGGGGGATTGGTCATACACTGCTCATGTCCTACAGCTGTATCATGCAACCTGAGGGTGGGAGATAAATGTGACTGGCCTTGTCATCCCCTCTGTGTCAGGGTCCTCTTGCCCCCATGTCAGACATTCCACATTAACCATTCAATCTGGCTTGTTACCGAATTCCACTTTGGGATCTTCTCATTGCTTCTTATGCTGACCCTGTGGATTCTTCTGCTCCCATCCACTTCCAGCTGCCACTCCAAAAAGGCGATCCTTCCTAGGAGCCATCACTTAAACCCCAGCAAGGGGCAACCCAAGACGCACAAAGTCCATACTAAATGGAAGATCCCTTGGAGACCATGAGCACCACGATAACAGAGATGCGCAAAGGCCTGAAGCAGAAACCCCTCACCAACCCCGGCTTCCAACTGCCGGGCCCATGTTGCCGTTAATGCTGATAGCTAACAGATGCTTAAAATTCCACCCGGTGACCGCGATTCTCCCAAATTGAGACTACATGCCCATGGTAATGTGAAAGCTGGTCTATTTCCTGCCGATGCTACCAGCTATTTGCATATGCTATTCAGAATAAGCGGTCCAGTTCTCCCCCCACATATTTCATGTGACTTCCAGATGCCTTGTGCAGTGGGCGGGCCACCCTCTTTCCGAGAGTTGGCAGGAGGCTGCCATCAGCCGAGGTTGCAGAGACATGGGAAGTGGTGACCAGTAAGTGCCAGGAGCTTCACCAGGAAGGCAGGCATACATGCCGCAAGATGATGAATGACCTGCTCCGGTTTGCAAGGGTAAGTGTCCACTTCCCTGCCCTCAGCCTCTACCATCTCACCTTAAACCCCCTCTATCTCACTACACCACCTTCTAACATTGTCTCACAGAATCCCCATCTGATCCTTCCCTCCCACCCCGCCGCGGTCCACATCACACCCCTGATTGGCCTGGCCCCATTCCTATACTTGCCAGCAGCTATAACCCCCCCATCCTAGTCAGGCCAACCTCTCACTCTGTCATCTTTGTGCCCCATAGACAAAAATTGCCTTCAACAAGAGGAAGGGGGCAAAGGCAGATGGGGGCATCTCCGAGATATGAGTTTTCACCCATTCTGAGGAGAGGGCTCTAGAAATTGCGGGTGAGACCTAAGAACGATCTGTCGCTGACTGTGAGGTTGGCAGGCCCTGAGCAAGTAAGAGCCCGAAGCACTGTGATCCCGATGGCCAATTGCAAGTGAATTTGTCATCCTCCAAACACTTAATACCTCCACTAGCTGGCCCCATGTCCTTTGTGTTGCACGATCTCCATCAGCTGTGGTTGGGCCATCTGGGGTTTCATCCTGCCATCCCACCCCTCTGAGCACACTGGGCCACAGCTCCAAGTAGAACATAGACATTCCATCACTGTATTCATCAGAACCAAGCAGTACAAAGACACTTAACTCAGTGTGAAGCATTAGGGGACAGGCTTCTGGGGCACTCTCTGGTGAGCACCACACTGCTGCAATGCACATCAGTTGGAAGCTGGAAAATCCAAAGGAGTGGCCAGTCAGAGCACTGATGGATCCCCACGATCTGCCCCAAGGCAAATGTCGGACCTCTGGAAATGATCATCCCAGTAATAGTCAACATGCAAAAGCAGAGCATTACAGGAGGGGGTGTCAGCGACCTTCCAGCAGATGCAGACACAACCAGAGGAATCCGGCAGCCTTACAAGAGATGGTGCAGACATTGAGTGGTACCCAGGCCAACACTGCAAAGCTGGCATCCACAGTGGAAAGCCTGAGCCAAGATGTCCGAAACATTAAGAATGACTTCCAAGGCGTGGCTCACTCAGTGATGTCCATGGCTGCGGCCTTAGAAACTAGTGACATCTCACACAAAGACATGTCACTGGCACTGAGGGAGATGATGATGTGCATTAGCGCCTAGCCCAGTCACACAGGACCATGGCTGCTGGCATCCAATCACTAAGGGCCATGGCTGAAGGCATTGGAACCATGGTACAAATAATAGGGGTCCTCCAGGACTGGCAACACCAGATGACGGAGCGGCTGCTGGAGCTCACTGGAGTGACCCATGGGCCAATGAGCACCTTGAGGGAGGATTAAATGCTGGAATCCAGCCCGGGACCTTCAACTATGGAGATTCAGGCCACTACCAGTCCTTCTGACTCCCCCTTCCTGACACTAGTCTTTCTCCTGGCAGTGGGCATAATAGGGTGGCATGTGTTGCCTGTGACACCTGAAAGTTGGCTGGGCCCCTCCAGGTTCAGGCTCTACAGAGACGTCCGCCAGGGGCATCACAGATCAGAGGGTGCGGTCATTAGCAAGCTGCTTCCACTTCTGATGTGCAAGCCGGGACACACTTGGGAGGAGTGGCAGGGAAGGAAAAAAGAATAAGATAGAGGACCACTAAGTAGGCATTTCTTTTTGGCAAATCAAATGAACTAAACTGCACATCATAGTTCAGCCCATGCATCTGGAGAAAGAAATATGCCACCAGGGCATACCATCAAGGAGGGGGATAAACATAAAGAGAAAAAGGTAAAAGGTTGCCACCTGGGTGCAAAGACACACCAGCCTCTCACCCCTCTCCCTACCACTAAGTAGCGGGTGAAATTTCACACGGGTGAAATTTCACACTTGTCATTAGGGGGAAGGTACATAGTACATAATAAACATGTTACCTCTATACTGACAGGCCCATCAATGTTACATCAATTCCGTAAGTGGAAGGGAATTGGGGAGCGGGGGGGAGGGAGCTAAGTCGACCGTATGGACCTCTGATCTTCACACAAAGCCTCCTCACTCATTCTTAATTGGGTGCCTTTGAAAGTAATAGTGTTAGGCACCCTACTTGGACAACATCAGTAGTCTATGACCTTTGAGCCGACCCAACCCCCGACCCCTTAATGTTATGTGGAATCAAGACGAGCAATGATGAGCCGGGAGGTAAGTGGGTTGTCATCAGAGAGACTAGAGTTTGTCTTCAGGTACCGAGGAGCAGCACAGCTTTTCTCACAGCAAGTCATCATCACCCTCCAGCCTTGTGATGAGACCCGCTGAAAATGCCAACCCAAGCTCATCACTCTGGTCTGATGCCACGCTGACTCTTGGAGGAGGCAGTGGGAGGAATGATGTAGGAGCATGGGAGGGGGAGATGGGGCAGAAATATTGGGTGGGAGGAGTGGGAAAGAGACCAGAATGAAGGAAAGGGGGGAAACATGGGACTGGCCCAGGAAGGGTACGAGGATTGGGGGAGTGGAGGGTCGTGGGATTGATCTGTTGGATAATGAAGCTCCTACACATTGAATCTGGGAGCAATGAGGGCTTTCCTAGTCCGACGTCCCTGTCAACCCTGGCTGCCAGATGCTCAGCTCCTTCGGCTTCCTCTTTGTCCTCCTCCCTCTCCACACCACCCTGGTCCTCGTCCTCCTCTGACAAAACTGCCTATTCCTTCTCCTCTGCCACCACCATGTTACCTCACTGCTGTGCCACCCTCTGGGGCCATACTGTAGCACCCTACCAAAGCGCCCCGAAAAGTAGAACCGCATCTTGAGGATGCCGAGGCACTGCACGATAATGCTCTTAGTGGCAGAGTGGGCCTCATTGTAATGGGTTTCCCCTTCAGTCTGGGGCCTCCGCACAAGTGACATTAGCTATGACCTTAGCGGGTAGTCCTTCTCCTCCACTAGTCATTCCCTTGGTGACCCTTGAACATCCACAGACTTGCATGCTGTTCAGGAGATGGTCACACACCAGCTAGATATTCATCATAGAGTTAATGAAGGACACCCCATGTCAAGACGTAAATCGAAAACCAAAAGATGTGCGGGTGAAGTTGATTGGCCATGCTAAATTGACCCTGTCAGGGGGATTAGCTAGGGTAAATGTGTGGGGTTACGAGAATAGGGCCTGGGTGAAATTGTGGTCGGTGCAGACACGATGGGCCGAATGGCCTCCTTCTGTACTGTCGGGATTCTATGACTTCATGAACATGGATGTCATCTATTGTCCCCAAGACCTGGGACATCCAGAGAGAGAGAGAGAGAGAGGCACTCAACTTTGTCAAACAGAACATAGAACATTACAGCGCAGGACAGGCACTTCGGCCCTCGATGTTGCGCCGATCAGTGGAACCAATCTAAAGCCCCTCTAATCTACACTATTCCAATATCATCCATATGTTTATCCAATAACCATTTGAATGCTCTGAATGTTGACGAGTCCACTACTGCTGCAGGCAGGGCATTCCACGCCCTTACCTACTCTCTGAGTAAAGAACCTACCTCTAACATCTGTCCTATATCTCTCACCCCTCAATTTAAAGCTATGTCCCCTCCTGCTAGCCATCACCATCCGAGGAAAAAGGCTCTCACTATCCACCCTATCTAATCCTCTGATCATCTTGTATGCCTCTATTAAGTCACCTCTTAACCTTCTTCCCTCTAACGAAAACAACCTCAAGTCCCTCAGTCTTTCCTCATACGATTTTCCCACCATACCAGGCAACATCCTGGTAAATCTCCTCTGCACCCTTTCCAACACTTCCACATCTTTCCTATAATACGGCGACCAGAACTGTACGCAATACTCCACATGCGGCCGCACCAGAGTTTTGTACAGTTGCAGCATGACCTCCTGGCTCCGAAACTCAATCCCTCTACCAATAAAAGCTAACACACCGTACGCCTTCTTAACAACCCTATCAACCTGGGTGCCAACTTTCAGGGATCTATACACATGGACACCCAGATCCCTCTGTTCATCCACACTACCAAGTATCTTACCATTAGCCCAGTACTCTGTATTCCTGTTACTCCTTCCAAAGTGAATCACTTCACACTTTTCCGCATTAAACTCCATTTGCCACCTCTCAGCCCAGCTCTGCAGCTTATCTATGTCCCTCTGTAACCTGCCACTTCCCTCCGCACTGTGTACAACTCCACCGACTTTAGTGTCATCCACAAATTTACTAATCCATCCATCAACCGCTTTACCCTCATCCACCTCTTTGGTCACCTTCTCAAAGAACTCAATAAAGTTTGTGAGGCACGACCTACCCTTCACAAAACCGTGCTGACTATCCCTAATCAAATTATTCCTTTCTAGGTGATTATAAATCCTATCTCTTATAATCCTTTCCAATACTTTGCCCACAACAGAAGTAAGGCTCACCGGTCTATAATTACCAGGGTTGTCCCTACTCCCCTTCTTGAACAAGGGGACAACATTTGCTATCCTCCAGTCTTCTGGCACTGTTCCTGTAGACAATGACGACACAAAGATCAAAGCCAAAGGCTCTGCAATCTCCTCTCTAGCCTCCCAGAGAATTCTAGGATAAATCCCATCCGGCCCAGGGGACTTATCTATTTTTACCCTTTCCAGAATTGCTAACACCTCCTCCTTATGAACATCAATCCCATCCAGTCCAACAGCCTGCATCTCAGTACTCCCCTCGACAACACTGTCCCTCTCCTGTGTGAATACCGATGAAAAATATTCATTTAGTGCCTCTCCTATCCCTTCAGACTCCACGCACAACTTCCCACTACTGTCCTTGACTGGCCCTAATCTTACCCTAATCATTCTTTTACTCCTGACATACGTATAGAAAGCTTTAGGGTTTTCCTTGATCCGACCTGCCAAAGACTTCTCATGTCCCCTCCTGGCTCTTTTTAACTCTTTCTTTCGGTCCTTCCTGGCTAACTTGTAACTCTCAAGTGCCCTAACTGAGCCTTCACATCTCATCTTAACATAAGTCTCCTTCTTCCTCTTCACAAGAGATTCAACTTCCTTAGTAAACCACGGTTCCCTCACACGTCTGCTTCCTCCCTGCCTGACAGGTACATATTTATCAAGGATGCGTAGTAGCTGTTCCTTGAACAAGTTCCACATTACAATTGTGCCCATCCCCTGCAGTTTCCTTCCCCAACCTATGCCAGCTAAATCTCGCCTAATCGCATCATAATTTCCTTTCCCCCAGCTATAACTCTTGCCCTTTGGTATATACCTATCCTTTTCCATTGCTAAGGTAAACGTAATTGAATTGTGGTCACTGTCACCAAAGTGCTCACTTACCTCCAAATCTAACACCTGGCCTGGTTCATTACCCAGTACCAAATCCAATGTGGCCTTGCCTCTTGTTGGTCTATCTACATACTGCGTCAGGAAGCCTTCCTGCACACACTGGACAAAAACCGACCCCTCTAAACTACTCGAACTATAGCTTTTCCAGTCAATATTTGTAAAGTTAAAGTCCCCCAGTACAACTACCCTGTTACTTTCGCTCCTATCCAGAATCATCTTTGCAACCTTTTCCTCTACACCTCTGGAACTTTTCGGAGGTCTATAAAAAACTCCCAACAGGGTGACCTCTCCTTTCCTGTTTCTAACCTCAGCCCAAACTACCTCAGTAGACGAGTCCTCATCAAATGTCCTTTCTGCCACCGTAATACTGTCCTTGACTAACAATGCCACACCTCCCCCTCTTTTACCACCTTCCCTGCACTTACTGAAACATCTAAACCCTGGAACCTGCAACAACCGTTC